>NC_057864.1:265092756-265692756 GCF_019393635.1 Dromiciops gliroides
TGGAGCTTCTTACATTGACATGACATTGTTTACATGGGGATTGACTCCACTTCTGATCTGCAAGAGAGCTTTGACCTCAATTTTTCAGTACAGGTGCCTTTTTGCCCCTCATTTAGTAGCCTGGTGCCCCTTCACTGCCAATAACCATATTGGTGCTGGACTTAATGTTGATACACCATAGGCCCACTGCACCTCAGAATTTCTGAGCTCAAGAGATCCACAGCTTCAACTTTACCCTTCCCAACAGCAAGGATTTTGTAATCTTTGAGTAAACTACTACACCTGGCCCTGGTCAGTGATTAAAGGAGCTGATGGAGTTCAAAGAGACCTCACTGGTCATCTGGCTCAATCCTAATCCTCTTTATTTACAGATGAAAAAAATGAGGAAAATGGGAGAAATGCAGTGACTTGCCCAATATCACATAGGGAGTAATTAACCAACCTAGGATTCAAACTAAGCACTCTTGGTTCCCATAAGAGGATTCTTTCCTCTGCAGCAAACTGACAATAAATCAATATTTATTATTATTTATTCTTAATATTATTAAGAATCAACCAATATTATTAAGATTATTAAGCACATACTCTATGTCAGATATTTTGCAAGGAACTTGGTATATAGGTACAAAGAAAGGTATTATCATCCATCTTCCCAAATTCTTCATCTTCCCCCTTCCTCCTGTTCCCTTTTACTTGAAACTTTAGGTCTAAATCCTTTTCTCTTTTTGTCAGAAACAAGTCTTTTATTCCACAATTCAAGATAAAAAGTAAATTGTAAATGCACCTGGTAATGCAAAGAAGTAAATTCATAGTAATGAGTCAATGTAATGAGTATTAGAGCCTTAACTGAGAGCAGGTTAGGGGATTAAAAAGTGAGGAAAAAACATTGGGCTCCTAAGGGACAGAAGAAGAAACCCAAGTGAAGAAGGAAAAACAGTTCAGAATAGGAAAGCTGAGGGCTCTGGAGATAGATAATTGCCTATTTCATAATTTGTCTTAGGGCTGACCCTGTCACTCTGGCTTCAAGAAAACTATCTACGTATTTCAAAGGCAAAAAGTTTAATTTTCTTTTCCTTTTTTTTTTTTGGTTAATTTTCTTTTAAGCCAGGATAGACTGCCTTCCAGTTTCCCTGTTGGTGAAGCATATTTATATAATCCTATACAAAAGCTAAGCAAATGTATTTTATAAGGCTACCAATAATTTTATTAGTATACAATAGTGTTGCTCACTAGTCCCATTGACATGCATTAATCTTTCCTTTTACCCCCATCTGCTAACACTGACTCATTTTTTCTCATGCTACTTACTATCTGAGGAAAACTAAGTTTTCAAACCTGGGATTTGTACCTAAAAGAAACTCTGATCAAACAGTGGGAAAATGTAGAGGCACACAATACAGTCTGATTTCTCTTAGATTTTCAACCTGGTTTCTTTCCTGCTATGGGCAGGAGCAGATTTTCATCATTCACCATTAGGCTATTTTCACTTCCCTGAGAAGCTAGTTCCTATGTTCCAGCTGGCTCCCATCACCTGCCCCACTTACGAGTTTATTATAAGGCTAACAATGTGTTGAAAGAATGTCTCTTGTATCTTGGTTCTAAGGGAGCTGGGGTATGTACATTGGGAGTAATATACTTCCAACACACATTCCCAGCACACTAGGGGAATTTTGGAGCTCAATACTCAAAGCAAAGTTCTCCAACCTACAATTTCTTACTGCCCCCTAGTTAGGTAGGTGACTGGTTTCTATTATTGATGTGATACTGATGTGATACTGATGAGAAGAGAGAGGGATGAGAAAATAAAGGTCAGATAGATGTCTTTGAGAAAAAATACTTCTCTCATCCATTCATTTATCAATTCCTTATAAAACAATTGAGATTAAGAACAAGTCTTAGAAATTTGTGTAGCATCACACAGCTAGTATGTATGTGGCAGAAACACAAACCAAAAGGAGTGGAGACTCCTAAAGGTGCTGTCTTTGACATACTCTCCTTAGTCTTCTACCACAAAGCACAGACTGTGGATAGTTTATGCATATAATATACTTCACAAGGAGGCAATGCCAATGACAATAAAGGAATAAGCACAAAGTCAATAAATCATCCTCAATTTAATGGATATGAGGTTCCCCCAACCCAGATTGCAACCTTGTCTCTTCCTTAGAAGATGGTCTTTGAGATCTTCTCTAACCAAAAGCAAAACCAAAACAATTCGACACCTGGAAGCCAAGCTATTCATTGGGACTTTATAAAATAAACTACAAAAATAAAAATAAAATGAGCTACACTGGTCCTCAGATAATTCAATTGAATTCTAGTCAACATTTTTCTATTAGGCAACATTTTTCTACTAGAAAGGCAATGTGACACAGTGAATAGAGAGCCTACCTTGGAGTCAGGAAGACCTGACTCACACTCACAATGGCTTTGTCACCCCGGACCAGTTAGTTAACCTCAGAATGTATTTTGGCAACAGTAAGTTGCAGAGTAGGTACCCATCTGCTTTTGGTAGAAGGCATTTCCTCACTTGCAGTTCCCTACACCAATTAAATCACAGTCCTGCATTCTCCTCCCCCACATGGGGTGAGGGGAGTGCAAACCTATATGAAGCACTATATCAAGTACTAGAAATAAGAAAGAAAAAAAAATTGCCCTCAAGTTACTTACTTTTTACTAAGTGGAAAAAACACCAAAACCAACCAAACAAAAACAAACAAAATCTGTACATAGATAAGGTTTTTCCTCCTTAGGTAGTATTTCTTTCACTAGACCAAGCTGTTTCATGAATAGAACTTGACTCACAAATCCCAGAAACACAATCTTGAACTTAAGCTGAAGAATAATGAAACAAGGACCTTCACCTGGAGATGAAACTTAGTTTAAATATTACCTTTGACTGTTACTATATAATTTTAGGCAAGTCAAATAATTTTTTGAAATCTCAATTTCTTCATTAGTAAAATGAGGGAAATAATCTGTAGTACTCATGAAAGGGGACCGTTGCAAGTACTAAGTATGACAATGTATGCAAAAACCACTATGCAAATGTCAAAGAGCTATCTGAATCAGTCATTTTTATCAGTTTTTTTCCAGAATAGCATGGTGTCCATTTTCTTAGCTACAATCCTATCCAAGGAAGATTTGCCACCAATATGCTTTAGAGAATTTTCTATCTTTAATCAAAAATGAGGGCAGGTTTAAGTGGAATTGTAGGATAGTCAACAAGTAACTATTAAGCACCTACTAAGTGCTAGGCACTCTGCTAAGCCCTGGAGATACAAAGAATGGTAATAAACAGTCCTCTAAGGAGATCACATTCTAATGTGAAAGTGGTGGGGAAAGCAAATGGATTGGGAGGGAAGGGGGGGATCAGAAAAATTGGATCTAAGGGTCAGAAGCCAGTCCTGCCTCTGTCACTAGCTAGTTACACAGCCTCTCTGAGCTTCAGTTTCCACTTTTATAATATAAGGATAGAAACTAAAGGAAGTGCTTTGTAATCATAAAGACACTAGCTGTGTGACCCTGGATAAGTCACTTTACCTCTTCTTGCCTCAGTCTCCTGTGTAAAATGGAAATAATAATAGCACCTACCTTCCAGGGTCGTTGTGAGAATCAGTGAGATAATATTTGTAAAGTGCTCTGCAAACTTTAAAGTGGTATATGTTGCTGTTGTTCCATAAGGTTCGACTCTTTATGACCCCATTTAGAGATTTCTTGGCAAAGATACTGGAATGGTTTGCCATTTCCTTCTCCAGCTCATTTTGCAGATGAGGAAACTGAGGCAAACAGGGTTAAGTGATTTGCCCAGGGTCACACAGCTAGTGTTTGCTAGATAATAATAATTATTATTATAATTATAACAAGCTATATAAATCTAAACTATAAATGTTAATGAATTATTTGGAAGATCTGTAGGAAGCATTTAAATACATTTACTTACTTATTCATATTTATTAAGCCAAATATTTTTTAAGCACTTAGATTTTGTCAGGCATTGTTGGAGATGAAATGTGTAGATGTGATCAAGTGCCTAACTACAAAGAGTCTACAGTCTGGTGAGGGGATCAGACATTTACTGTGATATCCAGTATGAGCTATTCTACAATGATTATGTAAACAAGATTTATATGTGCATCTGAGTGGAAGATATTAATCAATGTTTTCTTCCATTTGTGCATTTTAATACAAGGCAAGTTGTTTTTATCCAAGGTAGTATGCTGCAGTAGAGAGAAGACTGGGAGTCAGAAGACCCAGGCCCAAATTCTGGATTTGTCACTTGCTACTTGTGTGTCCTTAAGCAAATGACAACCTCCCTGGGCCTTAATTTCTCCATCAGTAATAGGAGGAAATTGGACCAGACGACCTCCAAAAACCTTTTAGTTGGAATTGTAGGAGTGAATGTATTTCAAACTCTCCCCTTTTGGACAAAGTCTCTCGATGCAAATCCCCTAGAAACTGGAAGGAAGGAGCTGTATAAGATTGCTCCTGCCACCTGAATCTTCAACCCAAATTCTGAGCTCCTTCAGCTTGTGTCATGAGCTGAAGTCATTCTTTCTGCAACATTTGACATTTCACCATATAGTCTCCACCTTCACAGTTGGGAGGAGGATTCAATATTCACAAGTAAAATCCAAGAGCACATTCCTATAACCAGCCTAGGGGGCTGAGCCATTAACATCAGAACAAAATTGAGGCAGTGAAAAATCCCCAGATGATGCTTTGGAAACAGAGGGGAGCAAGTGTCATATTTACTCAATATACATCTATTTGGTGTTGACATTCAAATGCTTTCTGTCACTGCGGGCTAATTCAGCAGCACAGCCCCTGCCTAAGACAATGTATTGTAATTCAGGTTCTATCGATTTTCAATGCAGCATAGACTGCAAGGTTACTGGAAACTCCTGGATGGTCAGATGCCTCTTTTGCTAAATAGAAAATCCCCTCATGAAAGGTAGGTGATGAGGTGTCTAAGGAAGCAGAGAGAGTCTAACCACCAAAACATTTTCTTCTATTTAATAACTCATTTATAATTTACTTGGGGGCATACCAACTATGAATTCCAATTAAAGGGAATCCTCAGTTGCCTGGAAATTTCTCCCATAACTTCACTTTCGGAAGAAAACAAAGTCATAAGGATTTTGCCCAAAAAGAACTTTCAATATGTGTCTTAGGCTCTGTATTTAGCATTCAATTTTCTATACATTCTCCATTAACACCCACTGAACTGCACAATGAATAGTCATATTCCAAATGATGAGTCTGAGGCACTCTGAAGTACACAGTCATCAAAAGGAAAGATTTACTTGGAGCCATGTATCTTTCATGACCCTCCTGAGCACATTTTGGAAAGACTTTCAATAATAAAGGTAAAATCTAAAAGGTATTCCTACCTAACTATGGGTCAACAAGAAAATTCAATTAGCCAGAATCTCTAGGATGAACTGGAAAAAAAAAAAAAACAAAACCCTAGATTAACATCAAAATAAGAGGGCTAAAACCTCAATTCTACCATGTAATACCCATGTGACCTTGGGCAAATCAAATTCTAGGATTCAGATTCCTTATCTATAAAATGAATGGGGTCAGCTAAGTGGCACAGTGGATAAAGCACCAGCCCTGGATTCAGGAGGACCCGAGTTCAAATCCAGCCTCAGACACTTGACACTTACTAGCTGTGTGACTTTGGGCAAGTCACTTAACCCTCATTCCCCCTCAGAAAAAAAAAAATTTTTAAATGAAGGGGAGGAATTTTTAGATAATCTCTAAAGTCCCTTGCAGGAATAGATTCTATGATCCAATTAATAGACATATGAGCAAGAATGAGCATACGCATGTATGCTATACATGTGTATGTATGTATGTATAAAAATGAACACAGACACATACGTATAACAATCCCTTTTTATGTGTACACGTTTTGGGAGATGGATAAAGGAGATCTAAGCCTGTGATGGCAGTTAGGTGATATAGCCAATGGACTTGGAAGGCTTTAGTTTTAATTCTACCTCTAGGGCAACTAGGTCATGAAGTAGATAGAGCACCTGAGTTCAAATCTGACCTCAGATACTTAATAGCTCTGAACCTGAGCAAGTCACTTAACCCCAATTGGCTCAAAAAAAAAAAAAAAAGGAAGGAAGAATGAATGTCACCTGGGGCATTTATTTGTTGTGTGACCTGGACAATTATCTTAACCTTTGTTGGTCTGTTTCCACAATTGTAAAATGGGGATAACAAAACCTACCTCATAGAGCTGTTATATAAGCATCAAATGAGATTACATAGGTGAAGAGTTTGCAATCCTAAAGGCACTACATAAATGCTAATTGTTGTTGTTGTTATTATTATTATTATTATTTTAATTTTTTTTGGTTGGGCAGTGACGATTAAGTGATTTTCCCAAGGTTGTGACCTTGTAAGTGTCAAGTGTCTGAGGTCAGATTTGAACTCAGGTCCTCCTGAATCCAGGGCTAGTGCTTTATCCACTATGCCACCTAGCTACCCCTATTATTATCATTATTATTATTAATTTCATTGTGATAGAACACTTCCTATTGTGGTAAAGATTAATATTCCCGTTTTTTAGCTAACTCATTTGGGAGGGGCCACACCTGGCCCACCCCAAGTTACATATGCTACTGAACTCAGAAAGGCAGCTTTTGAAGGACCTCCCCTTTTGGGGGAGGAAAGATTGAATGCTCCCCGAAGGGAGACAGGCTGCTTCCAGAGCGCTAGGCATCTCCCGGAACTTGACCCCTTTCCTTCTTGGCCCTTGCTCTAGCAGCGTGTGTTCGTGCTCTGACTTAGGCGACTGCTGTTCTGGCGAGCAACTGCAGATTGTCCTGGGGGTTGGTGAGTTAATTACAGAAAACCCTAAATTCCTTTGAACTAGCTTAATTGGGAACTGTCTGGGCAGTGAATAGGTTAAGCTTAAAGTTAAGAATATCTATCTGTATTTCTATTTTCCTATTCCCTTATCTTTGATTTTTATTAGTTTCACCTTTGTTGTTTAATTAATTCCCAAGTAATAAAATCTGATCCTTTTGTGAACTAAAGCTTAGGGGATCCTTTCTTATTGGCCTGGGAGAAATATCTAAAAAGGGCAGTTCAGAGGGGAGGGTTAAACCTAAAAGGTCCCTCATTTTTCCAGGACCCTAATATTAAGGTGAATCATCCAAATAATACTCTGTATATCAAATTTTGGCCCTCATACTATACAGAAACTTCCTCCCCTGATAAAAAATGAACAACTCCTCTGAAGCATGTAGTATTATTGTTTTACCATATAATTTCTAAACTTACCCATCCCAAGCAATACAAATGTTTATGTAACTCTGACCAATGCTTGAGAAATATTTCAATCCTGTTTTTTTTTGTTAAGGTAACAAATTTTACGCACCCTCCCATTAATATCTTAACCTTGGAATAGTCTTGGAGAGCTGTCTCAGACCCAGAGAGGTTATGTGAATTGTCTAGGTCACACAACTAAACCTGAACCCATCTTTTCCTAGTTTTAAGACTGGCCTTTGATCTACTTTGTCTTGTTACTTCTCCCATAAACAAACAAATAAAGAAAGAAAAATATGAATGAATACACACATATACACATATGTGTGTGTATATATATGCATATATAGGTATATGTATATTTATCTATATACACTGTATACTAATTTATATACTGTATGCTCGTTTTCAAAAGGGCATTTGAGAGAATCAAAAAACATACATGAAGCTCCTACTATGTTCCCTGACATATCACACTGCTAAATTCTGGTGATACAAAAAAAGGCAAAAGATAGTCCCTGCTTCTAAGGAATTCATAGTCTCCTAGAGGAGACAATTTAAGAACAACTATATATAAATATTTATAGTTTCATGAGCAATCATCTTTTTTATGGTACTGTTATTGAAATGCTTAAATTAAAAATAAAATAAAAATAACTATTATACAAATAAAATTTATACAAAATAAGCTGGAAACAATTAAGATATAGTGATCATGTCCTGACTTCAGAACTCAGAAAGTGTGGGTTCAAGCTCCACCACTGACATATACCGGTTATGTCACAGTCAGCAAATATCTTCAGTTATGTCCCTGGCTATTCCCTAAGACTACATGTTAGAAAGAAGGTGCAGGTCTGTACTGGCAAAGGGAATTTCCTTACCAAGATTTCCCAATACCGGTGAAAACAGAGAACCTATACAATTATTCTACTCAGTACTCATATATATGATTAGATATATTCATCTATGTGTTATAAATGTATTCCATTCAGATATATAGAAATATTGTTTTTACTTGGCAATCTAAGGCTGTATCCTAAAAAAATAATTAGCAAAAATTCTTAATGATAAAATTTATAAGACAGTGCATTCCTGGACATGATTTTTGAATAGGACAATAGAATATGCATGAGATGATATAGGGCAAGCCCTAATGGTAGACAAGGACATATAGAGAGTATGATCCTCCCACTCCTGGATATTCTATGAGTTCACTTCCAAAGAATCGCGATTGTGTCTTCTCTCCTAAATCTGATACAGTTGTTGTCATCACTCTACCAGAGCACTCCTTCTTTCTTTCTCTTTCTTTCTGTTATTTCCAAGAGACTTCTAAACAAGGCAATGGACAGTTTGACTATACAGTTATGAAGACTGAAAATGTCCCATTTAAATTCCATGTATATTATGTCTCTCTAGCACTGTTAATAAACCTCATTCCCAACCTCAGGTTTAAATTTATTTCAATTCCAGGTTTATTTTTATTGTTACTATCTCTTCTGTTTTAATATATAGCTCCCTATTTTATACTATATACTAAATTAACCTCTTCTCTTCCCACTGAAATGTTCTACAGAGATTCCCATTCAGTTTGAATAGTGTTAATAATGACTTTATTTCTTCAATATTCTCTGGTGTCCCTAAAACACACACTTTATACTTCATCACTGTGATTTACATAAAAAGTCCTATCAGCCTTTTAAAATGAGTCTTTCACTTATGGACTTCAAATGATCCAATTTATACAAAACTTATCACTAGGGCTGCCTTGAAGCACAGACACTTCTTGCAAATGGTTTGAGGATCATGACAAAGTCCTGACTAGGCCCCAAATATTTTCCACTTATGGCCAGCATCAATGTCTGAAATGGGTACCACTACAATTGTTCCTTTGGGATCAGTAATTTTCTTTAGAAAGCTCCTGTTTAATGGCATATGTTAAAGAATATTATAGAAATGCCTTTTCATTTCTTAAATTCAGAATAAAATAAATTTTAAAAAATTTAAAAGAACAATCTATTGGGGCAGCTAGGTGGTGCAGTGGATAGAGCACTGGCCCTGGAGTCAGGAGGACCTGAATTCAAATCCGGACTCAGACATTTGATACTTACTTACTAGCTGTGTGACCCTGGGCAAGTCACTTAACCCCAATTGCCTCACCCCCCCAAAAAAAAACCCCAAACAAAAATAAAAACAAAAACAAAAAGAGCAATCTATCAATAAACATTTCTCAAGCCCCTATTATGTACCAATCCCTGAACTCATTATCATAGATTAGTTCTTTAAATCATCTGCATGCTTCTTAGAGCAGACTGGGGCTCTGAGGGAATGGAATACAGGGGAAAGTTTTGTTTTTTCAAGAAAAAGGGACAATACTCTTGGGAACAAAGTAAGAACAATGTTGATCAGAAGTGAAGAGCAGTATGTGTAGGCACGAGCATATGAGGGAAAAGTTTTGAGAAAAGAAAGAGACCAAAAGAGGAATAAAAGTAGTGGAAGTAAAAGTTGGTATGCTAGAGTAAGCTTTTACAGGTTAGAGCCAATTGTTAAATTTTAAGTGTAAACACTCCCACCTAGATAATCAGCAAATACTGATTCAGAGTTTGAAAAAAACCAACAACCCCGCCCCCCCCCCAAAAAAAACAACAGAAAACAACTGCAGGGCTTGCTTTATTGTTCTATTCACTTTCAAGACTCAAGAAAGTGATGGAACAATTTTATGATGCAGATTAAACTTAAAAACGTGTCAAAAATACTTCCCTCCCCAGAGAGCCAATCAATAAACATTCACCAACCCACTATTGAATTGTAGGAGGCCCTACCGGAAGGGTAGAGAGTAGCTGAAATCTGACTTTCAGTAGCAACTAGTAACTTATCATGCAATCTTGGACAAGTCACACTTCTTGTCACTGAATGTTGAATTCCTTTGCTTTCCTTTGCAGAAAACTAAGGCTTGTAGAAGTGGAGTGACTTGATCAAAGTAAAACAGGTAGAAAGTAATTGAACCATGTTTTGAATGACGTTCTTTGACTCTATAGGTACTGTTCATTGCACTATAAAACATTGCCACTTAATCTCACTGAACCTCAGTTTCCTCCACTATAAAGTGAGAGGCATAGAGTAAATAATAACTAGCGTCCTTTCCTTTTCTGGAATGTTATCAATACATACAATGCTATCTACTTCAAAATTATGCCTAGGGATGACTCTAACTAGTCCATTGCAAGATCTCAAAAATTCTTTACAATAATGGAAGTAGAAGTGACTGCATTCTTTGAGAAGCAGCCTATTCCTTCTAGTGTAGATAAATTATCTTCTATGTGGGATGTAGAATACCATAATAAATTCAAAATGGATATGGGGCCTAAATAGTAAAGATTATATGATAGAAAGTTAGGAGAAAATAAAATTATATATTTTTACAGCTTCATAAAGGGTGAATTCTTAGCTTAACGAGGAATAGAGGCAAGGACAAATAATAAATCAGGTAATTTTGTGTACATGAAATTGAAAAACTTTTACATTAAAAAAATGTATTTTGGATAAGAAGGGAAGCAGTTGACTAGGAAAAAGAAATATTTCTATTAACCATCTCTGAAAATGATCTGATTGATATGCAAGCTATATAGAGAACTGAGAGAAGACCAAAAGCCATATCCAATAGAGAAGTGGTCAAAGAATATGAACAAACATTTCTCACAAAAACAGTTACAAAATATTACGAACCATATGAAAGATTTCTCCAAATCACTATTAAGATCAATGTGAATCAAAATAACACTGAGGTTTCACCTTACACCTAGCAAACTGGAATTCTAAGATTTTGTTGATAACATTGTGTAGTAGCATAATCATTGTGGAAAACAATTTAGAATTATGTACTTAAGTGATTAAAATGTCCATGTCCCTAAAATGTTCAGACCTAGAGATTTTACTGTTAGGTATATGCCCAAAAAATTCAATGAAAAAAAGAAGACTCCATAGACACCAAAATATATGTAGCAGTATTTTATGGGAGCAAAGAGTTAGAAAAAAAGTAGATGCCTATCATTTAGAGTATAGCTATGTTACAACACACAAGTATAATATTACTGAAAAATAAGAAAATATGTAAATAATGAATTCAGAGAGGCATACTCATATGCACCGAAGCAAAGTTAAGCAAGCAGAATTAGGAAAACAATATACACAATGAATATAGCATTGGAGATTAAAAAAACAATAACAATAATCAAAGATTTGAAGAAGTCTTGTAAAATTTGAATGAGGGGGGCAGCTAGATGGCGCAGTGGATAAAGCACCGGCCCTGGATTCAGGAGTACCTGAGTTCAAATCCGGCCTCAGACACTTAACACTTACTAGCTGTGTGACCCTGGGCAAGTCACTTAACCCCAATCCCCTCACAAAAAATAAATTGAATGAGGGGGCAGCTAGGTGGCACAGTGAATAAAGCACCAGCCCTGGATTCAGGGGGACCTGAGTTCAAATCTTGCCTCAGACACTTGACACTTATTAACTGTATGACCCAAGGCAAGTCACTTAATCCTCATTGCCCCACATAAAAACCAAAAACAAACAAATTTGAATGACCAAGCTTGGCTCTAAAAAAGAGATATGAGAAGACACCTGTCCCAAATCCTTTACAGAAAGGAATATCCAAAGGTAGGGAACACTGCATATAGTAATATACTTTTTCAATATGTTGATTCATTTTGCTAAAAAAATGTCCTTTTTATAATTCTTTATTATGAGATGTCTTTTTAAGAAAGAATAGAGGAAAAGATGGGGCAGGAAATAGATGACATAAAAACAAAATATAGCTGTAAAATGTTTTTTTTTAAATGATGGAAATGAGCATTGTTCTCACGTAAACTAAATCTTTATTGATATCTGCTGAAACAATTTTAAAAAAAACCATTGATGAGTGACAGTTAGGTGGTACAGTGGATAGAGCACTGGCCCTGGATTCAGGAGTACCTGAGTTCAAATCTGGCTTCAGACACTTGACACTTACTAGCTGTGTGACCCTGGGAAGGTCACTTAACCCCAATTACCTCTCCAAAAAAACCCAAACATTGATGAATGATTGAATGAATGAATTCTACTTAGCCATCATCAAATGGTCCCCTAAAAGAATGAGCTCATTGCCCAAAGGGGAAGTGTTTATTCATATGGATAATCATATTCTCTTTAAAGTGTCACAACAAAATAAAAATAAAGGGAAACTTCATGTCAGTGAACAATCACTTATTAAGTACTTATCTGTATGGGGAGTGTGATGTTAGTTCATAGTGTGATAAAGGATACAGAAACTGAATAAAATATGTGATTTCTTTTTATAAGTAGTTACACTCTAGTTAGAGGAAGCAGAACACACATACTTCCAGCAGTTTCTATGGGGTTAATTATCATCTCCAAATAGAGGACACACATACGTGTATATATACAGCCCCTAATCTCTCTCTTGAACTCCAGCAAACATTACCAACTGCCTATTGGACATTTCAAACTTGATGTACCATAGGTATCTCTAATTCAACATGTTTAAAACAGAGCTCATTACTCTTATCCTCTAATTCTAAATTTCCCTATTTTTGTTGGGGATACTACCATCCTTCCAGTCACCCAGGTTTTCAATCTTGTTTGTTATTCTGGATTCCTTCACCTCACAAATCTAACAGTCTCTGAATCTTGTCCGGCCCATCTGTACAATCTCTCTTATACATGGCTTCTCTCTACTCATACTTATTGTAGTAGCAGCCTGGTAGGCCTGAGTCCAGTTAGGGATGCTCTGGCCCCGAGGGGGACACTATGACCATGGTGAAATATGGTTGATCAGCTTGTTGGGGTCACTTAGTTGATTAACCAGGTGGTGGTTGGTCAAACAGATAGCAAAGCAGCCACTCAGAAAGCTGGGCTACTTGAATTTGCAACATGAGCTTAGTTTGGAGCCAGTCGTGTTTCTATGTGATTAGGACAAGGAAGTGACAATAATCTCAAGTTAGAAATGTGGAATTTTTATTATTCATATATCCAAATAGCTAATATAATCATTTTCAAACTGCTATAACTTTTCAGTCTTAGGTCTCTCCCCCTACTTCCTTCTCACCTCTATAAAATTGTGATCTTCTCCTTTGTTCAGGGAGTTGAAATTAGGCTTCTTCTCCCAGCTATATCTCTATGGCTGTCTGATTAAACCTCCCTGGGAATTGAAGTTACTCTTCTTCCCCTAGCCATACTTGTATGTGCTGTCTGATTAAGAAACATGCCATAGGGGCAGCTGGGTGGCACAGTGGATGGAGCGCCGGCCCTGGAGTCAGGAGTACCTGAGTTCAGATCGGACCTCAGACACTTGACACTTGCTGGCGGTGTGACCCTGGGCAAGTCACTTGACCCCAATTGCCTCACTAAAAAAAAAAAAAAAAGAAACATGCCATAAACCTGTACCTATATGGGAGTTGAAGTTAGACTTCTTCTCCTGGCCATACCTCTGTGTGCCAAATCATAACAACTTTTACTTAAATTTTGATTGGATTGTCTGGGTCAGTAATTCTTTGAAAGGGGAATCTTTTCAAGAACTCATCTAGCAGTAACACTCATCCTGCCACTACCCTACTGAAGGCCTTTATCAACTCTCACCTGGACTACTTGAAAAGCCATCCTACTTCATCTTCCTGACCCAAATCCCTCCACTCTCCAATCTCCCCTCCAAACAGCTACCAGATTGATTTTCTTAAAGTGAAGTTCTGACCATTTCTCTCTTTCACAATTCAATAAGTATTAGTGGTTCCCTATTAACTTTAGCATCAAATATGATTTTAATGACAAAAGGTTATCTTTAAATTTTTCTACATTTCTTAAGTTTAATAAGTTACAAAATTTCTAAGTAGAATGGTGATATATGTAAATTATAAATAAGCAAAGGTACACATATCAGGGATACAGGCATATTTTTTTAAACTGACAATGAAGCACATTTTTTTAAAAAGTTTGGCAAACACTGTCTTGGGCACCCAATTTCACTGCTTCCAAGGCAGCTTCTGCCATGGTGACTTATTTCTGTGTTTTGATAAAGACCTCTCCCACTGATACACTTGGCAATGAAAGATAAATCATATTTCAGATTATAGGCAAGTTACTGTTGGGGCCTATGTTCCTTGACTTCTGTTACATATACTTTTATTTTTTTTGTGTGGGGCAATGAGGGTTAAGTGTCTTGCCCAGGGTCACAAAGCTAGTAAATGTTAACTGTCTGAGGCTGGATTTGAACTCAGTTCCTCCTGATTCCAGGGTTGGTGCTTTATCCACTGCACCACCTAGCTGCACCCCACATATACTTTCAAGGTTGTTATTCACCATAACTACTCTGCTCCTTCTTTAAAGAGAATCAGAGAATTCGTAGAACTTATAAAGTCATTATCATTTCTCCTATGGAATTCTGATTTGGATTTGCATTTTGTGGGAAAAGGTGTTTCTTTTCTAACTCTCCTACACTAAGCAACCATTTTCCTTCCAGTTACTTTGGAGATAAAAGCCAAATAAATAGATTTGTATTTACTGAGTGCCTACTATATCCCAAGTAATATACCAATTTGCTAGGCCAAAGTTGGATGATGTACCTCTAAAATCACCAAATATTTATAGTCACAGAAGACTGGCCTGAAAGTCCTACCAATTCTCTATGGCTATCTTCCATTCAAAGGTCTTGGGAAAATTGGTGATTTGTCCCATGTGGAAGAAGACGGGTGAGAAATTTCAGCTCCTGTGTTCTCAAAATATTTCTCGGTACCTGAGTCATCTAATGATTAACATAAACAACCCTCCCAAAATAAACTCTAGAGACTTGAGATGGATGTAACACTGTTCCAGAGCCAAATAAAGCTAATTTGAGGCTTCTGTCTCAAGGAAACTCAGTGACCTGAACATATTTTGATGAAATCAATTGCAGATTCAGCTAAGAAGATACCTCAGAATTTAAAGGTGCTCATTTCCTTAAAAGAGCAAAACATATCATTCCTATATCTCTACATAAGATTATACTGGTTTTAGCATCATATAGTTGTCCTTCAGACTGGTGCCTTTTCATTTGCTTTTTCTTTCTTTCTTTTTTTTTAAAGAGTAATATATTTCTCAGGGCCAGTGAAAAATAATTACTGGACAATGTCAGTAAAATACGCAGATAAAGAATATGAAGCAGGTTTAAGCCTATTTTATCTTAACGAAATTACCTTTTCTTTTTAATTCCCCAAAGGGCAGACAAGGTTAGGAAATATTTTATGTGGCATACATTCTAATGTGATCCACACCATTGCTCATCACTGCTACCTAACTATCCAGCCTCCCAAGGAGATTAACATAATTGGAACTAGTGAGTGTTTCTTTTTCCCTTCTAGGAAAGTACTTCCCTATCTTGCAGGACAGTGGAGGATTTAAATACTAAATTCCTTCCTTTGTAGGAGATAAAGGTAAAATTGTATACTTTTCTAGATTGATAACTTTGCTTTTAGGTTGATATGACACATTTTCACCAAGTGCACTTAAAATATATTTAATGTGGGGCAGCTAGGTGGTACAATGGATAAAGCACTGGCCCTGGAGTCAGGAGGACCTGAGTTCAAATTTGGCCTCAGACACTTGACACTTATTAGCTGTGTGACCCTGGGCAAGTCACTTAACCCCAATTGCCTCACCAAAAAAAAAGAAAGAAAATATATTTAATGTGCTAAACTGAACTCTTGTGGTCAGAAAGAGTTCTTGGCTGGACTTCTAATAAATGAATACTCCTTTCTTACTGTAAGATAAGAAGTAAAGTTTGTAAAAATATTTTAGAATACCTAGAGGAAAAGTGACTTTGTACAACAGAAATACTTCATTCATATGAGTTTGGGGGATTCATTGTACAATTTAAGGAAGACAACAGAAATTATTTTTGGAGATACATACAGGCCCTCTATTCAATCAAGTAGCTTCTCTAGTGCTTCAGAGTGGCATAATGGAAACTCTGTGATCTCAAAGCTATGTCAGTAGAACCCAAGCCCTACCTTCTAAGGTACAAATTCTTCAGGCACAGGTGCAGTCATAGATGACAGGTCTGTAGGGCAAGGGCAAAGATGAGACCAGCTAAGGGTAGGGGATTTGCCACCTGATAAAAAATTGTCTGGGTCACAAAAATTCATAAAAATTCTTAAAGGGTGAAGAAATGATGATTTGCATTGGTAGAGGGGATAATAAGATCAACAAAATAATGGGGACTTTGAAATGTTTAAGCTCAGTTGGTTATGTCGGTGCAGCTAGATGGTTCAATGGATAGAGTGCCAGGCCTGGAGTCAGGAAGACTTATCTTCCTGAGTTCAAATCTGGCCTCAGACACTTATTAACTGTGTGACCCTGGGAAAGTCACTTAACCTTATTTGCTTCAATTTTCTCATCTGTAAAATGAGTTAGAGAAGGAAATAACAAACCATTCCAGTATATTTTCCAAGAAAACCCCAAGTGAGGTCACAAAGAATCGGACATGACTGAAAATGACTGAACAACAACAAAAAAGAAAACCCAATTGTTTAAATTAAATGAACAAACATTTATTAAACACTTACTATTTACAAGTTCTGAGAATGTAAATCCATGCAGGAAGACAGTCCCTGTTTTTATTAGAAACGTACTTTCTAATAGGGAAAGATAATAATGAAAAGAAGCTGGAAAAGGGAAAGGATACATATGAAGATATGCAGTAGATAGGCATTGTCCAGTAAGCTTGGGAGAGTATTGAGTCTAGTATGGAAAAGACCAAAGACATGGCTGGCCAGGGTCTTTCCCTTAAAATGGAGGTTTCTGGGGGGAGAGAAAGGGAAAGAGAGAGAGAGAGAGAGAGAGAGAGAGAGAGAGAGAGAGAGAGAGAGAGAGAGAGAGAGAGAGAGAAAATCGGTGTTTGTAAACGGTGTTTATAATATTTGAAGTCCAGGAGTGGAGTGAACTTCTAGGGTAAAAAGATTTCTAGGGTCTTATTAAGAAAGTTTGGGAAAATTCAGGAGGGCAAGCCACCTAATTTCCAGAGCTGAGCTTCAATCATCTCAATCCTGCCACTGTCTCTTTTATACCAGTGCTGAACTTGAGGGCTTTGCTTCTGTCTCTTGTGGCTTAGGGAGGTGCAACCACTGTCTAATCCACATTGTAACTATTCCTTTTTCAGATATTCACTATGTGCCAATTACCATACTAAGCAGTGAATATACAAATAGAAAAGTAAGACAGTCCCTAATCTCAAAAATCTTGCATCCTAGTGATAGAGACAAATTATATGGGAGATTTCGGCTGCAAATCCAGTGGAAAAGTGCCATGGTCCATAAGATACAATGATAGTTGCAAATAGTTATGCCTCTTCTTTAATATTATTTTACTAAATAAATAATATTCTTCTCTCATGTTGAACTATTTTACAATATCAACGGCTGGTGGAAAGAACTTTCTCTTCTAAGTCTTCAGTAGATGTGACTGTCATATCTTCAGTAGCAATTGACTGTCTTCATCTGCACAAGAGTTTTTTCCCATGATGATGGCTGAGAGCAGTGGGTCAAAAGCATTGCTATTCCAAAGGCTGTTGGCTTCAGAGTGTTGGGCTATCTCCATTGGAGTCTCAGGCCATAGTGATAATGGTGGTTTGACTTTTTGGTACACACTGCCTCCTATCTCTCAAGATGCCTTTGATGCTTCAGCTAGGATGGCTTGTCTGCTCTGCAGATGGCAGTTGGTTGATATGGCTGTCCCCATCTCCACAGGAGTTATTTGCCCAGATGATGGCTTTGAGAGTTGGGTTAGAAGCAGGACCAGTGGGCCTTTCCTTTCCCAGGGCTTTGTGCCCAAATGGTCAGCATATGCTTTCTAGGTTTCATTGAAGAAAGATATTAAGTAGAGCAAAAACAATTGACTTCTGACTATAGTCAGAAGACCTAAGTTTTAATAATCCTGGCTCTGACTCTTAATATCTACCTGTCCTAAGGCAAGTCACTTAACCTCTATGACCCTCAGTTGCTTATCAGTAAAAGGGGATAATAATGAGGTAGGAGAGCCTCTTCTCTGTAATGACTTCTCCTTTCAATGATGGCTCCAAGGGCTGAGCTAGAAGCAAGTCCATTGGGGAGATACTGCTATTCCCAAGGATTTGGGGTTCAGAGCCTTGTGCCATTTCTAGCAAGTCCTGAGGGAAGATGATGGTCAATGTGATGGTGTTAGTTTGACTTTCCTGATATATACTGCTTCCTGCTTCTCTCTTAGGGGGCCTTGATTAGAACATAAGTCCTCTTCTGATTCCAAAGATAGTATTATTTCTATTGGAGCCATGTTTTTTACTGGCTTGTATATGTCTTCTATTGATGCTGACCATAGCCTCTCCATGATAGTTATTTATGAGTTACTATGTCTGAAAAAGAAATCATTCCCTCATGGTTAATTCTCTAGAGAGTTCCACATTTAACTAGTTGGTCTTTGGATGTCAGAAGCAAATGCTACTGCACAGTTATCAGGACCTTTCCAATTTGGGGTGGGCGACTATGCAGTTTTGGATTCTGCTACTATACCTGTTGAGACTATAAGATCAACTCAACATCATGAAGGAGAATCAGAGGAGGATTTTAGTTGTGGGCCAATTTTAATATTGCTTAAATTAGCATATGCATCTTGGAGACACATCTTCAGTTGATAACTTCATTTCCTGTTTGAGACTGGTTTATTTTGGATTCTAAGTTTTCTCACAGGAGTAATGAGTTTTAGCAGTATCACTCCTCTTAATCTAACAACCAATATTTCATCTTCACATTTACTTCTAATAGCAAAAAATTACAAAATAGATACTCTAGAAATCTATTTTTTACCCTCTAGGAGGCAGGTACGTAAGAAAATATACTATGTCTTTCTCATTTTCTGAGAGCTGAAGGGAGTACTGAAGTACAGGGAGGCCATGTAACCTGTCCTTTTTTTTTTTTTCCTTAATATTGTAACAATTGGAATGATGCCACCTGCTGGAGACTTACTGTAGAAGAGTTCCGCCCATGAAGCGAAGGTCTTTGAGGACAAGACCAGGAGTCTTTTTTTTGGCATCAGGAAGTGACGCTGGCTAGTGGGAGGAGGAAGGAAGAGACTGGCGCTCGGTCTCACTCACTTTCCTGAGGACGCTGGTGGAGAAGGCAGCTAGAAATGTGCTCTCCCTTTAATAGATAGGAATCTAAGCCTTTTTCTCTCTCTTTACCAAATTCTTATTCTCCTTAATAAATGCTTAAAAGTCTAACTCTTGCTAAAGCTTATAATTTATTGGCGACCACTCATTAGATATTTTAGACAGTTTAGCTAGAATTTTAGCCCTTAACAATATGTTGGTTTGGTATTACCATAGTCTAACAATATGAATTCCTAAATGACACTAAAACTTCCAGACATAGGATAAGTGGGCCATTACACCATCAATAATCTTTTATATTCAATGAAATGAAAACCTTTATAAGCTTATATTTATATTTCTAAGAATCTTTAGGGTTCACTGAAGAAAGATAATAAGGAGAGCAAAAAGCTTGGACTCTGTTTGAATCCTGGCTCTGAGTGTTAGTTTTAAGGGAGTCGCTTAACCTCTCTGACTGTCTGTTGGCTTATCTGTAAAAGGAGATAATAATATTTCTCTTCTACCTACCTGAAAGGGCTATTGTGAGCATCAAATTAAAAAAAAAAAACAACAACATTTGTCCCAGAGGATTCCTCTTTTCTCTGCCCCAAGGAGTTTGTTTTATTCTTAGTACAGCTCTCAAAATCTAATCTCTTGGTAGGCCATTTTGGTCTGTGAAACTCCTATGACTTTATTTTTTTTAAAGAGAGTAAGGTGGTTTTGATCCAAATTGGGTACCTCCAAAACACTTTCCTGGTTCAGAATCCCTTGAAACCAGAAATCAGTTCATCCCTAAAATTTGACAAGAACATATGAATTGGCATATGCAGAAGACACCACAGTCCAGTGCTTTTGGATTTGTCAAGTGCCCCAAATAGAATAACTGAGACATTGGGCCATTATCCTTTTGACAGAATATTCAACAGAGCTAAAGATGAGGCTCCTTATTCAGCAAATTTTGGCACCCAAAGACACAGCTTAGTCATGTTCAAATGAGAGGTAAGGTAGAGAAGAAGTTTCTTCAGACATCTTTATTACATCAGTGAGAATTAGACATAGAACATGAGAATAGCGCCACACACAAACCCAATAGATGATTATGTTCTCAATTATGGTATATACCAATTGCCTTTCTGTGTTTGCTGTTCTGTTGTTTAAACATCCAACATGACTTTTCAAAAAATGTGATTTGAATCACAGAATTTAAGAGGTAAAAGACAGTACAGTCACCATATAGTGCAACCTACATTTGAAAGGAATTTTTACTGCAACATATGCAACAAGTGTCTAGCCTTTGTTTGAAAACTTCAAGAAGGGAAAAGCCACCATCTGCTCAGGTAGCCTATTCCACTTTCAAAAAACAGTAATAGTTAAGAAATATTTTTTCCTGCCATACCGCCACTTTTTTGTCTTTTACTCATTGCTCCTTGTTTTGCGCTCTGTGGTTAAAAAAACAAATCTATTCACTATTCCAAAAGACAATTCTTTTAATACTTAAACACAACTTATCCAGGATAAAGATCTCCCATTCTTTCAATTCTTACTCATTTTATACAGACACAAGATTGTTCACCAACCTACTTTTCTTCCTCTGGATGCTCTCCAGCCTCTCTTTCTGAAACTGTGGTGCCCACAACTAAACACAATATTCCAGATGAAGTCTTAGGGAAACAGAATATAATGGGGCTATCAATTACTCATTCCTAGAAGCTGTCTCTTTTTTTTTTTTTTGGCGTGGGGCAATGAGGGTTAAGTGACTTGCCCAGGGTCACACAGCTAGTGTCAATTGTCTGAGGCCGGAATTGAACTCAGGTCCTCCTGAACCCAGGGCCAGTGCTTTATCTACTGCACCACCTAGCTGCCCCCGAAGCTGTCTCTTTTAATGTAACCTAAGAGACATTTTCCCCCTGATGACCACATCATACATCTGATTCAGATTTAGCTTAGAGTTTACGAAAACCACCAGTTCTATTTATTCAAATTTCTAACAATGTCTCTTGAATTTGTTCTAAAAGCATCTGTAGTACATCAATCTTATGTTCCTGGTACTTTGCAGTCACAGAATCAGGGAAGGGACAAAGGTTATAGAGACAGATAACCTAGTCTAACCTACAATTAAAGAAAGGTTTCCCCTATATCATATTCAATAATCTTGCATTGCTTTTCCTGGGAAGGTTTTTTGGGGGGTTTTTTTGTATTTGATTTTTAGGTCATCTCCAATATAATGTAAGCTCTTTGAGACAGACATTGTTTTGTTTTTGTCTTCCTATCTTTGATACTTAGCACAGTGCAGGGCATACTAGGCAATGAATAAATGCTTGTTGAATTGAATTGCCCATAGATAACAAGGATACTCTCAAATATTCTATGTCTTAGGCATTACACGTCTTATATGTCTTAGGCATAACTGACACTTGCTCAAATTATTAGATTTAAATAGAGTTGAAAGAAATTAAAAATTTCAATCAATATCAAATGCCTTCCTTAAAATGTCTCAAAAGACAAAAATCAAAATAGGCAAAACCAAAAGGAAAAGGGAATTTTGAAGAACAGATATATCCACTACTTTTAAGCTAAAAATTCCAACCAGCAAATGTGTATCATTAAGCACTCAAATTGTGAACAACACCTCAGTCATGGAAGACCTGGGCTGATATATATCTCTGATATGTGCTGTTTATGTGACCCAGAAGAGTTCAAATTGTTGGTTCCCCTCTATGATTATAAGTTACAGAACAATTTCTGATCCACTGTGGTATAGTATTTTCTACCCAGGAGTCCTCAACACCATTGAAATCACTAATACACATACACACACAAAAGGCACTTACTATGTGCTGACACTGTTTGAGGCACTGTGGAGTTCTAATAGAAGTACAAGATACTGGGCCTATCCTCCAGCGGCTCTCAAATTTTCACCAAACTCCTCCTTCCTCTGCAACACTGCCACAGTTCCTCACAGTTCTGATGAAAGCAATAATCTAAAGTGAATGTCAGGTTGCACGAGTAGGATAGGATGGGAGAGACTGGATTTAGATACAGGTTTTGCAAAGAAAACAATCCAACATTTTTGAATTATACAAAGGCACTCAATGGCAGTGCAATTAACTTTGTAAGTGGAGCTGTACTTTGCCTGAGAGATCAAGGCTATTTGAAGCCACTGCAATCAGTTACATAAGTAGGTATTTCAAGCAGATTTTTTCAGATGCATGTTATATCAATGAGCCATTAAAAAAACACAAAAAACACTTCACCACACACAGACACACACACATAAAAACAACACTCCTTCAGTGCCAGGGACTGGCAGCTGTCAGAACTTAATCTGAGATATTTGTAACCAAAGTACTGAATGAAGTTCTGGAGAAAAAAGGAGAGTAGAAGTTGGATAGCCAAAGGAGAAACTGGGGCAGAAGTTCTTAATTTGGGAGTTAATGGGATTCATGGATAGATTTCAAAAGTTCTGAAATTTAATGAGGAAATTTTGGGAAAATCATCCTTATTTTCACTAACCTTTAGCTGAACCTAAAAACACAATTGCTTAAAACATTATTCTGAACAAAAATATATAGGTTTCACCAGCCTGCCAATGGAGTCCACAATACACACAAAAAATTTAAGAACCTCTGAATTAAGGGAGATGAGTGATGTGAATAGAGTTGCCAAATAACTAGTATTTAACTGTATTGTCTAAAATTTTATCAAAGAACCTGGACTCACTCTTTCTGAGGGCCAGAAGAGTAGATAAGACCCATTATTTCCCATTATCAATGTTATTGAACAATGTTGGTTGCTAATGTCCCTCCAAATGCCATGTAATGTATGGGACCTGGATTGGGGTGGGGGGAAGAGACATCTTCTGTATCTAAAAATGCTGGAAAGAGAGTGACTAAAATATCATCAGAAACCAGAGCATCACAGCATCTGGGTTTGAATCTCAAGTCTTCCACCCACTTGCACAATTCAGTTCACCTCTCTGGGTGTCAGGTTGCTCATCTGTAAAATGGGGGAGTTAGATTTGATGACTAAGAGGCAGAATGGTATAATGCATTGGGTATTAGACATGGAGCCAGGAAGATTGAGTTTAAGATCCTACCTGAGGGGGCAGCTAGGTGGCACAGTAGATAGAGCACTGGCCCTGGATTCAGGAGGACCTGAGTTCAAATCTGGCCTCAGACACTTGAAACTTACTAGCTGTGTGACCCTAGGCAAGTCACTTAACCCTCATTGCCCCGCCAAAAAAAAAAAAAGGTCCTACCTGAGATACTCACCACCTGTTTAACCTAGGGCAAGTCACTGAACATCTCTGTGCCTTACTTTCCTCATCTAAAAATGAAGGAACTGAACTCAGTGGCTTTAAAGTCCCTTCTGGCTCTCCATCTTTGATTCTCTCCTCTTTAAGGTTACTTCCAGGTCCAGATCTCTGATTCTATTAATTGGAGTGGGTGAGGAGCAGCAGAAACAAATATTTTCCATGGTTTAAATCTGGTCATAGTTGGTGTAATAAGATTACCAAAAGGGGCAGCTAGGTGGCACAGTGGATAGAGCACCGGCCCTGGATTCAGGAGTACCTGAGTTCAAATCCGGCCTCAGACACTTAACACTTACTAGCTGTGTGACCCTGGGCAAGTCACTTAACCCCAATTGCCTCACTAAAAAAAAAAAAAAAAAAAAAAAAAAAAGATTACCAAAAGAAATTAATTCAAAATCCTACTCCTTTCATGAGCCTCTGGAGGGGAAAAGAGACTAAGGAATAAACAGTGTCAAGGGAGAATCAGAGGTCAGAGATGGCTAGACAAGATGACTTTCTACCTAGGCAGATAAAAGGCTTAATGAATGAAAATTAGGAGGAGAGAAAGGTATGACTCCCCAAGAGTGACACAAGAATCCCAAGGTGATATATGACACATAAGGGAAATAAATATCAACATTTCTCAATCAATCTCAACAAAACATTACACTAAGCATGGAGGCATCTTTGCTTAATGAGAGCAAGTGAAATAGAAAAGGAGATATTATTGTAAAGGCTGAGATAACTGATGAGATTTGTTTAACTATTGCAGAATGAGTTCTATGGGGCTTATACTGAATAAAAAATTATGCAGTGAATAATCAAATGAAAATGATACAAGTACAAAGAATAATCAAATGTTGGACTTTTCCCCAGCGAATTAAAAGGACATTGTGACTGGTTAAGTTAAAGGTGCTTCCCTTTCAACCTTTTTAGATGAATAATTCACCTTTTAATAAAGCATATGCATTTCATTATAAAGACACATCCATTGTCTTTGGTAGAGCTATTCTCTACAAAAGGGGAGCAGAGGTTTATTTGAGATAATAGGAAACAAGACTTACATAGTTAATGAAAGATATCTGTGGAAACTATAATCTCTACTTCCAGTGACTGAATGCCATATAATGGAAATCCTCAGAAGTGACACTACTAAATTCCTGTTTCACAAATAAGTCATGTGGAAAAAGTGCTGAGTTTGGGGGTCAGAGACCCTTAGTTCAGATTCGCATCATTCAACAACTAGGCTTTCATTGCTTTGTTACTAAAAAGCAAGGGTGAGAACTAGATGAACTCAAATATCCCTTCCAGCTCTAAATTTATATTTCTATATTCTCTGAGTACCAAGTCAGATTAGAGGGGCATAATTTTGTATTATTGTTTGGATGTTAAGGAGAGCTCAGTTATTCAGAGGCAAATTTATTAAGAAAAAGGATAATAAACATTTTTATAAATATTTTTGTTTCCAAAGTGCTTTCTTCCCAACAACTCAGGAGATAATACAGGAATATTACCCCTATTTTCAAGAGAAAAACTGGAGGTTAGAGAGGTTGTGGGTTACTCAAGTTTACCTAGCTAGTAAATGGTCAAGCCATGATTTTTTTTAGAATTTTATTGTCCAAATTACATGTAAAAGAAAATTTTGACATCAATTTTCTTTTGAAAACTTCATGTTCCAACTTCTATTCCTCTCTCCCTTCCCAACCCCCACCCCAAGAACTCAAGCAATTCAATATAAATTATACATGAGTAGTCATGAAAAACAACTCTACATTAGCTAGGTTGTGAGAGAATAGAGATAAAAACAAAACTTCAGATTAAGGAATTGTCAAAAAGAATGTGTTTCAGTCTGTTTTCAGATACCATCAGTTATTTCTCTGTAGGTATATTGCAATTTTCATAAGTTCGTCAGCATTATATTGGATCATTGCCTTGCTGAAAATAATCACATGCTTCCCAGCAGATTATCTTACATTAATGCTGTTATTTTGTATACAGTACATTTCTCTCTGCTTCAATCATGTGGGTCTTTTCAGGTTTTTCTGGTAGCATCCTGTTCATCATAACTTTTATATAGTACCTTAAACTTGACAAAGAATTTTCTTCACAATAGCCCAGCAGAGCAGGTACCATATTTTTTGACATTGTAGTCAATCATCATAACTATTTCCCTCCATCCTATTCCCTTCCAATGATATTTACTCTATTTTCTATCTTATTTTGCCCCATTCCTCCTCAAAAGTGTTTTGCTACTGACTGCCTCCTCCACCACTCTACCCTCCCTTCATTCACCCTTCTCTCCTTATTTTCTTCCCCTCCTACTTTCCTGTAGAGTTAAATAGATTACTCCTCCCAATTGGGTGTGTGTGTTATTCCCTCCTTGAGTCCACTCTGATGATGTTAAGGTTTTTGAGCTAATTCTGTGTTCTAATTTTTTCTTCCTCCTTTCGTCCTCAACTGTTCCTATGGAATTAAGCAATTCAATAAGTGTCATACATGTGCTGTTATGCAGAACATCTTCCCCTTCCCTCAGGAATGTTTTGCTTTTTGTGGCTCCCTCCCCCAAACTTCCCTTCCCTCTTTCCCCTCTTCTCCCTGCCCCCCATCTCCTTCCCCTCCCACTTTTCCTCAGAGCAAAAATACATTACTATACCCGCTTGAGTATGTATGTTATTCCCTCTTTGAACCAGTTCTGATGATAGTAAGGTTCACTCACTCCCCCACTCCTTCACCCTCCTCCCCTCTCCACCATAAGCTTTTTTTTTTGTTGTTTCTTTCATGTGAGCTACCTCTCCCCTTCCCCCTACCCCAGTCTATTCCTTCTACCTCTCAACTCTATTTTAAAGATGTCATCATGGGTTAGCTAGGTGGCACAGTGGACAAAGCACCAGCCCTGAGCCCAGGAGGCCCAGAGGCCAAATCCAGCCCCAGACATAAGAAAACCCATCCTGTTTGTTCCACAAAGAACAATGATAAACACACACACAAAAAAAAATGCTTTAGAAATACCAACCCTTCATATTCAATTCAGACCTGTGTCCTCTGTGTATTCCTTACTGAAAAAGTTCTTATCAGTTGGAAGTATTATTTTCTCAGGAATGAATGTAAACAGTTTAACCTTTTAATGTCCCTCACGATTTCTTTTTCCTGTTTACCTTTTTATGATTCTCCAGGGTCTTGTATTTGAAAGTCAAATTTTCTATTCAGTTCAGATCTTTTCATCACAAATGCCTGAAAGTCTTCTTTTTCATTGAAGTCCCATTTTATACTCTGAAAGATTATACACAGTTTTGCTGGGTAAATGATTCTTGACTGTAGTCCCAGTTCCTTTGCCCTCTGGAATATCATATTCCATGCCCTCCAGTCCTTTAATGTAGATGCTGCTAGATCTTGTTTTATCCTTATTGGAGCTCCACAGAATTTGAATTCCTTTTTTCTAGCTGCTTGCAATATTTTCTCCTTGACCTGGGAGTTCTGGAATTTAGCTATAATATTCCTGGAGGTTTTCTTTTTGGGATCTCTTTCAGGAGGTGATAGGTGGATTCTTTCAATTTCTATTTTAGTTTCTGCTTCTAGAATATCAGGGCAATTTTGCCTGACAAGCTCTTGTAGGATGTTGTCTAAGCTCTTATTTTGGTCCTGGTTTTTAAGTGGTCCAGAGATTTTCAATTATCTCTCCTGGATTTATTTTCCAGCTTAGCTGTTTTTCCAAAGAGGTATTTCACATTACCTTCTATTTTTTTCATTCAATTGGATTTGCTTTACCTTGTCTTGGTTTCTCATAAAGTTACTAGCGTCCATTTGTTCAATCCTAATTCTTAGGCAATTATTTTCATCACACAGCTTTTTTATCTCCTTTTCCATTTGACTTTTCAAACTGTTGACTTTTTTTCATGACTCTCTTGCATTGCTCTCATTTCTCTTTCCATTCTTTCCTCCCTCTCTCTACATCTTCCTTCTATCTTTCCTACTTTCTCCTCAGAATCCCTTTTGAGAGCTTCCATGGCCTGAGACCAGTTCATATTTTTCTTGGAAGCTTTTGATGTAGGTGCCCTGAGGTTGTTTTCCTCTTCTGAGGGTACACCTTGATCTTTGTTGTTGCTGAAGAAACTTTCTATAGTTCTAAACTTTCTTTGCTTGCTCATCTCTTACTTGACTTTTAACTCTCTGCTGGGGGGCCCTGTTTCTAGGCTACACTACTATCTCCAGGTTCTGAAGGTGCCAGGTGTTTTGGTTTGAGGGAAAGCAGGTTTTTCTCTCACCTGGCCTGTTCTCTGATCTGAAGATAACCTCAAACCAAGTTGCTAGTTAACCAGTCAGCAGAGCACTGTGGTGCTTCTTAGCTTCAAGAAGCCTTTACCCCTCCCCCACCTTGGTCTCCCACCGCTCAAGATTTCTTTCTGGTTCCTTGCTGGGGTGGGACAGCCAAATTCTCCCTAGGTCCCACTGATACCCCTGCACTTCCCCCCAACCCCCAACCAGCCGTTCTGCCCTCTCACCCTCTCAACAAGTTCTATTCCAGAAGATGCTGGTGCTGTAGCTGATTTGGAGGCTCGAGGGTTAAGTTCCTCTGGTATGGCATCCTGGGGTCTCTGTCAGCATGAGAGTGGGGTTGGACTTTACTTGCAGCCCGGCTCGGCTTCCTTTAATCTATCTATAGCTGGAAAATAATCTCAGCCCATATTTTTGTGGGTTTTTCTGCTCCAGGGCTTCTTTTATTGCTGTTTTGGGGGTAATTGTATCAGGAGCACTGTGCATTTAATGTCTTTCCTCTGCCATCTTGGCTCTGCCCCCCAAACCATGATGGAAACCCAATTATTTTCATTCATAATGAAATATTCTTTTCATGTAACACTAATAATGATGCTAATACTAGTAATAACAGCAGCAAACATTCGTATGGTGCCTGAGGTTTTGCAAAGCCTCTTTAAAGCATTATCTCATTTTATTTTCACAACAACTCTGAGAGGTACATGCTATTATTATCCTTATCTTACAGATGGAGAAACTGAGGCAGAGGGCTTTTTTGTTTGATTTTAATTTTGTTTTGGTTTTAAATGACTTCCCTAGGGTCATACAGATAGTCAGGTCTTCCTGACTCCAGGTCTGTCACTCTGTATACTGTGCCACCCAGATGTCCCAAAGGAACTTTGGGGATCTCTAACAAACATGTAGACATGTTCCTAGATAAAGTCATCAGTAATTTTATTTTGAATGAATGAGTATTTCTCTGAAAAATTGCATAGCAAAGGAATTCAACAGAGTAACCTTTCCCTTCACACATTTCTAGGAGCATTGTGTCTGAATCTTTTCTCATTTTACCCATTATGCTCTAACTCATGGTGTACTTGTTTGTAAGCATATCTCCTTTTTAGCCAATGAGGTGATTGAGGGTAAGGTCTCTTTCATTTTTCATCTTTGTATCTCAAATGCCAAACATGTAATATTTTTAACATAGTAGACATTTTTAAATGCTTACTAAAATCAGTTAAAGTGAATATGAAACATCAATGGAATGGTTAAGGAAATAAATATCTTGATTAAGTTTATGCTTGTGATTCCATTTTGATTGTTTGAATCTAGTAATAGTTGATATAATAAGATTGTCTCAAGACTTCATTATACTAGCATGTACTTTAAAAGCACTTTATTCCTACATTAAGGTTCCCATTTCTCTAAACTATTTGGACCATTTTAAAATAAAATAGTAGCTGTTGAAATCTGATACAATTCTCTCAGGCTCTTACTAGGTTCTGAATTTTTTTAGAGACTTTCTGATAACCTTTGGCTTCCAAGTGTTCTCTTCTGTCTCTAGCTGTCTAGAATGTGACCTTTCTATCACATGTTTCTCCCTTGTCTATTTTCCTCTCTACTGAATCCCTATGTGAATGCTTCCTTTTGTCCAATTCTAATGATAAGTACACTATAGGAAAAGACATACAGAGTTGTATTTTTTTTCCAAGAAGTCAGGATTACTTTCACTACTCTTTGGGTTCAGGTGAGCAGGGTTTTTTTTAACATAACAAAAAGGAAAAGTTCACCTTGGTATAAGGGGGAAAAAAAACTTCTTAAACAATTAAAGATGAGCCAAAGTTAAATAGACTTCAGTGGAAGGAAACTAAATTCCTCAATTATAAAGATTTTCAAAATGAAGGTTAGGTACCCTCTAATCATTTTTTGTTGTACAAGGTTATAGGACTATAAACTTATAACTAGCCAACTCCACATTTTACGGATGAGGAAACTGAGGCTGATTGATGTTAAGTGAATTTCCCAGGGTCACATAGATAGTAAATGTCTAAAACAGAATTTAACTCATCTTCCTAACCTTAAGTCCAGCACTCTAGCCACTGTCACCTACTCTCTAAACCTTGAGTCTAAGGGAATTCTTTTTCACATATTTGTTGGGGGTAGAGTGCCTCTGAGGTCCCTTCTAACTCTGAACTCTTTAATTCTATGATAGAACAATTTGTAATTGCAATGTAATTTCATATGAAACAACTGGTAGTACCACATACTTAAAATCAGGATGAATTTATCAAAGTTCAGATCAGCAGATTGGTTTTTATAAACATCCTTTCTGGACTCCAGAGACCCATTGAGGCAGAAAGTATATCTATGAAAAAATGAGGGCAGGGCATAAAGAAACAAGAATTCTAAGTAAATGAAATAGATGGACAGGATCCTTATAATATTTCTGCTCCTCCTTCTTTTATAGCTGACATGGTTTGATGTGTAAAAGACCATTCCTTCTCTCCCCCACCTTGCATCATGACATCAAATTCACCTATGTGATCTGAAGTGCTTAACATTATGGTCAGAAAACAAAATTCTTTTAGCTAGAAAATGAAGTTCGTTATAAAAATATGCATATTAACAGTGTAGTCTTAGATGTTGTTCCAAGCTGCTACCTAAGTACATATTGATGAAAAATATTTGCTAGCTTTGGAAATAACACCTCAAAACTATTAGGTAATAGGCCAACCAAATGTAAGATAGTTGAAATAAGCTTGGGGGATGGTGGTGGAGAGATTTATCTGAGGTTCCCTAGTTCATAGGATCTTAGATCTAGAACTCAAATGATCTTAGAATTCATCAGTCCAGTCCTCTAATTTTATAGATGAGTTAACAAGGGTCCCTTGCCCTACAAGGGGTGGTAACATGGGTAAAATTGCTACTATCAGAAGAAGAGGACACTGACTTCCAAATATTCAGGAGGGCGGCTAGCCCTGTAATCCCTCTTACATAAATTGACTGAGCAGCATTTGTATTTTACAAAAACGGACATACCAGCACTAAAAGGTAAAAGATAAATAGGCTATGAAATGTATTAGGCCACCTCTAACCACCAAGATGAAAAATTATGATAGATGAAAATGTACAGTTTCCTGGGGTGTAGCATGTGGACACTGTTGCCTTTTAGTTTGTTGAGGTTTTAATTGGGGGGGGGGTTCTTTGTCATCATGAGTGTTGTAGTATACAAAGAAGAACAGATAAAGGGGATTGTTTACAAAACAATGAACTTGTGTTAGGCATAGTGTTACTGGGTTTGGCATTTGAAGTTGGCAGGGATAGGGGAAAGACCGAGATAGAGCTTAGAAATTGGCTGCCTTGGCGGGGGGATGGAGGGGGGCCCGGCGGCAGTTAGGTGGCACAGTGGAAAAAAGCAACAGCCTTGAACTCATGAGGACCTGAGTTCAAATCCAACCTCAGACACTTGACACTTACTAGCTGTGTGACCCTGGGTAAGTCACTTAACCCTCATTGCCCCCACAAAGAACAAAACGAAAGAAAACAAAAAAGAAATTGGCTCCCTCTGATCTCATTTCCCTGGAAAAAAATGAAGGCCACTGAAAAATCCAGATAAACAAAATGACCAAATGTGTCTTGGTGATGAGTTGAGAGCACACAAATAGAATTTTTTATTTAAAAGTTTTTAATTTTTTAAATTAAATTTAAAAAAAATTTTTAGATTAATTTTTTTAAATAAAAAAGTTAAGCCTATAAAACCACTCTTTTTTTTTCTATTTGAAATGATCAAAATTAAGAGACAATATTTTCCAGTGGGCTGTTCCCCTGTTAATAGGTTCTTTATGCCAAGATAGTTTTCTCTCACTCCTTAGGCTATACTTCCTTGATCTGTCAGCAGATTCATCACTCAAGGTATAAGTGCTACAGGCACCATCACTTCTCAGAAGAAACTCCCATGAAGTCAAGGAGCATTTTCTTTTCATGCTGTTTTCATAATCCTTACTCCAGATGGAAATTAAGAGACAAAGCACTTTGAGAAGTAAATTTTTAAAAATACACAAAAAACAAGTGCTTGGTCCAGATAGTAATGATGCCATAGAACTCTGGGGAGCATTAATATGTCTCCAGGGACAACCTATCTACCCTAAAGGTGCCCTTATTTTCTAGTAAATGCGTTGACTTTTATTGCCACAAGCACATTATGTTCTCAATTGGCCTCATTCTTTCCAAGAGAAAGGGAAGAGACATTTTCTACAAGGGTTAAATCATGGAAAAGAAATACTGATGCTTTTTTGCATAGTAACATGAATTGTAAATGGGAAATACAAAAGTTTGTGTTATGATTATTTCTCATCACTACCCTCTATGGCAAGCTAATGACTTTTGACTCCACTGTGCAGGGAAATGCACTGAGATTCTGTGTCTCTTTTATATTTACAGAGAAAATCACTGGCAGCACATAAACCCTTGCTCACAGCTCTGTCATGAGCTACCTTGGTCTCAAGGGCTGAGTCACATCCTAAAAACAAACCAATATGTCTTATTAGCAAAATATAAAAAGTAGGCCCCTGCATCAATAATATATAGGAGAAGTAAGTTTTTATGGAGAAAACAAAGATGGTTGGGGAAGGGTCTGGATAAGTCTGTCTTTTCTAGGGAGAGTGATCCTGAGTGAAGCATAATAATGAGGAACATGAGCAGCAGGTCCAGAATAAGGGCACAAGGTACTTTGGGGAGGTGCCTGGGAATTGAGCAATGAAAGAAAAGTTGCAATGAGAGGGTGCACTGAAGAAAAGCAATGTATTGATATGTGAACTTCTTTTATTTTCATAGTAGGGGAATGTACAAGGCTAAATTAGTTATTTTAATCTCATTTTAACTAAACAGATGTGTCATCACTGTTATATTCAGACCACAGCTACCACACAGACACTGTCACAAATAAAAATAAAGGTGACCTAATAATACAATGGGAGAATGCAGGATTTCTCTCATTCCACACTTCACCCTCACTCTGATTCCCAATATGGGCTTTTCACTTCATATCTTTCCAATTGGTATGCTCTCTTCTCAATGACTCTATTAAGGTTGTCCGGGTAGTATACTCTCTTCTCAATGACTGCATTAAGGGAGTTTGAGATTCTCAGGATTATAAATGTATAAGAGACTTTAGAGATCATCTGAAAAGTATTAATTCCACATTTTTTGCCTATACTCAGGGACAGAGGGGGAATAGACGGGCAAAATCCCTATTCCTGGTTCATATTTCCATTATCCTACTTTACTTGGTGAGATTATTGATTCTACATGAGAATGTAACACCCAGCCCATTGACTGGGTAATGGTTGGAGAAACACAAGACATTTAGAGGAATATAAGAAAATATGCATGAATTTATAGAAAATGAAGAAAGCAGAACTGGGAGAAAAAATGCACAAAATCACATAGATGAAAACAACTCTGAAAGGCAGCTGAATTATGATTAGTTATAATGAACAAATTTTGCTCTGTGGTACAGATGATGAAAAATGTGTCCTTCTTGGTAAACATGTGGGAGACTACTTGTACAGAATGCTGCCTACCTTTTCAGACACAGCTGCTGTGTTGGTGTAATGCATGTTTTAAGCCAAAGTCAGAGCATTTTCTATGAGGCTCTACTAATTGATGGAGAAACCACTGGTGGTATAATTTTTGTGCCTATATGATATTCTTAGTTCTAGACTATGGGGAAAATTGTAGACACACACACACACACACACTCAAAACCTTTTGAGACACTTTATATATGATTAACAGTCTTTCAGAGTTACACACATGTACATTTACATACACATGTATATTTAAATACACATACTCTACCGATACATATGTAAATATACAGATGCATGTGCATATGTATGCATGTTATATATGCATGTATATGGAGAGAGAGAACAAAGTGACTGGAACATATTAAGAGCTTAATAAATGCTTTCTCCATGTATGTGGATATACATTTTTGCAGTTACAAAGAACTGGAAACCACTTCAGTGTACAACAGTTGGTGAAGGGCTAAAATAACTCATAGTTTAACAATGTAATGGGGTACTGTAATGTGAATAAGATGATAAATATGAGGACTAAGAAGAAATCTTCAAAAATACATAACAATTTAAAGTGAAGGAAGCAGATTCTGAAGAACAGCACAATACTAAGACTATATGAATTTTAAAAATACATTCACAAATAGAGTTCAATGAACAAACAGAACAGAAGGAAATTTGGAGGTAGTAACTAAGAGGGGGTTATGGATATGTTGTCCATATAAATTATTTTTTTTAATGCATAAATAGTATTAAATGTTGGCTTATCTGATTTTGTTGTTCATTAGTGTATAAGATCATTTTTTTAAAAAGCACCTGAAAATTCATGCAGTTGAGCTGAAAGCTTTCTACATGTCCTATTTTAATTAGAATCCTAACTTCACCCTCTAAGGTGGGAAGTCACTTTTGTAGATTAGCACAAGGCTGAATCTGGGTCCAGGGAACATTCTCTGAGGAAGTCAACACCCATTGATTCAATTTAGTGGGAAGTGTTAGTGCTTAAACTATAGGAAGGACAGAAACAACAAGCATCACAGACATTTCTGCAGGAGGGAGAAATAGACTTTCTAGTGGGTCAGGTAGAATCTTTTATATCTAAGCCTAGACTGAGGCCACATTCTGAGCATCTACAGTGTAGACAAGGCTTTAAAATTTTATTTTTTTCATCTTAAGGACAGCAGGAGCTGGCAAAGTCAGGCTAATGATTTTTGGTGAGTAGTGTAAACATCATGTATTCTTATTAACTCCAAGAGCAGAGAATTAAAGCACTAGAGTTAGACAAGTTCTTAAGGACCATCTCTTCTGAACTCCTCACTTAATGAGGAAAGTGAACTCTATAGGGGTCACAAAACTTGAACTGCAAGAGACCTCAGAAGTCATCAAATACAACAAATGCTTGAAGAAACTGAAGTCCAAGAAGATTAAACATGCCCCCCAAGGTCATAGGGAGAAGCGTCAAGGTGTAAGATTTGAATCTATCTCCGTTGACTCTAGAGCCAATACCCTTTTTTACTGCACTGAATCAACAAGTATACATTGAATGCCCACTATGTATCAGGCACTGTGTTAACAATGGAGATACAAAGGAAGGCAAAAAAATAGTCCCAGCCTTCAAGGAACTGATATTTTAATGGGGGAGATGATAACGTGCAAATAAGTATGTCCTGTGAGTGTGTGTATGACCTTCCATTGTGCATATATATATATATATATACACACACACATATGTATGTGTGTGCATATATATATACACACATGTATGTGTATGTATATATAAGTATATTGTATACATACATGTATGTGTATATATACATATATGTCATATATAGGTCATCTCAAAGGGAAGACATTGGGTGTGCGTGGAGGGAAATATGAAAGAAGGAAGGAAAGAAGGCAGGAAGGAAAGAAGGTAGGCAGGAAGGAAGGCAGGCAGGAAGGCAGGAAGGCAGGAAACAAACAATCATTTATTAAGTATCTACTATTTGCTAGGCACTGTGCTAAGAACTTTATAAAAAATCTAATTTCACTCTCATAACTCAGGGAAGTAAGTGCTATTTGTATCTTAATTTTACAGATGAGGAAACTGAGGAAAACAAAAGATAAGTTACTTTGGAAAGGTCATATGGCTTACATATGTCTGGAGCTAAATTTGAACTCTAGTCTTTTTCAATCTAGGCCCCGAAATCTATCTGTTATACTGCCTAGCTGCCTCTGACTGCCACCTTCCTGTAGAAGGTGGGATTTTAACTGTGTATAGAAATAAGCCAAGGAAACTAAGAGATGGAGATGAGAAGGGACACCATTCCAAACAAGACAGTCAATGAAAATTCATCAAGAGGGAAGATGGGGAAGGATCAGGGGAGTAAGTGAACCTTACTCTCATCAGAATTGGCTTAAAGAGAGAATAACATACACACTCAAGTGGGTGTAGTAATATATCTTTCCCTGAGGGAAAGTGGGAAGGGAAGGGGATAAAGGGAGGGAGGCAAAGGAAGGGAGGGCAGATTGGGGGAGGGGGCAGTAAAAAGAAAAACACTTTCCAGGAGGGATAGGGTGAAGGAAGATAAAAATATAAAGTAAATATCATGGAGAAGGAATAGGATGGAGAGTAATACACTTCACAATAGTAACTGTGAAAGAAATGATGAGCAGGATGATATTAGAAGGACATATTAAAAATGCAAACAATCAACAGAGGAAGAACTGATGGTATCTGAATACAGATTGAAGTATGATTTTATTTATTAGCTCCTCTTTCAAAAGTTATTTTGTCTATTTTCTTTCAGGACCTGACCAATGTGAAGATGTTTTGCATAACTGCTGTGATAAAATAATGGAATTTTGGCAGATGCCCAGGTGTCCCACCTTATTGATTTAGTATTGTTTGAATTGCGTGAGAACGAGAAACCAACTAAGTACCTACTTGGAGATGATTAGATATAGGCCACACCTGGCCTGTCCTGAGTGATGTGTTAGTATACTACTGACATCACTAGGGGGACCACTCTCAGCCAAGCAACTTGAAAGACCTCCCTTCTGGGGGAGGGAGAGAAAAAGTAGAAAAGGGGAACACTTGCTCAGAGAGGATCTCTTTCTTTTTGGTGATCAGAGAAGCAGACAAGAGAGGGACTGCACAGCTGACTCCCATTGAAACTAAGGACCCCCCAGGTGGTGAATTGTTAGAAGCAAGGCCAGCTCTTCCAGTTAGCTGAACAGGAAGCAAGTTTGGGGTTTGGGGTTTGGGGTTTGAATCAGTCTTTGATAAAGCCAGGGAGCTTATTCATTTTCTCTTCCCTTATTCCTTTGCCCCTGGCTTTATTAACTTGACCTTTGTTGTAAATTTTATTTCCATTAATAAAACCTGTTTTTTTGTTTTGTTTTGTTTGTTTGTTTGTTTTTGTGGAAAAGAGGCTGTTAATCTCCTTTCTTATTTGCCTGGGAGAAATAACTAAAAAAGACAGTTTGGAAGGGAGGAAACTTTGGACCTAGAGGTCTCTCATTATTTTCTGAACACTGATATTACATTGAGCCACCCAACTAACTCTCCCCATAATAAATTAGTCCCTACCCTACACATATATGACTTATATTGAATTACTTAATTTCATAGGGAGGGTTGAGGAGGGAGGGAGGAAGAAAATTTAGAACACAATGTTTTTAAAAAATCAATGTGGAATTTTTTTTTCATTTTTTTACATGTAACGAGGAAAATTATAAATAAAACTTTTAAAAAAAGAAAATACATGGAGGTGGGAGAGTGAGTTTCACATGTGAAGAACAGCAAGTGGGCTTGGGTACTTGGAATGGTACCAGTTATCAAAGATCTATAGCCATTTTTGAGAACCTATTACCTAGCAGTCATGAAACTTCAAGTCCCTGCCTTTAGTAAAGTTGTTTTTTGTTTGTTTGCTTGTTTTTAAAGCAAAATTGCAGATTAAAAATAGGCATGTCAGTTATAGGCTCATAAGGCTCAAATCTAGAAGGGGCCTCAGAGGCTACATAGTCCTCAGCACCCTTAGATGAGGAAATTGAAGCCTGAGAGACAACTACTAAGTGACAGAGTTGATAGTTAATTCCTTGTTTTCTGACACCAAATCAGATGCTCTTGCCACAGCATCCATACATTCTGTAAAAAAGGGACATGAATACAGTGACCTCATAGTCTACATTCTTTGATAATCTTCACATAGACACCTTTGAAAACAAATCTCTAACACTGTTTAGTTGGCAGGCCACCTATTCATTATTTGGGTGGGGGGGAGCAGGCAGTGAGGGTTAAGTGACTTGCCCAGGGTCACACAGCTAGTAAGTGTCAAGTGTTTGAGGCCAGATTTGAACTCAGGTCCTCTTGAATCCAGGACTGGTGCTTTATCCACTGTGCCACCTAGCTACCCCCCACATATTCATTATCAAAGTGAAAGCCACCTACTGATTATTAAGAAAGAGCTTAAATGTCTTATTTGTGGCTTTTTGTAATATGATGGAATCTCTGTTAAAAAAGCATGATGCAGGAATGAAAATTGTTGTGATGGCAAGATCACTGGACTAGGAATCAGAAACCCTAAATTCTAATCCTGGCTCTGACACTTACTATATGTGTGACCTTGTGTGAATTACTTCACAGTCTGGAACCCAGGTCCCTCATATGCAAAATGATAAGACTGAGTTAGATGGTCTCTCAGGCCCCTTCCATCTCTCAGTCTGAGATCCAAAGAGAGTAAAATAACTGTCATTTCTCCACCAACTCTTACTCCGTCACATTTTTTTTCTGGCTGCATTTTTTTGCTGGACAACTCCCCTAGGCTGACCTTCCTGGGCCCACTGCACTGCAGTTACTTCTCTCTCCTTTATCCAGCTAAAACCTGGCAGCTTCATTCTTGGGCAGCTCCTGGTAGTTGCCTCAGTCCATACCCTAGGAAGGTACCTTATAGATACCAGATAAATATTAAATGATTCAATAGGCCAATGAGCCAAAAAAACCAAGTCCCAACAAAATCTATCAGTAAAAACAGCTAATGGGTTTTTCTAATTTTCTTAGTTTCTACCCAGGGAATGTCAGCCAAAGGGAAGTCCTGGTGCCTATTTGACTTCTACTGTGCTTATTGGTGTTATGCCAGTAGTCTTTCTTCTGTCATGTAAAGAGACATCAGTGTTTACTGTCTAATAGGGGGAACCCAAAGATATGCTCTTTGAGGGCATATCTATTCAACAAATCCAATCTCACAGATGTTTATTAAGAGCCTACTATGTGTCAGGGACTTGCTGAGTTCAAAGGATACAAAGCTAAAAAGAAAACAGTATCTGCCTTAAAAGACTTTATATACTACTAAGAGGTTAAAAACAGGAAACATGAACATCTTCCAACATTTTGTTAATCAGACATACCCAAGAATATTATGTGCTAAAGTGATTCCTTATCATTTGACTCAGTGATTCTATTCCTGGGCATATATCCTAAGAGAGTCATTAACATAAAGAAAGTTCTTTCTCTCTCTCTCTCTCTCTCTCTCACACACACACACAAACACACATATATACACACACATGTATGTATGTATATACACACAAAAATCTCAAAATATTTATAGTAGCACCATTTGTTTTAACAGTGAACTAGAAACAAAATAGATTCCCATTGATTGGGAAATGGCTAAACAAATTGCAGTATATAAATGTATTGGAATATTACTAAACAGTCAGAAAGCAGAAATATGATAAGCAATGAAATAGACAAAGCATCAGATATGTTATCAGGTAGACCTTGGTTCAAATCCTGCTTCAGATACCTATTAACTTTGTGAACCTGGGCAAATCATCTAAACTTTCCGTGCCTCAGTTTCCTCATATGTCAAACAAGGGGTTTGGACTCCAGGGTTCCTACCAGTTCTAAATCAATTATCTTATTATAGTAAATGCAGAAGTCTATCAAACAGAAATTTCAAGGTTGGGGGGCTGGTAATAATACTCATAACTGAGTTGATTCACCAAAAGCCTCATGTAGGAGGTTTGTCAAGCTGTACCTTCAAGGATACTACTGAGGCAGAGGTAAGGACAGAAAGCATTCTGAATATGTTGCATCAGGTAAGCAAAGGAATATCTTTTTATTTCCCTCAGCACTTGGCACAGTGCATTATAGATAAAATGTCTGTTGAATGTTGAATGAAAAAGACATGCAGTAAGAAAGGCATAGCATCAAAGGAATATATAACATGTTTCTAAGGAAGCTGTGACACATTGGGAACCATACATAAAAGTTCTATATGTGAAAGGGTTTCCTTTAATTTCTTAGTTTCCATGACAATCATTAACCCAAACAGACTAGGATCTCCATACCTTCATCAGCTTTCACATTAATTCATAAGATGTAGAGTTGAGAACACTAGAAATCAAATTACAAACTTACTAACTTATAGTCTTCTCATTTTACAAATGAGGAACTGAAGTTGAGAAATCAAGTGCCTCATCTAAGATGTTTCAGTGATAAATGGCAGAGCCAAGATTTGAACCTACCTTATAACTCTAATTTAATTTTTAAAAAATGAATCTACATCTATCACACTACTATTAAAAGCCAGCCATAGGCAGGTTCCCCTCAGTGTAGTGGAAAAAGTCCTAAACTCAGAGTCAGTAAGACCTGCATTTGCATCCTGCCTTAAGTATTTACTATCTGTGTGACCACAGGCAAGTCAAATAAGGACTCTCACACTCAAATTTTCTCATCTGTAAGATGAGGGTAATAGCATCTACTTTGCAAGGTTGTTTGAGTGCTGTGCAAACCATAATGCATCAGTTAAATGTAAACAATTACATATATATGTGTGTGTGTACATATATATATATATGTATATCCAGACACACACAGACACACACATCTAGAAAGATGATCAAAGGTATAATCTAAAATCTATGCCAGACTCTGTTTAAAATACCATCTAGCCACCTACCCTTGGCATTTTGCCATGTAATGTCCCATGGATATACATCTGCTTCTTGCTTTGGGAAGAGTAATCAAGTACTATGACTCCAGAAAAGAATAAAAGCTGTCACATAGCTCCACACACTATCCGCGTTATTCTCTAGGCCAAAACTCTTTCCCTTAGTCCCGAATCCCCTAAATTTGCTGTACTCCCTTATTATATTGAGAGGTCCTTGAGGGCAAGAAATGCTAGAATGTTATGTTAGAATCCTGAGCATCTAACCCAGTATCTGGTGCATAGTAGGTGCTTAATAAATTACTTTTCGTTTTTTCACTCACACTCACCCACTCCATTCATTCATTCATTCACAGATTCATTCTTAAACTATTTAATGTATTCATGCTAATGGAGACTTCATTTTATAGTTTTCAAAATCCTGAAAGTAGGAATCTAAACTTTAAGTTTCTGTTTCTCATTCTTTTTATTTTTTTCCTATCATCATTTCAAAGTTTTGCCTTAGGCAACTCACTCACCCTTCCCATACCTCCCTTTGGCCTTACTAGTCAACTAGTAAGATGACTAGAGTGATATCTTCCATTACAGGGGTTGTGATAAGGATGAGTTAACCTTGGCAAAATACTGTATAGGATTTAAAAAATTCACATTTTTGATATTCAAATACAACAGTATGCAATTTCTTCTTCACACAATAAAACACACACACAATCACTACCACCACCACTATGGTACCACACCAGAACAGTCCTCTAACAATTTAGAGATAGATAGACAGACAGAGACAGACAGACAGAGAGACAGAGGCAGAGAGAGTCAGAAAGACAGAGACAGAGAGAGAGTTAGAGAAAGAGACAGAGAGGCTCACACACAGACACACATATGGGTGCCACCGGACAGAAAGTATTTCTAAAAATGATGTGTGGCTGTTCCTATGAGAGATGGGAGGTTGTAGAGAGGAGGAAGAGGGTTTTATGAAACACACTACAACTCTTACCCATGGAACAAAACAGATATGCCAATTTAATCTACAAGTATAAGGTGGTAATTTTTACTCTTCAGACTAAAATCTAGGCTGAGCTACCCTTCCCCCACTACATGATTTTTAAAAGTTAAATGGAGGGTCTTGAGGAAAGGAAAGGGGAAGAGGGACAAATCACTGACCTCAAAAAGACCTCACCCTTCCTGTAATCTTAATGCTTACCCTCCCCTTTCCCCTTCCTCCCCTTCGCCCTTGCCCTTTATCTTTCTAAGGGGCCCACCCCTAAGGGGATTTAATGCAACACTAACTGTAGCCATTTTGTGTATTTTCATTAATATTTTAATTTGTACATTGGCATCCTGAGGCAGTTTCATGAGGGGAACAATTTTAGACTCTGAAAAGGGAAGAAAATGACATTTTGAATTTCCTGCTCTCTGAAATTTCTAAGACATCACAATAGCATGCAATTTCTAATAATATTCTCCTTCTCTAGCCCCGTCCGCTTGAAGGGATATACAGTTCCTCCCCTACAAAACAAAAACAAAAGCAAGCAAAAATAAATAAATAAAACAAAAACAAAAACCAAACACCTGCCAGTTGGGGTCTAACTCTGATTTAATCTGACACATTTGCCTCATTACTTATTTTGTCTGAGTCTCCCTGAAGGAGCATTTTTCCTGTGACAGCCATTATCAAGTGAGAGAATGAGAAACTGACAGTTGAGAGAGTTGTCCACAGAACCACTGGCTTGGGTGCTAGGTGGATGTCTTTGTGTCTCCTCCACTCTACTGCTAGCTTTCTCTCTCCCAAACCACCCTCTGTTTAACTACTTGGCATATGTTTCTGTTTATTCATGTTATGTTTTTATTGTATACATTTATATTTGTACTTGGCTATCTTATTAAAGTAAACTGTGTGGAAGTGGGATTATTTCATTGTTTGTACTTGCATCTGCGTGCCTAGCACATAGTAAATAATTAAATAATTTTTAGTTGATATAAAAGTCAATGATTCTTTGATTCAGGAGAAAAAAAAAACACCTCAAGTTCTCTTATTCCAAAGAATAATTAATATTTAAACCAATTTTTCTGTCTCAAACCCTCTCTTTTTCTTTCTCTCCTCCCTCACACTCTCTCCATAATATTCCTTCCCTCTTTCTTACTCCTTCCTTCTTATTTCCTCTTATTTTCTTCCCTTCTGTCCCTCTGCTTATTTGCCTTTCTTCCCTTCTCTCTTTCCTATTCCATCTTTCCATAATGTTCCATCCCCTTTTTCCTGCTCTCTCTCACCCCCTTTCCCTCTCTGCTGTTTCTCTCTCTGTAGCCTTCTCTATCTGTCTGTTGGTCTTTCTCTGTGTCTGCCTGTCTCTGTCTTTCTCTGTCTCTCTCCCTCTCTCTCCATCTCTCTCTCTCTGCCTTTCTTTCTCTCTTTTCTATCTCTTCTCTGTCTCAATCCCTCTCTCTGTCTTGCTCTCTGTCTCCATTACTTTCTTTTTCTCTGTCTCTGTCTTTTCCTTCTCTATCTCTTTTATGTGCTTAGGGTTCAAATCTTGGCACAAGAACATTCCTCATCACTTTTAAATTAGTGACTATTTTCTGTCAAAAAAAAAAACCCATACATTTTTCCCTTCTATTTTTGTGTGTGACATTCCATAAGTTAGAAGAGTCCTTGCCCATTTAAATGGGCAAATTATAAACTGTTGAAAATGCAGGCACAGAGAACTTAGAGGGATGGGATTTCTGAGAGTTCTTGACATGCATTCCAAATGACAAAATTATCAAAATTCTGTCAAACAGCATCTGATTGATTGAAATGGGAACTTGGCTTCAGAGGAAGAACACCAGGGGACATAAAGGCCAATTATATTAAGGATGTTTGGCTAACAACTAATCCTTCAATGCTTTTACATCACACACACTTTTAAAAATACTATGCCATAAAGTGACTAAAATTTCCACCCATTTGACTCAGAGACTCATATACTCTAAGGAAGTTATTCATAAAAAGAATGTACCCATACATATAACAAAATATTTATAGCAGCACTTTTTGTGATAGCAAAGAACTGGGAATGAAACAGATGCCCGCTGATAGGGAAATGGCTAAACAAATTGCAGCACCTTAATAAATTGTAATATTTTTGTGCTATCATAAATATATCTGATGAATAGTGTGAAAAGAATCATGGAAAGGCTTACATTAACCGATGGAATATGAAATAAGCAGATTTAAGAAAATAACACACATGACTTCAATAACGTAAGTTTCAAAAACAACAATCACCAAAAAATCCAAAGTGAATATTGCAAAATGACAGGGAGATATACGAGAAGACACTGTCTCTGCTCCTTTGTAGAAGTAAGAGATCCATTCCAATGAACAAAGCACACATTTTTAGGTTTTTTCCTATATATTGATCATTTTGCTGATTTCTTTACTTTTAAAATTTATTCTTTATTATATGAGATGCTGCTCTAGGAGTAGGGAGGGGACAGGATACCGGGGGAAATTCAGTTGATATAAAACTCAAAAAAATCAGTAAAATTTTCATTTAAAAGAAATAAGAAAAATATTATGCAAATTTCCACATTTTGGGATATTTTCAAGCCTACCAAATCTTAGAAACTCCTGCATAACACATTTCCTGACCTTTTACTGCTTCCTTTCCATCTCTGCCAGAATGGTTTATTGTATAATGTCAGCTCTGTATATCCTCCCTGTATCAATCATGAGATATGAAGGGACCTAAATAGGCCATAAAGCCAAGGCCTCTGTCTCTAGTCAGGCCCATAACTAAATCATCCAAGCAAGGCTGTGCATATTCCTAAAATTTTCTAGGGGATGGAATTCCAGGGCCACCTTCAGCAATTAATTGCACTGGCCAATAATCAGTGCCATAGACTGAGAATTAGAATAAACTGAGAGGTCATCCAGGCCAAACCCATCTTCTTGTAGGTAAAGAAATTGAAACCAAAAGCAGTTAAATTACTTACCTAAGATCACGAGAGCAGCTAGGTGGGACAGTGGATAAAGCACAAGGCCTGGAATCAGGAAGTCTCATCTTCCTGAGTTCCAATCTGGCTTCAGACAGTTATTAGCTGTGCGACCCTGGACAATTCACATATAACCCTGTTTGCCTCAGTTTCCTCATATGTAAAATGAGTTAGAGAAGGGAATGATAAATCACTCCAGTGATTTTGTAAAAAACAAAACAAAACAAAAAAGGGTCATAAAGAATCAGGCATCACTGAAACAAATGAATGACAGCAACAAAAGACCATGTGGATACCAGAAGTAAGAATTTACAAAAGTGTTCTTTCCATCGTACTACTTCTTTACTTCAAGATTAGTCTCCTACCCACTATGTTTTCTTGCCTCAAAAGTATTATTTACTCATTCTATTTTTACTTCAATTAAAATACATCGTGTCTCTAAAGGCTTAGTGAGGTTTAATGGTTTAGTAGCTTGAAATCACACTAAGATTCTTGGGACAAACTATCTCTATATCAATAATAACAATAATATCATGTTTTTCTAATGCTTTACAACTTGTATTTTTCTCACAATGGCCTTTGAAATAGGTCCAAGTATTACTATCACCATTTTATAGAGGAAGAGTCTATGGGTCAGAGAAGTTAAGTGATTTCTGCCTAGAATTGCATAGCTAGTTTGGGCATCAAAGTCTAAAAATGGCTGGTACAGCTGGATCTAGTATCATGATGACCTGAGTTTAAATCTGACCTTAGACACTTCTTAACAGTGTGACAACCCTGGGCAAATCATTTAACTTCTGTGTTTCTCAGTTTCCTGAACTATCAAATTATGATCACAATAGTACATACTTCACAGGGTTGTTATGAGGAACAAATGAAAAAAATACTTATAAAGTAATTAGCACAGTACCTTGCACGTACTAGGTGCTTTTTAAATACTTATCCCCTTTCCTCCTAGGACTTGAAACCATCTCACTGACTCAAAAGCTGGCCCTTTTTGGACCACACCATGTTTCCATAAAACTATTTCCTATATACGTCATTGTTATTGATCATTCATCTACTTTAAATGTTATTATAATGATGATAATCACATGTTTAAATAATTCTTGATAACTTACAAAGACCTTTATTATTTCTAACAGATTAGGAACTCAACTACATGAGTTGTGGTGACTTCTTCCCATAATGTCATAGCTAGTAAAAGGTAAAACCAGAATCTAAGTCTAGTTCTACTGACTCCAAATTGTTTAAGGATAATCAAGTAAGGCCCTGTTAGACACTGTCATTCAAGCACTGACTCCTAGTCTCTTCTTTCTAGCATCTTCCTCCTTTTAACCTCTGGTCCAAGGGCAGATACACTCTGGCCCCTTGGACACCACAAGGATCTGTGAGCTCTGTCAGCTTCCCCAGCTGCTAGAAGACTCTCATAAGGGGCTTCTCTTTGTCACTTTATAAAAGTAGGTTTCTGTAGTAACCATTATGTCCCTAATATGCTGGTTACTTTTGAACCTACTTAAGGTGACACTAAATGGAAAAAAATTCTGTTAAAATCAGAATTATATTAAAAAGGAGCCTTCAGCTCAGGGTCATATCTACTCTATCTAATATGACTTTATAAAAAATACCAGAACTAGAATACTAGAAGGAGGTCTTCTGAGTCTGTGTCCTATGTTCCTTCTAATAAAACAATTAATATAACACTTAGCAGTTTTCAAACAAATGCAGAATTAACAGAGGTGCCAGTGTAAGGAAATGTCATTGAATTATTGTAACCCAAAGTAAGACTGGACTCTTGGCTTCTCAAAGGAAGGCATGGCATGATGTCTATAAGGGAGTTCATCATGTTGCTGGTGAGGTGGGATGGAAAAGTTCTCTAATCTCTAAGGACAAAATGGAACTGCAGAATTAGAGCTTAAGGAATTCTCAGAAGCAATCTAGTCCAACACTTTCATTTTACATATAAGGAGACTGAGACTCAGGTAGGTTAAATAACCTCCTCAAGGTGACATGTAGGATTTTGCAGAACATGTATTCAAAACCAGTTCCTCTTGACTCCAATACTAGCAATACTTCCACTCTAACAGGGGCTTGCACCAAAAATCAGTTCTTGGTCCCACTGTCAGAAACATGAGCCACTGATCCAATCTAAGAGAGTATTTTTTTTTAAATTCTTATAAGATGGTGTATAGACTTCATCAAATGAGCCAAAACATAGGCTTTGTTTACTGATACCTGGACAGATTCCAGGTGTGTAATTCAATTCAATCCATCCATGTAACCTGTGAAATTCCCCCAGGATAAAGTAATTAAATTATCATTGAAGACAACTATTGAATAGATCATCCAACTATCTAGACACAGACTTTCCCCATTGTCTTTCTTCACTAAGATTTAGTGCTCTAAGTGGCTTTACAGAGGCCTAAAGAACCAGACTGATGGAAAGATTAGATAGTTCTGATTAGTCATTATGAATAAATGGGTCTCTTGGACAGAGAGATGGAACAGACCAGAATTGTTGTGAGACTGGAGACTAGAGAGAGAACTGCTAAGTCAGGACAGCTGAGCCAGCAAGGTCCCTGTAGTAAGCAATAGGTCTGACAGGTGAAGGGTGTGTCAAGGGATTATGCCAGCAGGTAATAGGCAAAGATCCAAGAAGACAGATGGTTGGCAGCAGGGAGGTAGGCCTAACTGTGGGCAGCAGGTGGGTGTCCTGGAAGGCAGGTGGAGCAGAGCATCAAGGTAGTCAAGAAAAATTCAGGGGACTAGGCACACAAGCAAATGATATTGGGTTTGGTAGGGGTGAAAAGGAGTCTGGCAACAGATAGCAAACAAGCCAGTTAGAATCCAGAACAGGACCATAGTCCAAGAAGGACTGGAATACATGCCAGGGTACCATCATAGGGAGACAGAGCAGCACAAGGACTTGGCTGCTGGATTGATGTACATGGTAAGGAAGTTGGTCAACTTGGACAGAACAAGAGTCTTGTTATAAGAAACAAACAGGTGGGTGGCATGATGGTGATCCATAGCAATCCATTACTTAGGTATGGGCATGTTCCAGGTCTTGGAGTATGGTAGCCTCTGGGTGGGATTTATCTTGGCAACTGAAGGAGTTGGTAGTCAGTGAGACAGGCAAGAGAAATGTAATTTTGATATGGGGAGAAACTTCCTAGCAATTGGAGATATCTAAGAGTGGAGCAGGTTGCCTCAGGAAGTAATTTCCCTGAATTACAGGGCTTGGGACATAAGATATATGGCTATTTCTTGGGTACTTGATAGAAAGAGAGTGTTTTTCAAGTTTGGGTTGTATAAGATCAGTACTAAGAGGCTTTCCAAATCAGAGAGTCTGTGATTTTGTGACCTTGGCGTTAACCTCCCCACCACTCAGTTTCGTCATCTGTAAATTGAGCCCAGGTCTAAATATATTATCCTCTAATATCCTATGATCATGGCATATTGAGATTGCCCTGAAAATGGCATGCTCAAAGGTGCCACCCCTGCTAATAATTTAGTCATGTCAATAATGAATAATAGTTGATATGGATAGAGGAGTTTACAATTTGCCAAGAACTAATCTGATTCTCACAATAACCTTATGAGGCAAGTAGTAAAATATCATTATCCCCATTTTACAGATGAGGAAACTGAAGCACAGAGAAGTTAAATTATTTGCCCAGGATCAAATTAAATTAAATTAAATTCTTTTTTTTGTAATTAAGTTAAATTCTAAATCTCATGACTTCAAATATAGGGCTCTTTCCATCACACCGCAGCAAGTTAATATTGTTTTATCAGAATACATATGTATATGTCTGTGTGTGTATATACATACACATAGACATACATACACACACATATATATGTAATAGTTCTGTACTTGAAGTTTCACTGCACTGGTAGATCCACCCGATGTCATCTATTGAGTTAAATTCTATTTATGCTAGATAAAAATTAGGTGCTTTAGTTGGAATGTTATGTCCTTCAGGTCACTGGGACAGTATTTAATAAATGACTTTTCCAGGATTCCCATTCACTGGAGAAATGCTAATGAGCTTCCCAAAGTGCTGAAACTTATTCAGCAAGTTGGTTACTTCTGGCCCATTGTAAAATTACTTTTGTTTTGTTTTGTTTTGAAACTGTGATGTTATTTGCAATTCATAAAGAAGACAAAATTCATGAGCTGGATTCTTCTCATGTCCAGTGTACTTAGTTATTAGCATCCTGATGCAGGGCCCTAGAGGCCAGGAACAGTTAATGCAGCTTTGCAAGCCTTTGACAGAGATTAGTTTATGTACTAGAATTTGACACAATGTAGGCATGCAGGCAATGGCAAAGAATCTATATAGAAAATCAAAGAGAAATATTTATCACCACACAGTCCCTCAAACCATGTCTTCTTCTTCTTCTTCTTCTTCTTCTTCTTCTTCTTCTTCTTCTTCTTCTTCTTCTTCTTCTTCCTTCTTCTTCTTCTTCTTCTTCTTCTTCTTCTTCTTCTTCCTTCTTCTTCTTCTTCTTCTTCTTCTTCTTCTTTTAACAAACTACAGGTGCTTTTCCTTCCTTCTTCAGTGATTACATTCAGATTTCTGGAGACTCGTGTTTTTTCTTTATTTTTTTAAAAAAAGAAGTCAAAATATTTCACTTTCAGACAGAACCCTGGGTATGAATGGCATGGTAATGACAACCTATAAAACACAGAATGGCTGGCTTAGCTCCCCAGAGTTTCATCACATGTTCTCAAGGCAAGCCAAGTTTCCTCTGTTCCCAGGATGGGATGGAATCAAGCTAGCAAACAGCAATGCCTCCCCAGCTTCTCCCAAAGCTGTGGGAGGATGGACTCTGTAATTTAGGAGACCTTTTCCATTTTTAGTACCAATGACTAGGTTTTGCAATATTACCTTGAGATTTACAGCATCCCAGCTCCGCAGTTTCTGATTCTTCATTCAGAGGAAGATGAATTATTTAACATATAGGAAGCACCAGCTGTGCAGTGTCCTAAACATGGAACTTTCCCTGCCCACTGGATTTACAATTGAAATAGGTTCCTAATCTAAATAAGCTTACAGCTTTGACAACCGAAAAGAATGAACAGGGCTCTTCTTCAGTGTGAGAGAGAGGTGTCTATGAGCAGCCATTAGTCATCCCTTTTGCCAGTTCTCTTGGAAGTTCTGCAATTATCCCAACTAGACTTTATGCCAAGGGAACTGAATCATTTTATTTTTTGTTTGTTTGTTTTTTGTTTTTTTGTGAGGCAATTGGGGTTAAGTGACTTGCTCAGGGTCACACAGCTAGTAAGTGTGAAGTGTCTAAGGCTGGATTTGAACTCAAGTCCTCTTGACTCCAGGGCCAGTGCTCTATCCACTATGCCACCTAGCTGCCCCAGAACTGAATCCTTTTAAAGAAGGTCCTGGGGTCTCTATTGGCACCAAAAAAGGGGACTAATGACTTTATCATGGGAGGGTTAGTTTTAAAGTTTATATTATTGATGGTGAGGGAAGTTCAATGAAGGATCATAAAATCATTGATCATAGAATTGTAGAAGGGACCTCAGAGACCATATAGCCCAATCTCATTTTAAATATGAGAAAACTGAGGCCTAGGCAGATAGAGTGACTTGCTCAAAGTCACAGAAGTAGTATTAGACGTGAAATCTAATGCCAGATCATCTGACACCAGAGCTATACAGCTTTATATGTGTGTGTGTGTCTGTATGTATATATAAATACATATGTATTTATGCATGCATTTATATAAGGCTTTTAGAAACAGGGTAGACAACAGTCTTTTGGGGATGGCTTAATTGAAGGCTAACGCAAAGGGAAATGTATTCAGGGATCTTTGAGGGTCCCGCCCAATACTAAAATGTAACACTGTAATTGTTATTTTTTATTGTATAAATGTTGTATCCACCAAGTAAGATATAGGCTCTCTGAAGGTCCCTCCCAATCTTAAAATGTAACCCTGTAATTGTTGCTTTCTTCTTTTTAATTGTGTATATACTGTATCCTCTCAGTAGACTATATGTTCCTTGAAGACAGGGGCTATTTTGCTGTTGTCTTTGTATCCCCAGTACCCAGCACATTGTCTAAAACTCTTTTTTTTTAACTTTGCCTTTGATTTCATCTCTTTAGAGAGCTTCCAGTACATTCGTACTAATTCAGGTCAGCATCTTTTTGGGGGCAATTTTGTCTTACATAGGAGAAGTTAAATGGTATGTCAAGAGTCAAACAGGCAGGCAGTATGAAGAAGAGATAAGACCTGAACTCATATCCCCTTGAGTCCAAGGCAGGCTTTCTATTCACTGCTACAAGACTGGGTTGCACAATACTTTGCACATAACAAGTGCTTGATAAATGTTGTTGAATTGAATTGTTACTCTGTACAAAGAAAAGAAAGAGCTAAGGAATGTGGTACTTAGCCCATCTGTAAGATGGGTATGCATAATGTTAACCAGCCTACCACATGTGTACGTAGTAGGATTGTGATATTGCTGTTTACTCCTTCCACCTGAAATACTCTCCTCTCTCCTTTCCACCTGTCTGAATCCAATAGGTCATTTAAGGTCAACCTTATCTCATCTCCTCCATGAAACTACACCAGCTCAAAGTGATCTCACTTTCCTCTTAAGTCTTATAGCACACAATGTCTGTGGTATTCTTTTTGGCACTTACCTCATACTACCTTGAATGATTACCTTTCCATGTGACCTTCAGTAAGTGTGGTGCAATGCATAGAAAGCTGACTTCAGAAACAGCACAAATCTGGGTTCAAATCCCATTCTTACATGTATTGGCTGTATGACAATGGACAAACCACTCTTCAGTGTCCCAAGCAACTCTCTAAGACAATAAGGTAGAATAGAGGGATACAATTTGAAACCCCAAACCCTAAATAAGAATGTTAATAAAACAAAATAAAATGAATTATCAAAAAAAAATCAAAACAAACCAATAAGGCATAGAGAAGATGTAGATCTATAATAGTAGAAGGAGTTCTTACTGGGAACTGTCAATATCAAAGTAATTATAGGGGGTATTATTGAATAAGAATTTATTAAAACTCTGAGCAACATAATGGCCAACCGCAATTTCAGAAAACTCAAGATGAAACATATGATCGACTTCCTGATAGAAAGATGATAGCCTTATAACTCAGATTGAGCCTTTTTTTTGACACGGACAATGAAAGGATATGTTTTTCATGACCACATGTTGTTTGTAATGGAGATTTTGTTTTTCTTGTTTTCTCAGTGGGGGATGGGTGAGAGGTGGGAGGAAGAGAAGGATCTCAAAATAAAATAAAATTTAATTTAAAAAATAAAACCAAGTATTTATTAAATACCTCTAGGCACTGTGCTAGGTCCTAAGGATTGTTGTTGTTGTTGTTAGTCAGTTATTTGAGTCATATCCAATTCTTTGTGACCCAATTTGGGATTTTCTTGGCAAAGATACTGAAGTGGTTTGTTATTTCCTTCTCCAGCTCATTTGAAAAATGAGGAAACTGAGGGAAACAGGGTTAAGTGACTTGCTCAAGGTCAGATAGTTAGTAAGTGTCTGAGTCCAAATTTCAATTTCCTGACTCCAGGTCATAAGCTCTGGCCACTGTGACAAAGACAAAAAAATAAAACAACCAAGACTTTAAAGATGGGCAGTTAAGTTGCACAGTGGATAGGATGCCAGGCTTCAATTCGGGGATATTCATCTTCATGAGTTCAAATCTGACCTCAAATACTTACTAGCTGTGTATGCCTGACTAAGTCACTTAACCCTGCTTGCCTCAGTTTCTAATCTATCAAATGAGCTGGAGATGGGAATGGCAAACAACTCCAACATCTTTGCCAAGAAAATCCCAAATGGAGTCATGGAGTTCACAACTGAAAAACTGAACAACAGGCCCCTAAGTAGTGAACATTCTATTAACTATGAAAAAGCTGACATTGTATTAGTTCCCTATGGGTAAGAGACTATGATCCCTTGAATCCCAGGAGAAAGAAAGCTAGATTACAATTCAGAGAACCTAAGCTTAAATCCTATCTATGCTATTAACATCTATGGGATGTTCGATAATTTGTTTACCTTCTCCAAGTCTGCATTTCCTCATCTATAAAATGAAGGGTTTAAACTAGATATCATGTAATGGGTGTTCATAATCTTTTCCTATTACCATGCCCCTTAGTTTTCAATAAAACTTCTCCTATCCTTTATTCAATACAAGAAAAATTAAATACTAGAATCTGTCATGCATATGTACAAAAGAAATAAAATTAAATTAACTCATTTCTTATTCACCCTTGATAACCTTTCCTTACCTCCCCTGTGCCCCTCTCCCCCAGGCCTACAGAGTTCCATCAAGCTCTAAAATTGATCAGCCTTGTGCATATTAAGGAATCTGTAAATATTTGTTGAATATCCTTTCATGTGTTTTATGTGCCTATAAGGCAAAATTCTCCAGTGTATATAAAATGAGATTAGATTAGATAACCTCTCAAGTCCCTTCAGCTCTAAGTTCTATGATGGTGGATGTCAAGTTTATGCTATTTCTTGGTAAGTGCAGCTGTGGAGACTAGAGCTATAAGCATCCCAAAGTCTATATTGAGAGCAGATCCAGGGTTGTGCTGATAAATATTTAACAATTAGCTCTCTGAAAATGTAGCAGGAAACACTTTTAAATTTAATTTGTAGTATTAACATTTTCCCATCACTTTCTTAAGTCTGAGTCCTTTGAGCTCTCTCCAGCACATCCCTGGTTTGGTCCTAGAAGATTTGCTGTGAATATTATTTTCATTCAATTTATGGTTATAGAAGTAGCCAATTTTTTTTCATCAACCTGGTTATAGAGTTTCCTTCTTTTCTTTTTTTTTCCTTTTTTCTGAAGGTCAGTCTTTACAAAAGCTTATATTTACATATCTTCTTATGTAAAGGTGAATGGTTTGGCGCAGAGTTTTTTAACTTGGGGTCCACAATCCCCTACCCCCACCATTTGACCTATGGAGAGTGTTCAGGAGGTTTGTCAATTTGTTCTTTTATTAATATTTTGGTAACTATATTTTAATATAAATGATTATCTTTGTAACTCTAGATATTTTATTTTATGGATTTAAAAACATTCAGGAAAAAGTCCATAGGTTTCATCAGACCACAAAATGGATCCATGACACAAGAAAGGTTAAGAACCTTGGGTTTGGGGTCATTCTAGGTAGCTATTATAATTAGGAATAATGGGATTAAATACTAAAGGACAATAGTACTGTAGCAGGAAGATTTATTATGACTTTTCAATAGCACTCTCATATAAATGGCAGAATCCCCATCAATTGAGTGAGATGCTCATAAACTGAGCTCTAATAACATTGAATAAATTTCTTGTGAAAAAAAATTGCCATAGGGAACATACCTTTATTAGTTCTTGGATGAGGATGATTTGATGATGCAGTGGATCTTTTTTTTTTTTCATTTCTAATCTTTAAGTTTTAAAAATAACCATTAGGGGTAACCTTAGGAATTTACTCTGGCATATTCAATTGGCAAGGAATTATAAGGCTAGTCAACTATCCCAACTGTTTCACTTGAAGCAAAGCTTCACTTATGTGTGATATAAATGAGTACCCTCATTTTAAAGTAGGTACGCTGACATTCTAGGACAGGTAGAACCAGGGAATGGAGCTGGATAATTCAATCATAGTTTGTTCCTGAAAAGGCCCAATTGAATGAAGCCTTTGTCTCCAAAATTCTGTGTCTCCTCTACTGATAGCACAGTTGTCTTCACACAATAAATACTTTCCTGAAGGTGGAAGATGGTGGTGGTTTTCTAAATAATTGAGGTCACAAAAGAATCTTGTTTTAATGAAGGTAATTATTGTTCTGAAATACCCAAAATGAGTGTCTAAGCTGACAAAATTCCCTGGGTAATTATTCAAAGCAGCCTGGCCCTTAATGTTCTTTCCAAATTTCAATCTATGATTATATGATAGTAAGCTGGTCTCAGAATCAGGAAGAACTAACTTCAAGCCCTGCCTCTGACACACACTGATGTTATGACCCTGACTAAGTAATTTAACCCTTTGCCTCACCCCTAGTCTACTCTCTCAAGGATCTAAGTGGCAGAAGAGTTCCTAACTATGTTGGTACAGGTGTTTATCATTGGGAGTTCTCTATACCAATTAGATAACAGATCTGGACTCTGACTCACATTGATGAAAGGTATACTGTTCTGAGTAATGATACATATTGTCTTGTCCCTGGTTTTCTTAACATAAAGCATTTCGATTCCATGATAATGTACATAGCCAAAGACTGAATAACTATCAGGCAAACACTTATTGTGCAAAGTATCAGAGGAACTGCTTTCAGATACCTTTAAAAAAAACAAAAACAAACAAAACACAAGCACCAAGCCCATGTGGGCAGCTAGGTGCTGCAGTGAATAAAGTACTGTCCCTGTATTCAGGAGGACCTGAGTTCAAATCTGGCCTTAGACACTTGAAACTTACTAGCTGTGTGACCCTGGTATGTCACTTAACCCTCATTGCCCATAAAAAACTAAACAAAACAAACAAAACAACAACAGCAAACACAAGCACATGTCTCCAAATACTAACACAATAAATAACTGCAGTGATGTAACCTACTATAGCACTGGAGCTAGGTTCTTCATTCTTTATCCTCATTAGAGATCGCAGGTATAGTACAGTGTAAAGAGCATTAGCTCTATAGTTGAGAAGACATAGATTAAAATCCCACATCTTTCACTTACTTGTGTCACCTTGGGTAAGTCACTTAATCTCTCCAAGCCTCAGTTTCTTCATCTTTACATTGAAGGGGTCAGACTCAAAGACTTCTGAAGTCACTTTAAGTATAAGTATACTAAAGTTACAGTTCTCAGACTTTTTGGATTCAGCATCTCTGTACACTTTTAAAATTATTGAGAACCACCCCCCACCAAGGACCTTTTGTTTATATGTGTTATATCTAACAGCATTTACCATATTAGAAATGAAAACATCTTAGTATTTTTACAGTTTTGTCCCCCAGGGTCTCCAGGTGACATTTTGAGAATTGCTTCAGTTAAACCCCTTTTCAGAGACTAGCATACTTCACTGATCTTAAAACATAAGAGGTACTTATGTATCTGCTTAAATATTTGTTCCCTAAAATCTCATGCATGCCTATCATATAAAATACATGCACATTATGTTAAACACTTGCTACTGCTTAGTGAAAGGAGTATTATAGAGTTTTTATCTGGGGGGGAGAGGGAATGTTTAGGGATTTTAGGGCAGGGGAATTTCCAGTATTAAAGAAACCTAGTTTATCACAATTGTGCCTTCTGGTGAGGTCACAGGAATGGTTTTTAACAATATATATATTTTTTTGATTTTGGTATTTCCTTAATCCATACCTTAATCCATTCCCTGTCCCATAATATCAGTGAGATATTATATTTGCTCCATAATATCAGTGAGATTTTTCTTTTGCTGACTTCATAGACTTTGGAGTCTGATCATAACAAAATATTTTCTTGCTCATAAGTCAGAGAGGCAGAACAAATCTGTGTTAACCTCCATTTGAATGCCTACAGCTTTCAAAAAGAAAAATACAGATGGTTAGCTTGATTATTCAGGTGTTAATTTTGTGGTTTGTGGGTTCTCTGGAACCTTTGTTTCTCCTCATTCACCTTGGTCCTTGCCCTCTCCTGGCCCTTGCATAATTTTCAGCCAAGGGAACACAAAAGAAAAGGAAGAAAAGGAGGGAAAATACAAGTTAATCAATAACCTACTGGATAAAAAGAAGCATGCATATCACTTGAAGATTGGCTTTGTGCTTCTTGTCCCATACAACGAAGAGATGGGGAGAGATGACATCCAGGTAATCCAAACCTAGAGGAACTTTGCTTAGGCTTCATGTGCTCTAACTTCTCATATTAGGTTATCATCTTCATGGTTTAAGCTTTCCATTAAAAGAACAGTGCCATGGAGACGCTTTATAAAGAACAAGTTTCCATATGTAAAAACAATATTTTAGATGCTCATTTTTGTTAGAATCACAGGGTAATGCAATATAGGATTTAAACAAAGAGAATAAACAACGAGCAAAGTTAACTGCAGTCTGAGGTTTTTCAATTAAGAGAAAAGAAAAAAAATTAAATAAATTTATGCAAAGACTACAAAACAGGCAGTATTGTGTAGTGAATAAAAAAGCCTTCCTTGGATTCAATGTAGTTAGGGCAGACAGGTGATGCAGCAGATCGAATAATGTACCTAGAGTCAGGACTTACATTCAAATCTGTCCTCAAATACTATCTGTGTGACCCTAATCCTCAGTTTCTTCATCTGTAAAATGGTGATAATAATAGGACATACTTTCCAGGGTCATTGTGAGGATAAAAGGAAATATTTGCAAAGTACTTGACAAAACTTAAAGTGTTTAAACTTGGGTTCTAGTCCAGCTTCTGACACATGTGATGCTATATAGACACGTTAATCTCTCACTTTTATCATTATAAGTTTCAAAAGAATTGCCAATCTCCCTTAGTGGTGGGTTTTTACAAACTAAGAGCTGGTATGATTAAATAACAGGTTTAAGCCATTGTCTCCCTCCACCCCCATCAAAAAAATGTAAGGATTCAGGCAAATGATAGATGACATGGAGGATGGTGTCTATTTTTTTTCTTTTTTATTTCCATCGAGGACAAAAAATAGAAATGGATCAAGCTATAACAGTTTTGATTAGCTATAAGGAATCATTCCCTATTCAGGATAATTGCTCAACATTACCCTGATTTTCTCCACAAGCTGTAGAATCTACTCTGATGATCTTGACTCTTGAAGAGTAATAAAATGTGCTGTTCTTTTGAAAAAACAGAGGGATGAATTAGATGACCTTCTAAGGTCTCTCCAAGATAGGGTCTCAATTCAATGATCTCATGCCTACTTAGAAACAAACATGATATTTATCATGTTAGTAAGATTTTGAAGTAGGTCAGAATGACTCCACCTTTCACAGATGAGGTTGCTGAACATTCGTTGCCATCATATTACAGGATAATATAACAAGGAAAAATCCCCACAAGCATTTAGGTCTTCTCAGGTTATCTGGTCTCCCTGAGAAAAGGTGTAGTATTTAATGCAAAGGTATTTGGGGGATTCTAACCACTTAAATGAAAAATAATTTTCATATAGCAATGGTCAGTGATGCATGCACACACCTCCCACTGGCCAGGGAAATATCATTTCAGTGCAGTGTAGGAAGTGATTTATAATTGCCATTTTAAAACAATAAGAAGAGGTAGGCTGTGATTTGTGAACCCACTCAGTGGCTAATAGATAAGCTTTCTACTGACCCAAGAAGAGCATGTAGATTGTTATGACTTCTTGTCATTGGAATTCACTTTAAATATGCACTCTGTTTGAAGGAACACACTTTTCTGTTAAGCTGGACATTATATTAATTACCCTCTAATATGATTGGAATACCACACTGGTCTGGGGAAGCCAAGATGATTTTATGGATGAGTTAGGGGTCTCTAGCTCACTACATTCATTAATTAATCTTGCCATTACTCATGCCTCAAGAGAGGTAGGGCAGTATTATTTTTCACAGGTGGACAAATGGAATATGGGAAATTAAATGATGTGGCTGAAGGTCATCTACAAAACCTAAACTAAAATAGAATGTCAGGACTTCACAGGACCTGATACTGTACTTATAATGCTAAAAATATGATCACTGGGATCATTATTCCTTCCTTCTTTAATTCATTCAACAAATATTTTTGGGGGGGCAGCTAGGTGGCACAATGGATATAGTACTGGCCTTGGATTCAGGAGGACCTGAGTTCAAATCCAGCCTTAGGCACTTGACCCTAGCTGTGTGACCTTGGGCAAGTCACTTAACCCTCATTGCCCCACAAAAAAAAATTGTGAAATTCATATTATGTGCGTCATAATTCTGTGGAAGGAACAAAGGAAGGAAGGAAGGGAGGAAGGGAGGGATAAAGGAAAGAAGGAAGGAAGGAAAGAAGGGAGGAAGTGAGGAAGGAGGGAAAGAAGAAAGGAAGAGAGGGAATAAAGGATGGAGAGAGGGAGAGGAGAGAAAAATGATATAAATTATCAAGAATCATAGCCTCAAAATCTTGTGATTAAGTTTAAAGGAAATGGGGCTTATGATGATAATAAATTTTAATAAAAATATAAAAGATTATTGTAAGTGGTAATGTGCTTCTTTAGGTTGTAGAACTGTATTACCTTCTGATCACACAGACTACAATGCCACAGCTGACTTTTTTTGTGTGAACTGACATATCTTGGTTTAACTTACCTGCAGAAATGAGTAAAGTAATGGTATCCTTAAAAATATCATGTGCTATTTTTACAATGACTCAAAATCCAGGGCATCTTTAAAGCATAGCAAATGCATAGACATTGATAAAGACATGCCTATATGATAGGATCAGCCCATCAATGACAGCTTGGAGGAGACCTGTCAGTGGCTCAAGGGGAGGGAATAGGAGTGGTGGTAGCAGTTTCTCAATTCTCCCCACACTCCGAGAAGCTAGGAAAAGTAACTCTGGCATCAAGCAAGGGACACTTCTTCAGGCAGGTTCTTATTTTAAAGAAAACAACTGTTATTCTTTTTAAAAAAAAATATGTTCTCCATGATAAGCCTGTTATTGTGGTACTTAGGCAGGAACATTGATTCTGTTCTGTGGATGAAGAGGGAGGAAGGTCCCTTATCCTGTTCTGAAATAGAATTGGGTTGCGGGCTGCCCGTTATCCAGGATCCATGTGCCAAATTATAGATACATTGAAAAGTAATATGAATTCTTCTGTGACAGCAAAATTAACAAAATACCTTCAAAACTTCAATGTGTGATATGGTTATTTACAATTCCCTATACTTCCCTTTTCAGTTTCCTTATAAAACCATATGAAGATCTTTATCATTGTGTAAAGTTTCCCTAGGACACTTGTTTACTTTGCAAAGGTTATATGAAACTGGGATGTCTGGTCACCTTAAACTAACAGAGGAAGGCAAAGTTTGAATTACATTAAAAGCTGTTCTTTTTCTTTCCCCCTTTACTCACAAGACAGAAAGTTATTACATATTGCTTCTCACTGAGTCGACTAAAAGTAATATAAAACATCTTCTGATATTTTAGAAATGCTTAAAACTTTGTAAATTATAATATGTTCAAATATTTCCATAACCAACATAGAGAAAACAAAAAAGACAGAAGAAATTAGTCTATAGTATTTTTCCACTGTATTCTAAATTGGCCAGGGAGTTAATGACTGGGAGTAAGATAAATGCGACATTTTAATTGACTTTGGAATAGAATGAGATTGGGCCTATAGGGATGAAAGGGCTCTCTTTCATATTTTTAATATGAGCTACTAAAATCTCCATCTGTCAGAAGGAGAAAGATGACACTACCAGATATAAATCTATATATCTATATACACATATATGTATAAACACACACTAACATGTTTGTATATATGTGTGTATATGTGTATATATAAGCATATATAAATACGTAATACACACATACATATACACACATACACAGGACACCTTTTTTGGGGAAACAGAATAATAGAATCATAGATATAGAATTAGAAGTGACTCAAAATGTTATCCATTCCAACCCCCTCACTTTACAGTTGAGGAAATTGTCTGAAATTGGGTAAGTGACCTGCCCAAAGTAGGAAGCGGCAGAGTTACCTTTCAAACTCAGGTCTACTAACTCCAATGCCCTCACTCTGCTTTTCCCCTTCCCCTGAGCTCTAAGATACTCCACATATACACTAAGGTAGAGTTAGAAGACTAACTATCTTTTATTAAGTACCTGCTTCCCTTCCCAGGGTATTTGCAATAATCTTTCCACTGAAAAGCCTGTCTGAACACAAAAATCCACAAGATACATAGGAGTATGGTGGGTTAATAAAGGCATGATTAATAAGAATGTGAAGACTCCTATGGAAAAAAAAATAAAATAAAATGAACAAAAGTCTTTCCCACCCACTGGCAGCTGCATGTAATTCCACTCTCAGAGGTTCATCCCTTTAAGATAACTCTTTAAAAAAATAATAAATATTTTTATTTAAAGTTTTTAATTCCAAATTCTATCCCTCCTTCTCTTCCTCCTGTCTCCCCTCCCTGAGGTGGTTAAGCTAACTCTTTAATAAAATGCAAATACCATAGAAACTGAAATGCTGTTTTCAGGCTGTAAACCTTAGTGCACGTGAAGGGTCTTGGAACAGGTTTTTCTGGGTGGCAGAAAAGAGTAATAGGACAAGCAAAGTGAGGATGAAATTGCTGAAGGGACCAAACAATACAGAAAGAAGAAGCTGAATGATTTTGAGTCAAAGCTGACCTAATTCACAACTGTAGTTCACCTCGACCCTAAACAAAGGTGATGCTACCAATAGCCCCTATGTTAGGGATCCCACAGTGAGATAATGCAACTTATCTAATATCAAAGAAGATGAACACCAGAGAGGTAAACCTAGAATTCAAAGATTCTGATGATGTCTTAAATGCTTGCTATTCTTTTGGTCCCCACCATTTCCTGGGAAAAATATCTGATCCCCTGACAAAAGGGGAGCTCAGTGACTATTTAGTACCTCATGCCTCCCTATGGCATTAGCCATTGCTATTAGACGGTGTGGGTTCCTGAGAAAAGCTGAGCATCCCTATTACTTACACAGGATCATTGGTTTTTCTGTAATGTACCCTCCCTCTCCCTACTTGCCATGAATCTTCCCCATCCTTACTCACATAGATAGTTGCCTCATTGTTTCACTATATCGCACACGTTGACTAACAAAGGGCTTCGCATCCTCCACTGCTTTCTCCCATTGAAATTTATCTTTCTGAATTTCCAACCCCATTAACTAATCTAACAAACCAATCCTTATGGTGTACTGAGGAAAACAGAGAAGAGTTCAGATTTGGACTCAGAATCTGCTTACTATTTGGGAAACCTTAGATAAGTCACTCCATCACTATGGGCATCACTTTCCTGAAGCAGAAAATAGGAGGAGACAAGGGGTCAGATTGAATAGACTCTAAGGATCCTCCTGGCTTTAAATCTGATGGCAGCTAGGTAGACCAATGGAAAGAACATGGGACCTGGAGTCATGAAGATCTGAGTTTAAATCTTGTCTCAAATAACTACTAGGAGTATGAACCTGGGCAAGTTACTGAACTCTTTTTAGACTCAGTTTCCTTATCTGTAAAATTTCAGTAATAATATTGTTATTCAGTCATTTCAGTTATGTCTGACTGTGATCTCCACTTGGGGTTTTCTTGGCAGAGATACTGGAGTAGTTTGCCATTTCCTTCTCCAGCTCATTTTACAGATGAGGAGACTGAGGCAAACAGGGTTAAGTGACTTGCCCAGAATCATACAGGTAATAAGGGCCTGAGACTGAATTTGAATTCAGCTCTTCTTGACTCAAGTGCCAATACTGCACTACCTAGCTGCCTCCATGTTAATAATAGCATCTATCTTATAGGGTTGCTGTGAGTGTAAACTTTGAACTTCCATATTACCCTTCTTCCTTTCCATTTCATGGATGAACATGGAGCCATGATTTCATTGGTATAAAGAATTCCTCTCAATTCCTCTACCTCTACAGTTAAGCACCTACTCTGAACCTTATAATCTTAGAGTTAAAGGTTAAGTGATGACCAGGGTTATGTAGTAGCATGTGTCAGAGGTAAGATTTGAATCCAAATCTTCCTGACTCTGAGGAAATTAACACTGTTATATCTTGAAATTTGTATTATATGTTTTATAACATTGATGCATCCTCAGTTTTATATTTGTTTCAAAATCCTTATGTTCTTAACCATCATTTTTAACTTTTAAGATTTAGTAATGTGAAGAGCATACTGTAAGTCACTTTAAACACTGTAACTGTAGCAACACCCAATTTCTTATTATGGTGTTAATACTGCTTCTCAAGACTGGCCATGAGAGGCAGCTAGGTGGCACAGTGGATAAAGAACCGGCCCTGGATTCAGGAGGATCTGAGTTCAGATCCGACCTCAGACACTTAGGAGTTATGTGACTCTGGGCAAGTCACTTAACCCTCATTGCCCCACCAAAAGAAAAAAAAAAGACTGCCCATGAGAATGAAAAACTTGGAAAAGCATTCTAGAGCAGTGCCATCAAATGGAAATGAAAATAAGGGGACATTAGGCTGTACCTAAGGGTGCTTGATGCCTTCATATTAACAGAAAACCACATATTAACATTATCTATGTTTTATCATATTGTTATTTATTTTAAAAATTATTTCCTGCTCACATTTTAATTTGATTATATTGGACTGTCATATGTGCCCTGTGGGTCAATGTTTGACACTGGCCTAAAGCAGTGCCTGGGATATGATTGTTGAATAACAAAACTGCTAACTGATTATGAATGAAATCATGGGTTCCCTAAGAAGCTAGTAAGAAAGCCCTCAGGGGAGCACCAGTATGATGGACACAAAGCCTGCTGTGAAGAAAATGCAGTAAAATCTTGATTAAGCAAACCTAGTGAAACTAGAACTCTCAGTTAACCAGATTCCCATGAATTACCCTTTCTTTCTTCTCCTTTTCGAGAAAAAAATATGGTGAATTTGATTATTAGGATGTAGTCCAATGAGCAACTTTTGGGGGGGGGGTATGCCCAGGGATCAGAAGACTGTCAGCCCTAGTTCCTTTATGTACTGTATTCTGTGTACTAAACAATAAGAATTTATTTCCAGAATGAAAACCTGAGAAGAGAATGAGATTATTATAGTTGTAGCCTTTTCCAAATAAGGAAGGGGAGGGAAGGGAACAGGCATTAAAAAGGTACCAGCTATGTGCCAGGCAGTGTGCTAAGCCCTTTACAAATATTTTCTCATCATAACTGTGTGAGGTGAGTACTATTATAATCTCAGCTTTATAGATGAGTAAACTGAGTCAGCGAATGTAAGTGACTTGCCCAGGATCACAAAGCTAGCAAAGTGTTTGAGGACATACTTGAACTCAGGTCTTCCTAACTCCTGGCTTAACGATCAACAAATTGATACCTGCTCACTCCATAATAGTGCATCACCTAGCTACCTTCACAAACATGTGCATCTATGAAAAAGGTGAAGCTTCCAAATGACCTCCACACCTCCGATCTCCTTTCCACCCAAACGAACAAGGCCGCTTATAAATTATTGAAGTAGGAGGCAATTTGTCTTAGATGAAAGAGTCCTACATACGTTGGCAGAGGATATGGGTTAAAATCCTCTCTCTGATTCTGACTCTCTGTGAGACAGTGGATAAGTAATTTAATCTTCCTGGGCCTCAGTTTCTTCACCTGTAAAATGAGTGAGTTGTGCCATGGTGTGACTTGTGGTACTTGTAAATATACTATTCTTCATTACAGTCATTTTATCATTATAAAAATTTTTTGTTTGCATTATACCATACCTTCCCTCAGTAAAATATAAAAATCCATGAAGACAGGGGCTATTATTCATCTTTATATGCCTCCCAGTACCTAGCACAATATTTTACACATAGGAAACATTTAATAAATGACTTGTAAGTGAATTAGCTGAATAAATGTCTTTGAGCTAAAGTTTTATTAAAACAAAAGGTCAATACTATAATAGTAAAAACAGTTTTCTTTTTCAATAAACATACCATTCATGAGGTGAACAACTTGAACAAAGAGATTCATTCTATAGTCCTTGTGATTAATAATGATATATATATATATTCTATTTACTGTCTATTTCTATGTATATATCTATAATATATCTACTGTCAATCATTAAGTCTTTTTAAAAACCCTACTATGTGCTAAACACTGGGCTAAGGACTAGGGATACAAAGACAAAAATGAACTCTTACTTGCCTGCAAGGAGTTTATAGTCTATTCATTAGAGATGGTATAGTACAGGGATCCTTAATCTTTGTTGTGTTCTAAACTTTTGAAAATCTGATGAAACTTTCTCAGAATAATAATTTCAAATGCATTAAATAAAATACATAGATTTCTAAAGGAAACCAACTGTGTGTGTGTGTGTGTGTGTGTGTGTGTGCGCGTGTGTGTGTGTTTGTAAGGCAATTGGGGTTAAGTGACTTGCCCAGAGTCACACAGCTAGCATCAAGTATATGAGGTTGGATTTGAATGGACGTCTTCCTGACTCCAGGGCTGGTGCTCTACTGTGCCACCTAGCTGCCCCTAAAAGGAAACCAATTTTATTGAAATATAGTTATTCAAATGATTTTTTAAAGTTTATAGACTCCAGGTTAAGAATCACTGATATGGTTTATATGTGACCTTAGAGTTAAGAAAACCAATGTTAAAGGCCTCCTTATACTTTTTTACTCAGTTACTGTGGCTATCACTTAACTTCTCAGGAAACTTTCTAAGACTCTAACCTACAGATGAATTTTTTTTAATCTGCTTTGGTGGAGGTAATTTCCAGGAGTTCTCCTCACAGATTAAATCATAGTTAAGTCTAGTTTCCTCCATCCTCCTTTACTCATATAAATTAAATCATTTTTAATAAGGTCAATAATAGGATATTAACCCTCAATGGAATCTTAGAGACTTCTAGTTGAAATTTCTCATTTTACAGATAGGAAAACTGAGGCCCAGAGGGTCAATTGCCTTACTAAGATCACACACCAAGTAATATGACCAGGATTCAAACCCTGGTTTTCAACTCTGAGTAAATTTTTCTTATTTTGACATGTCCATAACATCTCATATAGTTATATAGGATAGATCAGGGCCAGAATTCTTCAGAGATCCTTCATGACTGGACATGATTGCCTCTGATTTTTTTGTGCTTTTCTAGGGGACAAGGAGAGAACTATAATGCTTGAATGAACAGCTATGATAATAACTAATTGGTAATATCTCTACTCTGCTCCTAACACTGTGATAGAAGAAGCAGTAGCCATTAAAGGCAAGAGAAATAGAATAGAACCCACATCAGGAAGACTTATGAGTTTTAGGAGAATAAGAAATCTGGTCTCCATTAAAAAAAAGTATTGGTTTATCATGATATAGTCCAGTGAATGATGGATGGTCAAAGGACATGGATTCAAATTCCCACTCTTCCTCTCAACACTCCATCTTTGTGGGCCATAGCTTTGTCATCTATAAAATGTGTGGGCTGGTCTAGGTGACCTCAAAGATACTTTGTACCCTAAAATATATAATCTTATGGACCTATGCTCTTCCCTACTGCTAGTAAAGACTTTATATCACATCCAGACATGGATTGTGTCCAATCTACATGACTGGGGCAGGTAAGAGGTGTAGTGGATAGAGCGCTAGACCTATAGTCAGAGAGGCAAATCTGGCATCAGACGGTTATGAGGTGTGTGACTCTGAGGAAGTCACTTAACCTCTCTTTTCCTCAGTTTCTTCATCTGTAAATTGAAGATAATACCTAACTTTCAGGGCTGTTGCAAGGATCAGATAAGATATCAAGTGCTTACCACAGTGCTAGGCACATAGTAGTATAAAAATGTTGTTGTTGTTGTTACTGGATTTAGGCAAGCTTAGCAAATAGACCTTGGAATGTAAAGAAACCTTTGGAGGACAAAGGTGAAACAGGTGGCAAAGGCTGCATTCACCCTCACTATTAAGACCTAACTGACTTTGGCCTTCTTTGCTGCTATTGGGAATTCTTTTGGGCTTGTAGTCATTTTCCCAAGACCTCTAAGGAAGCATTCGATACCTTTGGACCAAGAACTTTGAGACAGCCAACTAAGGCTATTATTGCCCAGGTGAAGCTTTCCCAAGTGGGGAAGACAGATCTAAAAGGAAACATTTGCTGCCTAAACACATCCTGTGACTAAATGAGACCACGAGTTTCGAGTGCTGTTCATCAGGAACCTTTCAGAATCCCCCGAGTTGCCTTGAATGACAGAAAATGAGCTTTGATTTCAGTGAATGGTGGGGCAATAATTTTGTCTCAGGATAGCAGGGATTGGAGTGATGCTTTAAAAATACACTCCACTTTAATTTCATGTTTCACTTTCCCTAAAATACTTTTGCTCCTATGTAGGGCTGACTTACCTTGGGTGCTTACATAATATTAACATAATTGACTATAATTGACAACATAATGCTGCTGGTATTGTGGAATAAAGGCAAAGAAGCCTGAATAAAGAGATGCTGATTTTTTTCTCCTTAAAGCAATGGTTAGATTTAATTTCAAAGTTTTCAGAAAATATTGAAATACAGTAATCAGCAGGAAATTTAACCAGGTGACTATCAAATCTCCAGCAAGGGTTTGGGGGAGGGGGGTAACATGTGCTGCTGATTAGAGCTGACAGAAATCCCACCAACTGAGGGAAAGCAGGTCAGAATCCAAAGTGGGATCTAAGAAAATGTAAACCAGAGGCTAGGCCAAGTCAAGAGTCTGTTTTATCAGAATGCCCACAGATGAAAAGGCTGAGATGGGTGGGTGCAGGAGGGTTCAAAGTAAAAAAGAGTTCTCAAGTTTAGGAGTTCAATGCAGAGGAGAGTGGCAAGATACTAGGAATCTCACTAGAGAAAGAAAGTTAATTAGCCCATATAATTTTATATATGAATAAACTAAAGTCCTGAAAAGTAAAATTATTTGCCCAAAGTTAATCATATAATAAATAGAAGTAGAATTGGAGCCCACGTTGTTTGTCTCAAAATACAAAATTCTTCCTATCTACCATTCTGTCTACATCTATGTCTGGATAAATTGGTGTCTATTTAATACAATTTGCCTCCTCCAGTCTTCAAGATTTCATGGCGCTAGTTTATTGCCTTCCCTATATGTATTCTCTCTACCAAACTATTTTTATATATTGAGAAGTTGCTGGTGCCCTAGTAAATAGAGTATGAGAACTGAACTCAGGAAGATCTGAGTTCAAATCTGACTTTGGACCCTTACTAGCTGTGACCCTAGGCAAGTCATTAATCTCTGTTTATGTTAGTTTCCCCAATTATAAAATGGGGATAATAAGAGCACCTACCTTGTTAGGTTGTGTAAGAGGCTCAAATGAGATATTTGGTTTTTTTGTTTTATTTTGTTTTGCAGGGCAATGAGGGTTAAGTGACTTGCCCAGGGTCACACAGCTAGTGTCATGTGTCTGAGGCCAGATTTGAACTCAGGTCCTCCTGAATCCAGGGCCAGTGATTTATCCACTTCACCACATAGCTTCCCCATGAGATAATATTTGTAAAAGTACTTAACAGGCACAAGGTAGGCATTATGTCAATGCTTACCCCTTTCCCTTATATGACTTGACCTGTAGTAAACTGAGGCTACCATTACCTTTCCTGGCTTAGCTTGGACTTAGAAGCTTGGGATCTAGCAGCAGGACAGCAACAGACCTAAATGCCATAAAGAATGAAGAAAAACACCCAATTAAATTCTTTTGGCATTTTTCAGGTACTTGCCACTATATAAAGTGATTCATAGCACAGGTGATTGGTTGACTGAAAATCAGTCACATTTCCTCCATGTCTGTAGAAGCAAGTTGGCATCATTTATGAGATTTCTCAGCCCTTGAGAACTCTGCTTTTTAAATCTGGCCCTTGGATATTCTTCCCAAGCTAGTGTGGGGTGGAAGGGTATTATTTCTCTCCCTCTCCTCTGGGAGCAGCAGGGATGATTTACAGCAGAAGCACATGGCCATAGTAGAGACGTGCTTGCACACAGCCTGAGAAGAGAGCTCAAGTAGATTTTCCTGAACTCTGTAGCCATGCGTAGAAAAGGGGAAGAAGTACAATTATAAACTCTTTAAGGCAGTGGTATCAAACTCAGATAGAAATGAGGGCCACCAATCTGTATACCTGTGGGCCACACTTGGTTTAAAATGCAATAGTATTTTATTGTATTTTAATTTAGTTTCCTAAACATTTCCCAATTAAAATCTAATCTGGGTCATGCTACATTCAGGAGTGTTATGAGCTGCATGTGGCCCACATGTTAGACACCTCGGCTTTAAAATAGCCTTGTAATATAATCCAGCCATTTAGCAGATAAAGGAGTTTTCTTGAGGAACAGAAGCTTTAAAAGTTGCTTCCAAGTTCGAGAATTCTGGAGCTTGGGAGTTCAAGCACTGGATCTTCTAGAGAGAGAGAGAGTAGATTTCCTGCTTTATACTTTTTCTTGGAGGAGGAAAAAGTGTAGTCCACAATGTTTTTGCATAATGCCCTATTAGAAGAGTGAAACCAGTCAGTTATGCAGACAGTAGAAGCTTGATGAGAAGACCATTGCTTGTTCAGAAAGCTCCAAAGTTTACCTTTGGTCGGATGGTCTAAAGCACAGAGTGATACTAGGAGACTTGGGAAGAATGACAGGTCTCTCGGAGGGAGAGAAGGATTCACTAGAATTTGTTGTTCAGTTGTTTTTCAGTTGTGTCCAACTCTTCATGACCTCACTTGGGTATTCTTGGCAGAGATACTAGGGTGTTTGGCCATTTCCTTCTCTAGCTCATTTTACAGATGAGTAAACTGAGACAAACAAGATTGAGTGACTTGCCCAGAGTCACATAGTTAGGAAGTATCTGAGGCTGAATTTGAATTCAGGAAGATGAGTTTTCCTGATTCCAGGTCTGGTACTCCATCTACCTTGTCACCTAGCTATCCCTCACTAGAATTGCAGTTACCAAATAGCAATTCCATGTTCATTTCCCATTTGGAGGGAGGTGGGAAACTGAAGGATTGAATAGTTCATACTTCTGTATTTGTTCATGGATTCTACCTTTTGTGGATTTCCTGTAGAGTAAAATAAAGGCTGCCCTGAATCTAATGACCATATGGTATTTTGAGTATCTGTGTAAGATTTGGACACCCCTCTACATACTAGACAAAATTGGAACCTGTTTTATTTGGGCAATTTTGATGTATTACTCCAGGTGGAGGCAATAAGCCAAAGAAAAATAAATTGAACCTTCAGGGGCAAGCCTCTAGTCTATATCTGTGTGGGTTCAGAGTCTTTGGGGGCCCTGGGCCACAGGTTATTCAAGAAATGGACTATCTCCCCCTAAGTTGTTTGTGCTCTCCCATTACCATATTTCTTCCAGGCCATCTCCATATGTCTGCTTCTCAATGACACCCTCTTCACCCTAAAGACATTTGCTTTTTAATGTCTTTAATTCCATGTTTTAATCAATGGACAGCTCCAGTGTTCTCTTGTACATTCTCCCATGTTCACTTTATCATTTTTTCAGTACCTAGTATGTATCATGCAGCATGTCTGGCACTGGTAATACAAAGACAAAACTAATGAAAAATCCTTGCTTTCAAGGGGCTTCTTACAGTTTTCTTTGCCATTAGAGCTAAACAAAGGAGACGCCCGTGTTCAGGATTTGTAAGTGAAGGAAGTGAGAGGAGAGTGAAGTAGAAGGTATCATTCCAATGATAATGATACCTCCAATGCCTTTCTTTTTTTTTTTGACTCACTAAGAATCTGAATTCAATGAATAAAAATGACTATGAATTGACAGCTGCTAAAATATTTAGGTTAGTTTAAAATATATTTTGTATGATCAAACAATATGAACAGGGAGTTTTCAGAAGAAATTAAAGCTATCAGTAGTCACATGAAAAAATGCTCTAATCCACTGTTGATTAGAAAAATGCAAATTAAAACAATGGTTAGTTCCCACCTCACACCCATTAGATTGGTTAATGTGACAAAAAAAGAAAATATTAAATGCTGGAAAGGATGTTGAAAAATAGGTAGACTAATGCACTGCTAGTGGAGTTGTAAACTGATCCAACTATTCTGGAGAACAATTTGAAACTATAACCCAAAGTGCTTTATAAAATGGTGTATAAACAAAATGTAAGTTTTCCCTGATTTAACTACTGTTTAGAATCTATTCTCTGAATTGATTTATGTTTACATGTGTGATACCATTATTCATCCATATCTAAAAGAAACTTCAAGCAAAAAAAAAGAAACCTAAACCCTTTCATATAAAGTTTAGAATTAAAAGGTTTGTCTTTATTCAAAAACAAAACAAAGCAAAACAAAAAGAACTGTGTATGCCCTTTGACCCAGGAATCCCACTACTAGACCTATATGCCAAAGAGATCAAAGAAAAGGGAAATGGACCTATACGTACAAAAATATTTTAGTAGCTCTTTTTGTTGTGAAAAAGATTTGGAATTTGAGGGGATGCTAATTGGGGAATGGATGAATAAATTGTGGTATTTTGTGATGATATGATATCATGCTATAAGAAATGGCAAGCAGGATAGTTTCTGAATAACCTGGTAAGACTCACATGAACTCATACAAAATGAGCAGAACCAAGAGAACATTGTACACAGTAACAGCAATATCATAGTGATAATCAGCTGTGAAAAAGTTAGTTACTCTGATCAATAAAATGATCCAAGACAATTCCAAAGGATGCAAAATTAAAAAAAAAAATTCTATTGAACTCCAGAGACATAACATGAACTCTGAGTGCAGAATGAATTATACTTTTTCCACTTTTTTTGCTTTTTTTTTTTGCAACATGGCTAATATGGAAATATGTTTTGCATGACTTCACACATATAATTGATATTATATTGCTTATCTTCTCAATGGGTAGAAAAGGAGACAAAGGGAGAGAATTTGGAACTCCATTTAAAAAAATTAATGCTGAATAACAAAGGGAAATTTGTTCAGCAAAAATGGTATATTTTGTGAAAGGGCAACTGTACTATTGTTTTGTACTATTTACATCTAAGAAACTTTGTACAAAAAAAAAACCATCTTTCCAGAGCAGTTGAATTATAATTGTATATTTCTTTATTTACACAGGAAAAAATGGTACTATTAATTTGGATCTGGAGATGTATTATGTGTATGCACACCTGCTGACATAACAACAACAATAATGATGATAATTAATAATAAGAACTAGCATCTATGTAGTGCTTATTATGTGCCAGGCATTGTGCTAAATTAGAAATGTTATCTCATTTGAAGATTACAAAAACTTTGTAATGTAGGTGCTATTACTATCTACATTTTATAGTTTAGGAAATTGAGGCAAACAGAAGGTAAATGATGTGCCCAAGGTTACACAGCTAGCACAATGGGGGAGGGGGAGAGAAGGGCTTTAACCTAGAAGATCATTGAACACAGATATAAATGAAGGAGCATGGCTCATTTGTATGGACACATCTACAAATGCCATGTTTTTCAAGTTTCCTGCAACATAGGAAAAATCAAAGTGTACTTTTGACTAAACAACTGATTTTTATGTCCGCCTTGGGAGTGGCTGAGACTATATTTCATGCAAACCTTATTTTAGACGGTACAATTTAGAGGGGCTTGAATTACCTAGTAGTACCACAAAAGCCCTTTTTGTTTGTTATAAAGCAGAACTATGGTGAACCTTTATTGAAGAGAATTTGTTTTACAGTGTCTGGTATGGAGTTAGCCCTTTAAAATGCTTGTTGATGGACTAGTCTCCGAGAAGGCCCTTATATAATAAAAATGTAGTGGAAAAGCACTGGATCTGAAATCAAATCGCTTGGGTTCAAATCACAGGTTTTGCAACTTACTATCTGTGTGACCTTAGGCAAATCATTTCACATCTCTGGGCCTCAACTTTTTCATCTGCAAAATCAGGAGGTTTAGTGTTACCTTCCAGCTCTAGCTACAATGGTCCTAAGAGAATTTGGGTTATATTCTTCCCAGTAGAAATATAGGTTTCTTTCTATTCATGTCTTTTATTCCCAGTCTATAGCACAATACCATTCCTTCCTTCCTTCCTTCCTTCCTCCTAAACTTTCTATTTTTCTCTTTCTTCATTATTGCAGGAAATTCCAAGTGTGGAAACTTCTCCCAGTGATGCTGCTTAGCAGCTAATTGTGACAGAAGCTCAGTGAGGTTCCTCAAGCACTCAAAGTTTAAATGACTTGCCTAGAATCACACAGCTACTATGTTTTATAGGTGTGATCCAAACTCAGGTCTCCCCAAATTTAAGGCCGGTCAACCATCTATTAAATATCTGGCCCAAAGTAGTTTTCAATAAATGCTTACTGAATTCAGATTAATTGGATTGACATAAACCAGGCAGAGAATAGGCACAGAGGACACCATTTTAGTGAGGTCCCACTGCATTTAACATTGATCTGAGATGGCTTAAGAATTATTGTAATAACTCTCCCTTAGAATGAAGGGTTATTATATATAGAATGGCAACAACTGTTCTTTATCTCTACCAAGGGATAAAGATGAAATGAGCTTAAGTGTAGCTTTAGAACGAGTTTCCAATATATAAGTTTTGTTGTGTGCTGCAATGAATAAAGGAAAAATGCTGTGGAATCACTTTTCCTTGGTGATCTCTAAGAATATGAGAGACACTCATCATTCCATTTTAAATTACTCTAACTGAAGGCAGGAGAAGGCTAGACTAAATGAATTCCAGAGGTCTCTTCCATATCTAATATTCTGAGAATATGCCTGGGGATAATCTGTCTTCTGTTAACTAATGGGAAATTCCATCTTTGCAATGATTCTTGAGTGCAGTACAAACTGACTTCATCAAAACATTGATGCTGAAATGTGGTTTTGTAACTGAATTCAGCAGAAGGGCAAGCTGTGGTGAAATCAAATCTACTGTATCACTCTGTCGGTTGAAGTTGTGATCTAGAACTGTAATAAAATCAATTACTGAGGGCCATGCTTTTCCAGGACTTCCCTACCTCTCCCTTTTCCTATTGTCAGGATACAGAACTTTAGCACTGTTTGTACCCTGGATGCTACTGTAAATTGCCCTGTTTTGAGGCTCAAATTGTTGGAGAAAAAGTCATGCATGACTGTGTCTGCCTAAAATACAACTCTGACAACTCCCTTCTTTTAAAGCAGCCTGGTGTAGTGGAAATTTTACTGGACCAGAATGCACTTTAATAAAAATTGATTATGCTGTAACAATGTTCAAGGGCAGAAGAAGTAGCATAATTTAGTGAATAGAACTAAACCTGGACTCAAGTCCCACCTTTGACAGAAAATAGTTGTTTGACCCTTGGCAAGCCTTCCAACTTTTCAGGGTTCTAGGCAACTTTCTAAGACCTTAAGTTGCAGTGAACATGACAATCTCATGGTATATGTGGTTTCCTCCCCTAGTAATTACAGTTCCATTCTCTATCCCTATCCTTATGTTTAAAGAACATAAGTTTAAATTTGGGATGTAATACTTAGTGTTTATGTGACCGTGTGGGATACATTTCATCAATCTGAACCTAAGTCTCATCATTTGAAAAATGGGTACAATAATATTTATACTACCTACTTCAAAGAGATACTATAAAACACCTTAGAAATGTGAGCTATTGTTATGATTATTAACCTTTTTGAAATCAGGTGGTGGGAAGTGTTACCTGAAATCCAGTGTACCATGTTAGCAAAAATTATGACAGATCTTAAAGTTCTAAGTAAAACTTATTTGGGTTTTCAGGCTGCTATTTTGATTTTAGCAAAAAGCGTGAGGTGTATACATCATTTAAGCATTTTTTTAAACTCATGGGATCACTGCCCGAGATAGCACCTAGTCCAACACCCTCCTTTTATAATTGAGGAAACTGAGGCCCAGGAAGGTCAAGGGATACATTTTCTCAGTTAATATTATGTTGGAGTCCAAGGCTGGGAAGTTAGTGGGTCTTAATATTATATCATAAATATAAGGAAACTTGATGAGAATAAAGAAAACTATTCAGAGAATTACAAAAATAAATAGTAATTAAGGATATGGAATTGCTTCTCTGATTGATCATGGTTAAGTTTTTCAAACAATTTTCTAATCATCAAGTATTTGTAAAGCACCTGTTATATAACATCTTAGTTTAGTGGAAAAACTACCAGATTTAAAAATCAGACGACTTGGATTTAAATCCTGACTCTATCACACTTTGTGACATTCAATAAGTGACTTTATCTCCCTGGTCCTCAATTTCCTATTCTATCAAATGAGAGAGTTGAACTAAGTAATCACAGAAATCCCTTCCACTTCTTAATAGAATGAATCTATAACTACCAATACTGTGGGAAAAACAAAGGAAAGATAAGCCAATGTTCCTACCATCAAAGTGCTTAAGATACACTTGACGAGACAAATCTGACATACACACAGAACAAGAGAAAATACAATTGTGTGATGCAGACGTATAGATGGTATGTAGTTCTGGATGTAGTCTCTTTTTCCACTTGCCTTCCATTTCACAAGCAGCTGCCCTCCAATTGGTCTGTGATGGCTTCATATCTGTTTTAATTCTGCTGCTTCAAGGTCAGTTTGGAATTTTATACAACTCTGCCTCCACTAGGTTAACCCACATTGTTGGAATAATCAAATTTATCAGAAGTTTCTGCTATGGACCTTTTGGAAATCAAACTAAATTTGGTAGATGCCTTTAAGGTTTTTTTCCACTTAAGTTTTCCCAGTTTTTCACATCCCTCCATCAATGTTAACTTCAGGATATCTATAAACATCTTCCTTCTCCTCCTCATCCCTCCCCCACTCCATCAAATTACTGCCAATTCTTAGAACCCTCATTTTTCCTTCCATGTTCAACTCTTCTTTTTATGTTCTTTGTTTATGGGAATATTTATGCTTATTGAATTTTTTTCAAGTTCATAATAATAAAAAGGAAAACAAAGGAACAGAAAAATTTTAGCTCAAATATCACCTTCTACATAAAGCTTTTTCTAAACCTCCTTCCCTTCAATTCTCAGAAGCTAGTACTCTTTCTCTTCAGATTACCTTGTAATTGTTTTATCAATATTATACATGGCATATATATGCTTACTGTCTCACCTGGTAGAACTGTGAAAGATCCTTGAAGGTAGGAACTGGTTCATGTTTGCCTTTGTATTTCCAGGACCTAGTACAGTGCCCAGCACATAGCACAGACACTTAATAAATGTTCATTGACTGATGCCAGCAACATTATTTACTATATAACCTCAATACCTGATATCTATATGGTCATGAGTCTGAGCCTTTATTGAGCTAGAAGATGAAGTAGACAGAGCAATGGATCTGGTGTCAGGAAGACCCGAGTGCAAATCCAGCCTTAGACACTTATTAGCTGTGTGACCATGGGGAAGTCACTTAAGCTAGGTCTGCCTCAGTTTCCTCATCTTTAAAATAGGGATATTAATAGCACCTACGTTGCAGGTCTATAGTGAAGATCAAATGAGATAATATTAGAAAGTGCTATATAAATGCATTACTGAATCTGCTCTCTTCACCTGAAAGGTTCTCTTTCCTCCTGAAATTTTACCTATGCTTTAAAGCCCACCTCAAATGCTGTTTCCTTTAAGAAGCCTCCTTGCTGATTTGGCTTTCCTCCTCTGACTTCACCTAACCCTTGGTGTAGAACCTTCCTCCAGTCCAAATCACAGCTCAGCTGAAACACACACAATCTTAGAAAGTGGTCTGAGTGGAAGAGATTAAGTAACATGATCAGGGTCACATCTCTCCTTAGTGTCAAGAATAGATTTAAATTCCAATCTTTCTGACTTCAGTTGCAACATTCTACACATCATGTCCTGTGATTTTTCTCTGTTTGTCGTGTACTATCTCATATTCTAGCTGAGCTTGGTTTTTATCCCTTACTTGTTGTTTTGTTGTGGTTCATTGGCCAGAGTCATATCTGACTCTTCCTGAACTCATTTGGGGTTTTCTTGGCAAAGAAAGTGGAATGGTTTAACATTTCGTTCTCTGGCTCCTTTTATAGGCAAGGAAACTGAGGCAAACAGTGTTAAGTGACTTTTTCAGCCTCCCATAGCTAGTAAGTGTCTGAGGTTGGATTTGAACTCAGGTCTTCCTGATTCCAGACCCTGCATTCTATCCACTAAACCACTTAGGAATCCTTAAACTAAAATATTGACTCCTCTAGGTCAGGGACTATGTCTTCTCTACACTTGCTATTTGTCCCAATGCCTAACACACTCTTCTATATGCAGCAGAAACTCAGCAAATGTTTGTTGCAGTTATACTGCAGAAGTTGCATCTTTAAGTCCTGATAGTTTCTTATGGAACCATAATAGGCCTCAAAATCACTGGAAATAAGTAAATTCTAAGGAGAAAAGTGAAATAGACTATAAAGTGAAAATTCTTTCTAAAGAAATTAAAAACAGACACATACTTAGCTCTATGTTATCTTGAGAAGGATGCTCCAAACCAGACTTTGGAAAACTGTAAAAGAAGGTGACTGGCAGTAATGTCCCAGTTTACAAGGCCAATTTATAACACTTTGTTTTATGATTGCTAGAATTCATTTCCATCTGATTATAGTATCGTAGCATTATAAATCTAAAGCTAGAAGGGACTTGAGGAGCTATCTAGTCCAACCCTTCATTTTAGAGATGGGGAAACAGAGGCCAAGAAAAAATGAAATGACTTACCCAAGGTAGTTAGGGTATAACTGTTTGTTACACTCTTTCATGACTATCAACAGATCGCTATTCCTGTGTATATCAGTTAGTCAATAAGTATTTATTGAGAGCCCACTATAGACTTAGCCATAGCCATTATTATCAGGATCAAATGCTAAGCATGTGCCCAGTCAAGGCATGACATGTACCCCCCAAACATATTTTGGGAGGTTTTTATTTGGAGGAGGAGTTTGCCAGTATAAGAAGGAATTCACCTGGAGTGCTGTTATTGTATCTCGTGATTTGAAACTAATTATCCTTGATACCTGAGTGCTAAGTTTAGTTATTTCTATATTAGTAAGAGAATGAAAATGGCACCAGAAACCTTTAAATGTTAGTACCCTAGATAAAGTCCCAGATACTTTACCCTAGTTACAGGTCTTTTTAGAATTAAGTAGGCACACTGGGGGTATAAAAGTGTGTAAGGCAATGTCCTTATACAAAAAGCTTTGGCCAGGTAATACCTTACTTCTCATTCACTAAGTACTTCAGTTTGCTCAGTATCTCTGTAATTTGTACAGTGGGCATTGGAGGCAACTAAGTGGCACAGTGGATAGGGCACTGGACCTGGAGTCAGGAATATCCATGTTCAAATCAAACCTCAGACACTTCCCACTCCCATGATCCTAGACAAGTCACTTAGCCTTAGCTTCCTCTGGTGTAAATTAATAGCACCCAACTCCCAGGATCATTATAAGAATCAAATGAGGCAATAGGCAAAGTGTCTGGCACATGTTAGGTACTTAAGAAATTATTATTTTCCTTCCTTTCTTACCAGAGTGGCAGTGGTAAGGGAAGGGAATAAACACATATAACAACCTACTAAGTGCTTAGACACTGTGCTAAGCACTTTACAGATATTATGAGCTACATAGATAAGCACGATATTTGGGCTGGACAATATTGGCTCATTCCAAAGAAAGTAGAAATAAGTCACAATAAATAGTATTAGTGGTGTGCAAACTTGACTTGGTAAGGAAGATTTGAGTAAAACGTAGTTTCAAGGTCTATTTCACATTATATAGTCTACTTAGGAATTATCTACATATAAACTTTTCAGGAAAGGGGAATTACCTCCCAATATCATCTATTTCTTTTGTAACTGATGTTGATCCCAGGCGATTCAGGAATTTAAAAGTCACTGCTTCACATACACACAAGCATATCTCTTACTGCCCCTTTAGTGGCTGGAGAGCACACAAAGCCCTCACCTAAATTTAACACTGATAATCATTTTTCTTGTTTCACTAAATCTCATGGGGCTCCTCAGCTTTGAAAAGCTGACACCATGGTCATTCTCTAAGATCTTTTTTAACAAGGGCACAACACTTCAAGAAAGCTGGTTAAGGGCCTCTCCAAGGGATTCCAGATGTCTGAATATCATGCCCAGTGCATCCAACTGTAATTCAATTCAAGAGACTCGCCCCCCCCCTCACTTTTTTACTGCTAATTTTCATACTGGAGACCATCACTCTATTAATACAATAAGTAAATACATAAAATAACATTTTTCTTTTTAGTGGTGGCTCTTCCTTTATCCAGATTGGATTAACTGCTTGTGATTTCTGAATGAATACTCTGTTTTCCCCTCCCCACTTCTACCCAGGGATGGTGGGATCTTGCAATTATAGGAAATTAACCTTCCAATTAGAGAAAAAAATAAACTTTTTTTTCAGGACACTACATCTGTCTCATAAGTTACTTTAATAATAGGCAATTTCAGAAGATTCACTACGTTAAGTCCACAAATGGTGCAATGACTCTTGGGAAGTCACATTTGTCCCTGAAAAACTTCAGTAACCTGAAGGCTGCATGGCTCATTGCCTACAGCAGACCAGTTCTGACAATCCAAGAAAGGGCCTGAAAAATCTCATTTAAAGTTACAGAAATTGGAGGAAGTGGGTCAAAAACCACAACTCATCTTACTGCTCATTTATTACTGAATATGTTATATTGCCTGAAGAAGTGGGTTGTTTTTTTTTTCTTTTGGACACAAGACATTACAATCATCTTGTTTCAGTTTGAGGTTTTGTGGGAGGGAAAAGATAACAGGTCTTTGATGCCAAACAGCCCACCAACAGATCAGTTAGTGGGAGACCATTATTTTTGACCAGAGAAAGAAAATTCCCAACCTTTTTTTTTTGCATGCAAATATACACTCCCACGATTCCTGGAATCCCTACTACATTCATAACTCACTACTGACAGACACACAGACACAAGATACAAACTCCTTGGGACACATCCCGAAGCTAGCCTTCACTGGAGCCATGACATATATAGTTATGTTACCAACTGGACTTGTAATTAGTAATTATATATATATATATATATATATATGTATATATATATATATATATATATATATATATATATATATATAATCTTACCCTCCCCCCTCCAGGCAACAAAAGAAATTCCCCAACTATTAAGGATTCCCCCTCCCACTTCCATTCACTGATTTTTTTAACCCTTAACAAAGATATAATTGCAGGGTCTCTGAAGCAGTTTTTTAAATTTTAAAAATGTTTTGGATTTTTCTTTTTGTTTTTCTCATTTACTTTAGGTCTAACTGTAAAATTCATTGTTTCTCTCATTCATCAGTTCTCATCTTTGACTCCCCCCACATCCCCCGAAATCGCCTTCAGGATGAGACCTCTGCATTTTCTTTGCTTGTTTAGGGCAAGAAATGAAGAGCTTCCTCTTTAATTGGCAGAAGCATGCAGGAGGAGCATACCTTCAATTTAGTGTTGGGATACCTCACTTGCACCCTGGCTGTTGTCTTATTGGAGACGGCAGCCTGCCTGAGATCCTCTAGCACTGAAATTATATCATCCAGCACGCATTTCTTATCCTGATTTCTCAACACACACAGATGGGAAAAAGTATAATTATAGCCCTTGTGGTTCACCTTCATTTCCAGCACGGCTCGGTGGGTCTGCAGGATCCCCTCAGCCTGGAGCAAAATATTGTGTCCGGGTGGGGAGAGGAGGATTACCCTGCCATACCTCCCAGGGGTGTGCAAGTCCGAATACAGCTGGCTTTTGGACTGGTCCAGGGGGAAGAGGCTCCCCGCCAGGCTCCGCTCGATCTTTGCCAAGCTGTGGCTGGGGGCGACCAACCTCTCCAGGTCGCTCTCGGGCTGGAAGCGGTTGAGCACGCTGAAGCCGAAGATGATGGTCAGGACTGCAGGCACGGTGAGGAAGAAGACGGGGTGCCGGCTCACGCACAAGCCCAGCCTGTGGCAGAACGACTGGAGCCCTCTGCGAATGACCTGCCGCAGCATCCTCCACCCGATCCAGCTCGCAGACGCTCCCGGCCGTCTTAAAAAGCACATGTGACATGTGTAAGCGCCGGGCAATCCCCCCTTCACCCCAGATTCCCCCAGCCCCCCAGCTGAACCCCCCCTCCCCGCCGGCCACCGCCGCCCCCCGCCCCGGCTGACCGCCCCCCCTCCCCTCAGGCCACCGCTGCCAGCCAAGCTGACAAGCCCCCTCCCCCCTCCCTTTTCACCTCCCTAACCACGCCGCTTCTCTTTCCCCATCCCCACCTCCATGCACTCCTACTACTCTTTCAAACACTGCAGCAAGTTGCAGCAAGGCGGGCACAAATGGATAGCGGGCGTGGGGGCGGGGGGGCGGGGAAGCAGGCAGAGACGGGGCCAGGGGATGGAGAGTGGGGGACTCAGGCTGGACGCCTCGGCGCCACGGACCCCACCTCCACCCTCCTCCCTGGCACCCCTCTCGTCTTCTCCCCGGCCCCCCAGCTCACCGCATGGGCAGCTTTCTCTTTCTCTCTCGCTATCCCTTCATCTCTCTGCTGCAGTCCCCCCGACCTCCCTCGGAGGAGGTGGTTCGGTGTGGAGCTGTCCCAGGGCTATCCTATCAGTTCGGCTGGATTTATGTACTTAACTAGAACCATGTGCCTCGGTGTTGTAAGAGGCAGACATGTGCCCCAGGATGGGAGGGGAGGGGGGAGAAAAGGAGGGGGTGGAGAAGGAGGGAGAGGGAAAAAAGGGGGCAGAGAGATGCCTTTTAAAATAAATAAATGATGACAGTTATTTTTAGAGTTTTTTCCCTTCTTTTTTCTTTTCTTTCTTTTTTCTTTTTCTTTTTCTTTTTTTTTTTAAACTACCAGCCTAGGGTCACCCAAGTGAGTGAAAGAAGAAACGAGTGAAGGTGCGAAGGCTCAGTTAGGTTGGGGGCTCTAGGAGAGGTAGAGGGAATTGGAGGCTGGGAAAGCAGGTTAACCCATCGCTGCTACCAGAAGCCTGCTTTCTTCTACGATTTCCCATGGCCCGCGAATTTCGCATTTCAGCTCCCGGGGAAAAGAGCGGGGAGGATGATGCTGCATTTTTAACATATCACAAAGCATGCGAAGGATTTCCGCGCAACACCTCCTGGAGCTGCCCTTCTCAAGGAGGTGCCTGCTGCAGCCATGGGGCTGCCGGAAGACCCTGGTCTCCCTTGGGTACTCTTGGGTGCTCAGATCCTTTGCACTCTCTTTGGTCCTCAAGGGGGTTGAGAAGCCAGGAGGGTTGAGGCGGTATCAGAAGCCTGTAGCATGAGATGGGGGGTGAGGGGTGGCAGGGTAACAAACCTAAAAATGCATGTGATGTATGTGATAATATTGATGTATTACAGAATAAAAGAGTCGTGTTTTTGCAACTGAGGTTTAAAATTCAGAAGTTTTCAGAGCTCCCCTTAAGGCCACACCCCCCTTCAGGTCCCTCAGTTCTCCATGTCCCATCCTATTCCCCCCACCCAGCCCCAGGTACCACGACAAGTAAAGTCATCAGCTTGGTTCTAAGAGCATGGTCTGGAGAGATCTGAGCTGGAGCTGGGCTGGTTTCTTGGGCGAGTTGAAATGAAGCTGTTGGGACACCCATATCATTTAGTTGTAAGAGAGATCAGGGAGGTGGGGAACGAGGCTCACAATTGCAGTCACCTGATGTAGGAAAGGTGGACACTGGTCACTTCATCAACAAAGAAAAATACTTGGTCTTTTCCTACCATGGATGCTTATATGATTACCTTACTCCTTCCACTCTAAATTAACTCACTCCCTCCACTCTAAATAGGAGTGACTGTTAAGTGTTATCTTGTAGAAATCTCAGCGTCTGCAGACCCAAGGGTGCTGGTCTGGAAGTCATGCAGTGTGGAAAAATGTGTATTCCAAAGCAACTAAAATAATTAGCATCCATCACCCAGGTGAATCTTCCCAAGGAAGAATATGGAGAAATTTGAGTGTAAGGACTGTGTGACCAAAGAGCAACTTAGCATATAAATCCCTTTAAGGGCTCCATTCTACTCTCTCATCATACTTGTGTCATTTTAGCAGTTCTAAAAAACCTGTTTAATAAGTCCACAATAATGGGCAAGCTCTGAATACACTAATTAGGGTGATGGTCACAAGAAGTTCATTGTGAGATCTTTAATAACACAGCAGGAGGCCTATTACTCCACTAGTATAAATACAAATAACTCATGATTCAAAGAATGTTCAAAGAATGAAATGACTTGTCTTCCTTTTCCTTCAATAGAATTTATTTTTCCCCTAGGAGACCAATTATACTATGAAGAGTTTAATACAAGGAGTCAAGGTGGGTGTGACAGTTATGAGAGAAACATGAAATTAGAATTTGAGAAGGGATCATAAAGGTCATCCAGTGGTTTTCCCAATGGAGGAAACCTTCCAAAATATCTTTTACCTGGTCATCCCACCTCTGCTTGAACACTATCAGAGACAGGATACTCATTACTTGAATTTCATTGAATTTTACAAACATTATTCACACACTAGGCAATGAGGGGAATTACAAAGAGAAAAAAAATGCAATTAGTCCCTGCTTTCAAGGAGTTTATATTTTAGTGGGTGTGGTAGTGATGATATAGTATATATAAACAAGAACAAGATATATATAAACACACACAAAGTTATGAAAGTAAATTTCCTTCCCTCCTTTCATAAAACACTGAAAGTAAATTTCAAGGGGGAAATAGCACTAGGGGGATCATGAAAGGCTTGATGTAGAAGGTGTCAACAACTTTGCTTTGAAAGCAGCTAGGAATTCTTCTAATTCCAGGTGAGAACAGAGTGTATACATGGCAAGGAGATGGGAGAGGGAATGTCCCATGTGGATAACAGTGATTAGGTCACTTTGCTTGAAAGGAATTGAAAGAATTCAAAGAAATGAAAGAATCCTAGAAACAGGTGGGAGCCAGATCATTGAGGGCTTTAAAGGTCAAGTGGAGGTTTGTACATTATCTTAGATTCAATAGGGAGCCACTGAATATTTTTAAGTAGTAGAGAGACAGGTCAGATCTATTTTTTAAGTATATCAGTTTGACAGAAATTTGGCAGCTTTAATCTTTAAAGAGGCAACTCTAATAGGATGTTCTTCCTTATGGTGATTCAAATTGTGTCTCTCAAATTTTTACCAACTGACTAACCCTTGTTTCAGAGTAACATAGAGCAAATCTAATCCCTTTCCCACATGACACTGAGAGTCATATTTCTCTTGGGAAAAGAGTCTATTGACCCCAAGAGATGTATATTTGTTTGCACTTTCAGGAAAAGGGAAAGAAATCTAATATCTCATTACCTCCTCTTTATCACAAAGAGGGCATAGTACAAGCAATCAGTCAAAAATTACTCTATACCAGGCACTGTAGACTGAAATATGATAAATGAAACAATATCTGCTCTCAAGGAGCTTACATTCTAATGGGGAATGCAATAAGGTTCTATTTCTTTCTATCACTTATCTATCTCTTTTTATCTATCTTGCTAGCTAGCTATCTTTAAATCTATCTATCTACCTACCTATCTATCTGGAATTAATGCAAGTAAATACAGCGGGAGGGCAGTAAGAATCAGAAAAGGCTTCTGGTACAAGGTGGTATTTGAGCTTTGTCTTGAAGGAAGAGAGGGATTCTATGAGAGAGAGGTAAGAAGAGAGTACATCCTAACCCCAAGAGAGAATTAATGTGAAAGCATGGAGATGTACAATAGCCTTCAATATAGAATCCCACTTAATCTACTAGAGTCCTCCTCCAATGCTTTAATTTTTTTGTATGGAGGTAGTGCTAGAGTTTTTTTATTTATTTATTTTTTTTAGTGAGGCAATTAGGGTTAAGTGACTTGCCCAGGGTCACACAGTTAGTGTTAGGTGTCTGAGACCGGATTTGAACTTAGATCATCCTGACTCCAGGGCCAGTGCTCTATCCACTATGCCACCTAGCTGCCCCATGCTAGAGTCTTAAAAGCTATTTCAGTAGAGGTGAAGTTTCTTGTTCAGTTCACAATGGCAAAATAAAGTAAAGGAAGACATCCAGGGCATGAATCAATTTCATATGGGGAACTGGGAGTAGAATATGGATTAAGGTATAACAGAATGGGGAAGCATGTACAGAGCTGTCATCTTCATCATTGAAGGGAATCTCCACATTGATCAGATCATAGATCACTTTGAGTGTTTGAGCAAGCGCTTTTTTTGGGGGGGGCGGGGCAATTGGGGTTAAGTGACTTGCCCAGGGTCACACAGCTACTAAGTGTTAAGTGTTTGAGGCCAAATTTGAACTCAGGTATTCCTGAATCCAGGGCCAGTGCTCTATCCACTGCGCCACCTAGCTGCCCCCTTGAGCAAGCTCTTAATGGTCCAACCAAGCTAGAAAAGCTTTGAACACAGGCCCAACCCGGTTTGACTGTAGGATGTTGTTGTTTTTTGTTTGTTTGTTTTTTTATTGTTGTTTTGTTTTGGTTTTTTGGTAGCAGTAAATCCTAAAGGCCATCTATAAGCCATTGGTTGGTTAGGGGTTATGGTGAAAGTGAGGAGGAGGCACAGAATTACATACTGAAAAAGATATAGAGCTTTCAATTACTGAAGTACAGAATCTGTTATAGTGCTGGACAGTACCTCACAGATCACGTGGGAAGAGCTTGACAGAACAACTTCTTCCAACCTGTGGAGTTCATAGTGCCAGTATTTGCAAATTAAGCACCTGAAGTTGTTGTACCTTTTACTCAGTAATTTGCTCAGATTGTTAAATAGTCTTTTGGTCTTTAGCACAATAGGCCATGAACCTGATCCCTGCACAGATTCTTCTGCCCTGTTCATTAAATTCATTGTGTTCCCTAGCCCCCATCTCAAATTTCGCATATTAGGTTGGAATACTATGAAGTATTGAGTTTAACTCATAAGATGATATGATACAGAGCAAACCATGGTCTGAAGTCAGAAGACTTACATTGTCTAGAATTGGAATTCAGCCAATAGTTACCAGGCTCTTGGAAAATCTATACAGCCTCCTGAAACTCAGTTTTCTTAGGTGTAAAATGGACATAATAATATTTTCACAATATATTTTACAGGTTTGTAGTGAAGGAAGCTCTTTGTAACCTAGGTAGTTAGATGGCTGAGTGGGTAGAATATGAGGGTTGGACTGCAGAAGATGTGAATTCAAATACTGACCTCATTTATTAGGTGCATGAGCAGAGGCAAGTCACTTAGCCTCAATTCCTGCATCTATAAAATGAGGATAATTCTAGCACCTAACTCACAGGGTTGTTGTACAAAACAATTCAGATATTATATGTCAAGTGCTTTAAAAACCTTAATATTCAATATAATTACTATCTACTAAATGGAATTAATATAGAAAAATGAACTATACTTTGGATGCTTCCGGTACCCCCAGTAAAGTTGATCAGCTGACACTGAGTCAATCTAGCCCAGTTCCTCTCATGAAACTCCTATGAGATAGGATTGGGAGTACTGCCTCTGGCTATGAGACAATATTTTTTGCTATGGGCAAAGCTGATTGGCCTACATGGAATCAAACCAACTGAGCTAAGCAGTCCAGGCAAATATCTTGTTTTCATAATAGATTGCAAGCAATTAGAGGCCAGCACCACATTTTAACTTAATTATAGAGAGCACCTAACACTACCAAAAATTTGTGGCTCATGGGTTCAGCCTTATTACTTTATAGCCATTTCTTTATAACCATATTCGTGTAGATTTGAGCTTAGGATAAATATTCTTCTTATTCTACTATTATCTGCTACATTCTCCTACTATCAGTTTGAACCAAATATGAAAGAATACTAAGCTGATAATTACAAATAACTTCAATTAATTTCAAAGAGTCTTTATTAAGTTCTTATTATATGCAAGGTACATCCCAGGTACAGAGGATACAAAGAAAAAACAAAAGCAAGAAAAATTAAAGGACATTGACTTTGAGTTGAAAGGAACTTTAGTGGCTCTTGAGTTTAATCCTTTCATTTTACAGAGAAGGAAATTGAGGCTTAGATCTGAGTCACATAGTAGGTGCCTGATAAAGGATTTTGAATGTGGGTAATCCTTATTCCAAGCCTTGTCCTCACTCAGCTGCCAGATATCTATATCTATAGATCTATCTCTATTTATATATCTATACATATATACATATGCACATTCACATGCACATACACATACATATTATACATACACATAGATGTAGACATATACATAGACATATACACATAGACATACACATAAACATCCATATCCAATTAAGTAAAGCACAAGTTAATATAAGGAAAGGTGCAACTTAGCAAGATTGTTGAAGGTCTTTGACACGAGGTCAAGGAGTTTGTAACTTATCCTCCAGGCAATAGGGAGCCACTGAAGTTATTTTCTTTCTTTCTTTCCCCCCTCCCTCCCTCCCTTCCTCCTTCCTTCCCTCCCTACCTCCCTTCAAAGCATTACCAATAAAATCAAGTAAGCAAGTGTTTATTAAATAGTCACTATATGCCAGGCACTGAGCTGAATGCTAGGGAAAGAAAGATCAAATTCTTCCCTGCCCTGAAGGAATTTACAATTTAATAGGGGAGCCAACATGCAAGCAATTATGTACAAATGTGAGATATACAGGATAAGATAGAGGTAATCTAAGAAAGAAGACACTTTCATTAAAGTGGATTGGGAAAGGCTACTTGCCAATGTAAAGGAAGTCAGGGAAATAGGAGCAGGAGATGAATAGGGACAGAATTCCAGGCATAGGGAATAATCAGCAAAAAAGGTTCAATAGGGGGAGTTGGAGTGTCTTGTGAGAAGAACAACAAGGAGGCCAGGATCATTGGATCATAGAGTTCATATAGGAGAATAAGGTATAGGAGACATGGAAAGGAAGAAAGGAGCCAAGTAATGAAGAACTTTGAAAGTTAAACAGGATTTTATATTTGATCCTGTAGTTAATAGGGGATCAGTGGAGTTTATTGAGTAGGTAAGTGACATGATCAGACCTGATTTTCAGAAAGACCAATGATAGCTGAGTGAATGATGGAATGGAGTGGTGAGAGACTTGAGGTAGGGACACCAAATAGCAGACTGTTATAATACTCTAGGCACTAGGTAATGAGGCCTTTCAAGATGTTGGCAGTGTCAGAGGAAAGAAAGGGACACATATGCAAGATAATGCGAAGGTAGAAATGACAAGACTTGGCAACTTATTGGATAGAGGTAGTGAAAGTTTGAGAATGATACCTAGATTGTGAGCCTGGTTGATTTGAAGGATAATGGTCCCCTTGACAGTAATAAGGAAGTTAAAGAGAGGGGAGGATAGAGTGGAATGTGAGGAAAATAATGAGTTTAGTTTGGAATATTTTAAGTTTCAGATATCTTTAGTATATTCAGTTTGAAGTATCTTATAGTTTGAAATGTAACACTAGAGTTTGGCCAAAAATATGTACTGAACAAATAGATCTCAGAATAATTTGCATAGAGATGATAATCTAATCCACAAGAATTTATGAGATTATCAAGTAAAATAATATAGAGGGGGACAGAAGAGGATCCAGGAAAGAACCTCAGAGAATACACAAAATTAGTGGTCGTGATTTGGATGAAAATCCAACAAAGGAGACTGAAGACTCAAGTCAGATAGAAGAAGAATAACCAAGAGAGAACAGTGTCACTAAAACCTAGAGAGAGAAAACAAAAGTACTGAGGGGGAAAAGGTGATTAACAGTTTTGAAGGCTGTAGAGGCATCAAGAAAGATAAGGAGAATTACCTTCATGGGTGGTATGACAAGGTAATTGGCCAAAGAAACTCATGAAAATAATCTGCTGGGTCCATCCATCTAATGGATGGGCTAAAATCTTGTTTCTGAAGGTAGTACCCACATAAATGAAATCACATCTACTGAAAATATAAAAACAAATAAGGGGAAGAGTATTTTATGTGAAGGTTTCTATGTTATACACATATAATTAATCAAGTCCATATTTTACTATTTCTAGTACTTACAGGAAAGAAGTGAAAATTGTATTGGAGGAGATGGAAGAACTGAACTCTAGATCTGATTCTGCAACAAATGGGCTATGTGAATATGGTTGTGACTTGGTTTTCCTGAAACTGAGCTTCCTCTAATTTTCTTTATTTTCTTAATGAAAATTCATTTCTTTGTAAATAGCTCTGGATATATATTTGCATTGTCCTTTTCATTGCTTATAATTTGAGATATTAATATAATTGTATAAGAAAGGAAATTATATTTAAAATTACAATTTCAAGTTTAATGTTGCATTCATATGATTCTATAGCAGAAATTCACTGGGGGAGGTGTGTGTGCGTGTGTTTGTGTGTGTGAGGATGGGAAGCTATCAAAAATGAAATTCTTTTTTTTTTTTTTTTTAAAGATAGGCAATTGGGGTTAAGCGACTTGCCCAGGGTCACACAGCCAGTAAGTGTTAAGTGTCTGAGGCCGGATTTGAACTCAGGTACTCCTGACTCCATGGCCGGTGCTCTATCCACTGCACCACCTAGCTGCCCCTAATGAAATTCTTTTTAATTTAGATTTTTAAAAATTATTAATTTAGCATCCTTTAGAAAATTTAATAATTGGATTAACATGATTTCTAATGACACTTCCAAATTTAATATTTTCTGTGATATCCTAAGTCATGGAGCCATTGGATTCACTTATCAAATTCAATGACAAATGCAAATATTTCTTGGTTTAAGAGTGTTTGGGTAGTGGAGGATGTATTCCTTTATCTAGAACAGAGAGTGCCATGATTATATTTATGAACATTTTTTTTAAGTTACAAAATCCAAACTTTGTTCAGGACAAATGGTTTTGTCCTACACTGTAATCCTACAAATTTTTCCCCCACAAATAGAATTTCATTTCTACCAACTGTTCTTGGTTAGACCCTCTTCTGGTTCCTATAAATAACCCACATCCTTCTAGATTCTTGAGGTAGGATATTACAGTTCTAACACTATGAAAATTTCCTAAGACCCTTGCTATTCTGATCAGGAAGAGTTGTCAGGGGACTCCGCTGAGCATTCCATGACGACTCCTGGACCACAGAGAAGCAAGATAGCCCAGGAGAGATTAGTCATCATTTTGTCCACACCTAATCATGAAATGGATCATCTTTCCTGACAAGGCAGTTCTCCTGTCAGACGCTGACAAATATATAGAATTTTATGAAGCCATTTACTGAGCTGTAGCAGGGAGTAGAAGACAGCAAAAGACCTATTTTTATGGGGAAGAAATGGGACCATGGTCCCATGTCTAAGACATAAATTTATTATGGTTATCAGACTTTGACATTAAAATCATTAAAGAAGACAGCAACAAACTGCAATATTCTCTTGCTCTACCAGTAGTGAGGACAGTGGCACACACAGTCATTAGGCAGGGGGAGGGTCAAGAGAGAGGAAACATCTGGTAAGATACTGCTGGGAACATGCAGTAATCTATTGTCCTCAGAAGCTGTCACTGTGATTTCAGGTGACTTGCTGTTCTGACCCACCAAATATCACAGGGATACATTCATTTTAATTTTTTAAAAATGTCAAAAAGGGCTTAGTGTCTGGTAGGCACAATAGTAAACAAAATTAGAAAACAAAGACAATAATGAAACAATACTTACCTTCAAGAAGCCTTCACGAATGGAGTGTGTGTATGGAGGGCAGGATACAAGTATATACAAAGATCAAGCAAGACTTTGTGAGGGGGATGGTACTTGAGCTTTCCCTTGAAGGGATATAAGGGTATAGGGAATGGATGGCTTGTGCAGATGCAAATGAAGGAAATGGAATGTGAAGTTAGGGGAATAGCTAGTAGTCCAGTTTCAGTGGAGCATAGATTGTCTGAAAGGGATTAATGTGAAAAAAATATTGAAAGGCAGGTTGAACTCAGTTTTTGAGGAGCTTTGATTCCAAAGGAAAGGAGTTTAAATTTTATTTTAGAAGAAACAGTGAGATCAAACTACCTAAAATTAATTTAAAGAGCTAGAAAAATAATAACAAAATTAATCTGGAAGAACAAAAGTCAAGACTATCAGGCAACTAATGAAAAGAAAAATGCACAGGAAGGTGGGCTAGCCATACCAAATCCGAAGCTATACTATAAAGCGATAGTCATCAAAATTATTTGGTACTGGCTAAGAAAGACAGTGGTAGATCCATGGAATAGGTTAAGCACAGGAGACACTGTAATAAATGACTTTAGTAATCTACTGTTTGATAAACCCAAAGACTCCAGCTTCTGGGATAAAAACTCACTATTTGACAAAAAATGCTGGGAAAACTGGAAGATAGTATGGCAGAAACTAGGTATAGATCAACATCTTACAACATATACCAAAATAAGGTAAAAATGGGTATGTGATTTAATCATAAAGGGTGATACCATAGGTAAATTGGGAGAGGAAGGAGTAGTTTCCCTCTTGGTTCTATGGAGAAGAGAACAATGTATGCCCAAACAAGAGATAGAGAATATCATAAGATGAAAAATGGATGAATCTGATTACATTATAATTAAAAGGCTTTCTACAAACTGAAGCAATGTAGCCAAAATTAGAAGGGAAGCAGAAAGCTGGGAAACAATTTTTACAGCTAATATTTCTGATAAAGGTCTCATTTCTAAAATATATAAGGAACTAAATCAAATTTATAAGAATTCAAGCCATTCCCCAGTTGAGAAATGCTCAAAGGATATGAATAGGCAGTTTAAAGAAAGAAATGCTATCTATTGCCATATGAAAAAAATGCTCTAAATCACTACTGATTAGAGAAATGCAAATTAAAACAACTCTGAGGTACCACCTCACACTTATCAGATTGGCTAATATGACAAAAAAGAAAAATAATAAGTGTTGGAGAAGCTGGGAAAAAATTGGAACACTAATGCATTGTTGGTAGAACTGTGAACTGATCCAACCATTCTGGAGAGCAATTTGGAACTATGCCCAAAGAGCATACCCTACCCACTATTAGGTCTTTATCCCAAAAAAAGATCATAAAACAGGAAAAAGGACCCACATGCACAAAAATATTTATAGCTGCTCTTTTTGTGGTGACAAAGAATTGGAAAATGAGGGGCTGTGCATCAATTGGGGATAGGCTAAACAAGTTCTGGTATATGAATATAATGGAATACTTTTGTGCCGTAAGAAGCAATGAGCAGGCAGATTTCAGAAAAATCTGGAAAGACTTGCATGAATTGTTGCTGATTGAAATGAGCAGAACCAGGAGAACATTGTACACAGTATCAACAAGACTGTGTGATGATCAACTATGATAGACTTAACTCTTCACAGCAATACAATGATCCAAAGGACCCATGATGGAAAATGCTCTGAATAGCCAGAAAAAAGAAATGTGGAATCTGGATGCAGATTGAACCATACTGTTTCTATGTTTTGTTTTGGTTTTTGGTTTTCTTTTTTGAGGTTTCTCCCTTTTACTTTCATTCTTCTTTCCCAACATGACTAATGCAGAAATATGTTTAGTGTGATTGTACATATATAACCTATATTGGATTGTTTACTGTCTTGGGGAGGGGGGAGGGAAGGGAGGTAGGAGAAAAATTTGGAACTAATAATCTTATAAGAACAAATATTGAAAACTATCTATACATGTAACTAGAAAATAAAATACTTTTATGACCAAAACAAAGAAGAAGTAGGGAACTACTGAAAGTTTTTAAGCAGGGCAGTAACATGGCCAAATTTAGGAACATACTGGAAGGCATTTTTCAGTCTCAAATTGGAATAAATGTTGAAGACCCAGTTGCTCAACTAATATAATTGTGATCCTGAAATCTGGCAGTGATTTTTATTCAGGATGATGTATTTGCAATAGAAAACCAAGTTAAAGGATTAACATCATGGTTTCTGAGAAACTACATATTACTTAATTTCTAAAAATTTTTTTCTCATAGGGGAAGTGGATTTTTTGAGGGGGTAAAAATTTAAATAATAGGCAACAGACTAGCTCAGACTATTTATATGTATATTTGAGATTCAGAGAAGGTATACTGTAACCCATCAAACAAAGAAAAGAATTTCTTTCTCTGTGACCTTTCAAAAAATATCATCATTTGGACAGTAAAAGCCTGATGGGCAAAGTGAAAAATTCAATGAATCATCTGGATATATAATCTACATCATGCAAAACATTCAGATATTTCAAAATATGTAAATTGAATATTGAAAAATTTTGGCATCATAGGTAAAATCAATACAGTGCTGAGATAACTATATCTTGGCTTAAAAAATTTTGTTTCAAAATGTCTCATTCAAGAAGAGGCACACACATGCAGATTTATATCAATTAATATTTCTATAATTCCAAGCATTGGAATAAATAAAGTAAAGCAGCATTTAAAGTTGCTAATCATTTAAAATTACTATGGGAAATCCCAATTTGCAACTTAAGAATTTGTCTAAATTGGAGCTGCTTTTCAACTTTTTCCACTTGCAGCACCTTTTTGTCCAATAATTTTTTAGACAACCCTGGACATATAGGCATAAAAAATAGGCATACAAATCAAACATTTAATACCAAGTTTTTGGAACCCCCCACATTCACTTATGTGACCCCATATGAGGTCGAAACCCACAGTTTAAGAAGTTTTGGTCAAAACTAAGGAAGGGGTAAACTTGTATGATGAATAAAATAAGGAAGAGCTAGAAGCTAGCTGCCAGAAAAACAATTCCGATTAGATAGAACTAATTTAAAGGAAAATTTTAATCCCCGAATATATAATGTTGCTCATCTCTCTTCCTGCTTCTGTTTGTGTGGATGAGAGGGAAGCTCAATGAGACATTACTTCAACAGAATATAAAAGAAGGATTCACCAGAAGGATTCAGTAGCTGAAATACACATAGACAATAGCTACAGGGAGACTTAATGACATTTTTGGTCAAGCTGACCTGAAATCCCAGGAATATTGACCCATCTGCAAAACATCAAATTTTTAAAATAAATGAAAAGTTAGAGTGAAACATTATAATCAAATCAGGAAATTGAAATGAATGACTTATTGGGGATTTATATATATATATATATATATATATATATATAATTTTTCTACTTAGGTTTTTAAAAACCCATCATACATATATATCATATTTAAACTATTGTTTGAAATTAGAGCATCAACTTATTCTTTTTATTTAAAAGTGCCTTCATTTTTAAAAGTCTGAAAATTTAATTAAAAAATATTCTGGGAATTATGGTTGCACTTGAACCCCTTTACTCACCACTCAGCCAGCAACTTTCAAATTATAGTAAAATGGAAATTATACTGTAGTCAGAAAAACTGGGTTCAAATATCATTTCTGATGCCTACTATCTATGTGATGTTTAATAATTTATTTAATGTCCCTGGTCCTCAGCTGTTTCACTTGTAAAATGAAGGAGCTGGACTCAATTTCTTCTGAGATCCTTTCCAATCTAAAAATGTGACCCTGTGACCTTTTGACCTGAAAAGTCTATATCTGATTTACTCAGGATTGACTCTCACTATAACTAGAAGGGGGATATAATCTTTTAAGATAACAATCACATTTTAGCCTAATAGTTTAAAATCTGATGAGATTAAACAAAGACATCACAGATATAGCATACCCTGGTACTCTACTGCCTTTTTTGTGGAAACGTACATTAACTGTAGGCAAAAATATGTAAGGGCAGGAAAACTCTCTTGACTTACTGAGTTCCTCTAACCTTGAGTCTCATGCTCCCTAGTCCCATTGTTATTTATCTCTTCCTCAACTCTCATCACCTCCATCATTTACCTTCTCTTCATTACTTGTATGCTGTTGAATTACTAATTTGTCAGGAAGCCACACAGATATTTGTGCTGTAAATATTTTATCTCATTTCAATTGGGCTCTTTTTTGAGACAGGGCACAGTCCCTATCACTCTAGTGTGATAATCACACTATCCAGTATTAGTTTCATACCTTCTGTTCTCCTCATAAACCATTCCTCTTATCCTTCATCCCTCCCTCTCAATTGAGGACCTATATTTTTAATTCAGTTGAAGAAATTGAAGCCACTGGTGATATGCTCCTGCCTTTCCATGATAGTTGCCTAATTCCCATTCAACACCATCTTTCACTCTTTTCTTTTCTCCCTTTTTATAAAATGAGATGAAGTCCTTTTCTGTATCAAACCCATTTGTGGAGGGGGCAGAGCCAAGATGGCAGAGGAAAGACATTAAACCCACAGGGCTTCTGATACAATCACCCCCAAAATAGCAATAAAAGAACACTTGGGGCAGAAAAACACACAAAAATACAGGCTGACAGTTTTCTCCAGCTATAGATAGATTTCAGGGGGCCATGCTGGGACATGAATAAAGCCTAACCCCGCAATCAGGCTGACACACCAGACACCCGCCAGAGGAATTTGCCCCAGTGCCTCTGAATTGGCCGGAGCACCGGTGTCTTCTGGAACCGAGCGCATGGTCAGGCTGAATGGCTAGCCCAGGGCAGGGGTGGGGGTGGGGGTAGGTAAGTGCAGGGGTACCAGTGGTACCAGTGGTACTGGGGGGAAGGATTCAACTGTTCCACCCCAGTGGGCAACCAGGAAGAAATCCTGAGCAGTGGGAGACCCAGGTGGGGGAGGGGAGCAGGGGAACAGTCTCATCGGAAGCTGAGAACCACACCACAGAAAGCTTTGCTGGTTGGTTGCTTTAGTAAGTAGGCCTGAGGTTATCTCCATACCTGAGAACAGGCCAGGTGGGATTAAAACCTTCCCCCCCCCCAACCCAAAACACCTGGGGCCCTCTGAAGATGAGAACAGGAGTGGAGCCTAGAAGTAGCCCTACTCCCACCCTCATCCCCACCCCCCAGTGGAGAATTTAAAATCAAATGAATGTGAGGCCAGGCAGGCTGAGAAGAAGCCCAACTATTCCCTGGGCCATGCTGTAGCTTGAACAGTGTGTCCTGGAAGTAGTGCCACACTTTAAGAAGGAATAAAAAGACAAGAAATGGTAAGCCAGGATGAGTAGGCAGAAAAAGCAGAAGATCATCTAAAACTTCTTTGGGGGTAAGGTACACCACAATACAACCTCAGAAGAAGAAGATAATAACAGGGTCAAAGCTCCAACATCCAAAGCTTCCAAGAAAAATATGAACTGGTCTCAGGCCATGGAAGCTCTCAAAAGGGACTTTGAAGAGGAATTAAGAGAAATAGAAAGAAGATGTAGAGAAAAGGAGGAAAGAATGGAAAAGGAGATGAGAGTGATGCAGGAGAGTCATGGAAAAAAGTCAACAGTTTGAAAAGCCAAATGGAAAAGGAGATTAAAAAACTGTCTGATGAAAATAACTGCCTAAGAATTAGTATTGAGCAAATGGAAGCTAGTGACCTTATGAGAAACCAAGACACAGTAAAGCAAATCCAATTGAATGAGAAAATAGAGGGCAATGTGAAATATCTCCTTGGAAAAACAGCTGACCTAGAAAATAAATATAGGAGAGATAATTGGAAAATCATTGGACTACCTGAAACCTATGACCAAAACAAAACCTTAGACACCATCCTCCAAGAGATTGTGAGGGAAAATTGCCCTGATATTCTAGAAGCAGAAGCTAAAATAGAAATTGAAAGAATCCACCGATCACCTCCTGAAAGAGGTCCCAAAAGGAAAACCTCAAGGAATATCATAGCCAAATTCCAGAACTCCCAGGTGAAGGAGAAAATACTGCAAGCAGCTAGAAAAAAGGAATTCAAATACTGTGGAGCCCCAATAAGGATAAAGCAAGATCTAGCAGCTTCTACATTAAAGGACTGAAGGGCATGGAATATGATATTCCAGAGGGCAAAGGAACTGTGACTTCAGCCAAAAATCACATACCCAGCAAAACTGAGTATAATCTTTCAGAGGAAAAAATAGGATTTCAGTGAGAAAGAGGTCTTTCAAGTATTTGTGATGAAAAGACCTGAACTGAATAGAAAATTTGACTTTCAAGTACAAGACCCTGGAGAAGCATAAAAAGGTAAACGGGAAAAAGACTTCATGAGGGATATTAAAAGATCAAACCATTTACATTCCTACATGGGAAGATAATACTTTGAAATCATAAGAAGTTTCTCAGTAAGAAATTCACAGAAGACAGGGCTAAACTGAATAGGAAGGGATGATATCTGCACTAGGTAGGGCAGACAGGGTGGGGTGTCTTTTGTCTTGGGCTGGATTTGGGCTTAGGCCCCCCTGGGTCCAAGGCTGGTGCTTTGTCCACTGTGCCACCTAACTAATCCATGATGACATCATTAAAATAGGGTTGAGGTGTAGGAGGAATAAACTGGGGGAGGGAGAAGGGGGGAGATGGTCTGGGGAGAGGTAGTTCACATGAAGGAAACAAGAAAAAAGCTTATGGAGGAGAGTAGAAGAGGGGGGAGGAGTTGGGGAGTGAGTGAACCTTAATATCATCAGAATTGGCTCAAAGAAGGACTAACATACATACTCAAGTAGATATAGTAATATATTTTTGCCCTGGGGGGGGAGGGGAGGGGGGTAAGAAGTGAAGGAGGAAAGGGCAGACTGGGGGAGAGAGCAGTAAAAAGGAAAACACTTTCAAGGAAGATGAAGATGTTCCGCATTACTGCACCAGTATGACATATTGGATTTCTTGATCTCATAGGGAGGGTTGAGGAGGGAGGGAGGAAGAAAAATTTAGAACACAGAATTAGCTCAGGGACCCTGATCCCATTGGAGTGGGCTCATGGAGGGAATAGCTTTCATACCCAATTGGGAGGAGCAATCTATTTAACCCTGTAGGAAAATAGGAGGGGAAGAGGATAAGGAATGAAGGGTGAAAAAGGGGAATACAGAGTGAGGGAGAGGATAGTCAGAAGTAAGGCACCTCTGAGGAGGAATAGGTAAAAAGATGATAGAGTAAATGTCATGGGAAGGGAGTGGGATGGAGAGAAATAGTTATGATGATTGATTATAATGGCAAAACATATGGTATCTACTTTGCTGGGCTTTTATGAAGAAAATACTCTATCAAGCTTTAGGTACTATATACAAGTTATGATGAACAGGACACTATCAGAAAAACCTGGAAAGACCTACATGAACTGAAGCAGAGTGAAATGTACTGTATACAAAATAACAGCAGTAGTTGGGGATGATCTGCTGGGAAGCATGTGGCTATTTTTAGCAAGGCAACTATCCAATATAACCCTGAAAGACTTATGAAGATTGCAGCCCATCTGCAGAGAAAGAACTGATTGTATCTGAAAACAAATGGAAACACATTTTTAAAGTTTTTTTTTTCTTTTCCTCTTTGACAATAACTTAATCTGAAGTTCTGGGTTTTTTTTTACTATTTTCTCTCACAACTAGCTAATATGGGAATTTTCCCACAACTACTCAGGTATAACTTATTTTGAATTGCTTGAGTTCTTGTGGGTGGGGGGTATGAATTGATGTTAAAATTTTATTTTTACATATATTTTGGAAAATAAAATTCTATTAAAAAAACCCATTTGTGCTCAGATCTCTCCAATCCTTTTTTTTTTCCTTTGGCCAGGCAATGAGGGTTAAGTGACTTTCCCAGGGTCACACCACTAGTAAATGGCACGTGTCTGAGGCCAGATTTGAACTCGGGTCCTCCTGAATCCAGGGATGGTGTTTTATTCACTGTGCCACCTAGCTACCCCTAGATCTCCCCAGTCCTTAAAAATATACTCACTAGACCGTACCATCTCTTCAAGCTATTTTCAAACATGTCTCTTTTGTTTAATAGCAAAATTCCTATGGGGAAAACAAAAACAACCCCTATTTTTGTTGCCTCCATTCCCTCCTCTTCCTCTCCTTTATCCTATACACTCTGGTATCTGACCTTATTAGTCAACTAAACATCCTCTCTCCAAAGGTACCATTTTTTTTTCTTAATAGGAAAACCTTGCCAAATATGATGATACATCCATGTAATCATTGCTAAGTCTGATGTGAGATGATATGAGTTTTGGAGTTCTGAGCTATAGTTGAACTAAAGCTAATTGACTTTAGTCAGTTGTTTAGTCACATCCAACTCTTCATGACACCATGGAGCATAGCATGCCATGCCCTCTTATCCTTCACTATTTCTTGAAGTCTGTCTAAGTTAATATTTGTTGTTTCTGTGATACTATCTGTCCACCTCATTATCTGCCTTGCCCTTTTCCTTTGGCCTTTGATCTTTCCCAACATAAGTCTTTTCCAATGAGTTCCATCTTATAATTATGTAGTCAAAGTATCCAAGTTTCACTTTAAATATCTGACCTTCCAGTGAATAGCTTCAATTAATTTCTTCAAGTATCAAATGATTTGACCACCTTGTTATCCAAGGGACTCTTAAAAATTTCCTCCAGCATGGCAGTTCCAAAGCATTGATTCTGTGGTGTTCAACTTTCCTTATACTTCTACTCTCATAGCGATACATTGCTACTGGGGAAAAAAACAAAGAAAAACATAGCTTTGACCATACAGACCTTTGTCAGCAAGGTGATGTCTCTGCTTTTTAGCATGCTGTCCAGAGTAACCATAGCTTTCCTTCCAAGGAGCAAATGTCTTTTAATTTCTTAGCTGCTGGTCACCATCCACTGTAATCTTTGAGCCCAGAAATATAAAATCTGACAATCCTTCCATTTTATTCTCCTTCTATTTACCAGGAAATGATGGGACCAGTTACCAAGATCTTAGTGTGATGGTTTTTTTTGTGTTAAGCTTCAAATCAACTTTTTTTCTCTCTTCTTTCACCCTTATCAAGAGGCTTCTCAATTTCTCTTGACTTTCTGTCATCAGAGTGGTATTGTCTGCCAGTATACAATATACAATACACAACTTCATCTTACTCATTTTTCAAAGTTAGACAAATCAGTTGCTGCATATTTGGTTCTAATTGTTGCTTCTTGCCCACATACAGGTTCTTCAAGAGACAAGTAAGATGATCTAGCACTCCCTTCTCTTTGAGGACCTTCACATTTTATTGTGATCCACAGTCAAAGACTCTACTGTAGTCAATGAAGGAGAAATAGAAGTTCTCCTGGAACTCCCTTGATTTCTCCATAATCCAGCAAATCTTAAAAATTTGGTCTCTAGTTCCTCTGCCTCTTTGAAAACTAGCCTTCTATTCTGATAATTCTTTATTCACATGTTGCTGAAGTCTAGCTTGCAGAAGCTTAAGCAGTTATGCTCAATGGCATGTGAAATGGGTGCAATTTATCTGTAATTTGAATATTTCTTGACAAAATAGGTTTTAATCAGTAGTAAGTTTGGTACTAATATCATGAGCCCACTAGGCATAGTGATTGGGACAGCAGGTGAGCTAAAAAAGTAAAAAAAAACAACCAGTATATGTAGGAAAATGGAATAGGGTGAAAGCCTCTATATTAAGTATTGTGATTGAGGGAGTGAGTGGCCATTGAACTTCTAGCCAATGCAAACTAGGGAGACTTTGTCCCAGAAAAAAAAATCTTATTTTTTTCTGAATCTTTATCCCTTTTTAAACTTTTATTTCCCCTGGCATTTGATAATTTGACTCATATTTCCTACTGTATACTATCTCCTTTTATAGGTTTTTATGACACTGTTTTTTCTTGATTCTCTAGACTGGCTGACTTCTCTTTTTCAATATCACTTGCTAAATCATCATTTATATCATGCTCTCTAACTTAAGTTGTACCCCAAGGTTGTCCTCTGGGCCCTCTTTTCTTATTATACTCTTTCATCTAGTGACATTATTCACTACCATGGATCCAATGATTCTGTCTATCCAAATGACTCACAGATCTATAGATACATCACTAATATAGCTCCTACAATCCAGTTTTGTATTGTATTCATATTACTTATTAAATGTTTCAAGCTATAATATCCCATAAATATTTTTACACTCAACATGTCAAAACAAAACTAATTTTTCCCCTAAAACTCATCCCTCTTTCAATTCTTCCTTTTTCTATTGAAGGTACAACCATCATTCTAGTCACCTAAGTTGTAACTTGATTGCCATTTTCTACCCCTCATTCTCCTTCATGCAATATCTACCTCCATCTCTATTTCTATCTATATACAGACACACATCCCCATATATATATACATGCATATATATGCATATATACATATATGTATGACAATAAAGTTGAAATGGATATGATTATACACATTAATATATGTGTATGTGTATTCAACTGCCAAATTTGTCATTTCACTACAATATTTCACCCATCTGCCCTTTATCTTCACTCATTCCCACAATCACTATAATGATTCAGTTCCTCATCACTTCTTGCTTAGACTATTGGGAAAAAAATAACAATCACAAAGCCCTTCCTAGTTTCTTCCAAGTTTCTCTCCAGTCCAATCCATCAACCACCTAGCTTCTAAAATGAATTTTCCTAAAGAACACATCTGACTATATCTTTCTCCTACTCAAAAGACTTCATTGGCTCAGTAATTCCTTTAGGATCAAATATAAACTTCACCTATTTGGCCTTTAAAGTCTTTTACAACCTGGCCTTAATTTGCTTTGTTATATATTATCCTCCTTCCCATATTATAAATTCCATCAAGACTGTTCTTGCTGGTCCTCTTATATAACATGATTCTTTTCTCTATGACTTTGTGCTAGCTGTCCCCATGTCCCAAATGCTCTCTCTCTCTCTCTCATCACCTCAACCTCTTAAAATCCCTTGTTTCCTTTAGAATGCAGCTCAATTCTATCTTTTGCATGAAGCTATTTCTGAATAATCTTGCTACTAGTGTCCTCCCCTATGAATTTGAATCTATTTTGTATCATTGTAGATTGTATATTTCTGTTCCTTTCAGGTACTGCAGTCTAATATGAAGACATTTAGTTTTGATAGGTGCAGAAAAACTACTTTTGCTTTAAAAAGTTAAATCAACTGGCAAAAGATGTAACATATTGCCTATTTTATAAATGAGTGTCTTGATTCTTAAAAGAAGTAGGAAAAGAACACTGGTTTAATAAAAAGTGTTAAAGTATAAGTTTAATATGGGATTTCAACGGTTTGGGAAAGTGAACCATACCATAAATATAAAGACTTGTTTTTAAAAACTTGTTTTAAAAAATTGATTTTAAGGGACATAAACTGATTCTTCTTTTGTAATGGAGTGACTTAAAGGGGCACAGAAAGAACTTTAGCATTGTTCTCTTATTAATGAAAAGTATGACGCTAAGTAACAAGCCAGTATGATTTAAGCATTTACATTAACTTGGGGAAAGGATATGGAACCCGAAACCGGAGGGGTTAAATGGACAGCAGGGGAATACTTAATAGAGGTTCAAAAATCAGCTTTGTGAGATTTTTTTTAACAAACTAGCAGTAGGAGCAGTTAGCTGATAATAAGGTTTTGGCTGTTCATTCACAAGTAGCTGAAAAAAGACTATATCCATGTATTATCTATTAGTGCTGGAATTCTGATTAACTTCTTTTCCCTCATCTGATTTCAAAAGGAAAAGCAAAAAGAGGAAAGAAGACCCATTTTGCAGCTTCTTTGCTCTATAGAATATGTTGGGATTTATTTGAATGATGCTGAATCCTAGTGAGTAAAGGACTGGATGGGCACTTGGTTTGCATTGTCCAGAGAGTCAACTTGAGCTATTTTGCTTTGAAGTCTGCTTTGATTAGGCTGTGAAGCATTCTGCTTAGTGAATCTTTGGATGAACTTTTTTATAGCTTGATGAACTTTGAAGTTCCATAACTTAAAAGTGAATTAAATCTAAATTAAGTTTACTAGTTTTCTTACCCTTTTAGGATGATTTTAAGTTGAAAGAGCTTGTAAATGCTATGTCAGTTCAAGAATAAAGGGAGGATTATTTTTCTCGCTGTAAAGTGATAAGGAATATCAGACAAGTTGGAAAAGAAGTGGCTTTGTGTGGTACATATTTTCCTGAATGGATCAATAGTATCAAACCTTGCAAATGGGAATTGTGAGTTTGCCTGACTACATGGGACTTCTTTCCTTATGAGCTTCCCCAACAGACTTTGGTAAGCATGTGACCACACTTTTCACAGATAGCAAGTATATTGTTGGGAGAGCGTGACTTAGTTCATGTGTGGTTTGTGTTATATTTGTTATTTATGTATTTGTTTTGATATGCGTGAACTGATGATGTCATCATTATTTCTTTTGTTTTATTGCTAAGTAAATGGTTATAAGATCTAAAAGCATCATCATTGTGAGTAGTTACTTGTATAAATAGTAGTACAGTTTATGAAGTCTCAAGAGCTAAAGTGGTGAGTAATGGGAATGCATTCTATCTCAATCATCATATCTCTAGGACATTTAGATAATGTGAATGTAACTATATTGTGATGTTCCCACTCTGTGAACCCAAACCTGTCAATGTGAGGCCAGATTAGAGTGAGGGATCTAATCTAAAGGGTGAGTGGTTACCCACACCCTAATGTGTGAGATACTACAATGGATATAGACATAATATATACCAATATTTCTTTATATCTATCATCCATCCATCATCTCTCATCTTTCTCTCTCTCTCTCTCTCTCTCATCTATCTCTCTGCCTACATATGTATTTATGCATATATGTGTATAGATATATATGTATATATATATTTATCTCTATACATACATACACACATACATATATATGTGTATATGTATATATATCTTGTCTCTCCAGTTAGAATGTAAATTCCTTGAACATGAAGTCTGTTTCATTTTAAACTCTGTATCCCCAATGCTTGGCATATAGTGAGTGCTTAAGAAATGCTTTTAAACTGATTGGCTGATTCAATCTTTCTTTCACTGACCTCACTTTATTTTAAATATTCAATACTTTAAAAAAAATCTATCAGCTCCTTTCCCACTGCTTACAAACATGCCTAGATCTCTAGCTTAAAAAAAAATAATAAAACAAAAACACTTCATTTTGTGGTGGGATGCAGATGCTAAGAAATTTAGATCTTAAACTTTAGTAGAATTTTTTAAAAAATCCTTAAACTTTAGACACTGAAACCAAAGATTTCAGAACTAATTTTTTTTAAATCCCTGTTTCCCACCTCAGGAATGTGGTGTTGCCAGAACATGTAGACCAAAGGTCATGTAGACCCTGGTATATTTAGAGACATTTCTATTTTGATGTAATTACTGATAAGCATATCAAGGTCTGCCACAGTGATATGCAAATTCCATACATTTGAGATATGGATTTTTTGTATATCTACAAGGTGTGTGCCTGATATCTCATCACTCAACCCCACAAAACATCTTCCCAGTTATTTTGCAATCTCCTTACTTGGCATAGAGCCTTCTTTGTGTGAAATTTTCCTTCCATTTATAGAGACAGTTTCCATTATGACTCTCTCCTGGACATGTATTCTGCTCTCCTAATAAATCTCTTATTTTACAAGAATTACTGTGAGCCTGCCAATTCTTTGGATGATCCAGTCCCTTGAACTAGCTCCCATGTTAACTTAATATGACAATACTCTCACCCTCTATGTTTTCTCCCGCTATTTCTCTCCTCTCTTTAAAAAACAACTTCTAGGAAAAAATATATTTAAATAAAACTATCTATACTAATTTCCTAAAATTACACATGTCCTACTCACTTCTTAATTTCCATCTGAATTCTAAGCCCATCCCTTGAATAAAAATGCTATCTCCAAGGTTACTACTTTTCTCTTAACATATAAATCCAATAACTTTTCTTTTCAATTCTCATCATTCTTGATCTCTCTATGGCAATTGACGTTGTTGATGAACTAGGTACTATTTTAGATAATACATCTGCCTTGTCTTTTCACTGCACTACTGTCTCCTAACTCCTTTCTACTTATATAACAGTTATTCAGTTTCCTTTTCTGGACTGTCATCCATTTTACGTAACTCTCTACATATATCTAGATCAGAGTTCCATCTTGGGCTCTCTTCTCTCTCTATAACCTCTTTCCACTATCTCATCTCTTAAAGGTTCAGTCATCACCTCTATGAAGAAGACTTCTAAATCTATGTGTCTAGCCCTATTTTCCCTTGGTCTTTGATAATATATTACAAACTGACCATTAGAAATACTATAAACATCTTAAATGTAACATGCTAAAAAAGAAAGCTCACTATACATGCCCACCCAAAAAATTGCCTCTCACTAAATTCCTTCTTGTGTTGGAAAGTATCTCCAATGTTCATAGATAGCCCTGCATTGAGGAGCTATGGAAAGTTTTACTTAATAGGATTTTGTTTTTTCCAAATTACATGGAAAGATAGTTTTCAATATTCATTTCTGTTAGATTTAGAGATCCAAATTTTTATCCCTCCCTCCCTTTGCCCCCCCCCAAGACAACAAGCAATCTGATATAGGTTATACAGTACAGTAATGTTAAACATACTTCCACGGGCTACTATGGCAAGTTTCAAAGAAAACTATAACCCTAGCTACATGTATCAAGTTATTTATAGCTGCTTCTTTTGTGGTGACAAAGAATTGGAAATCAAGGGGATGCACACCAATTGAGGAATGAATAAACAAGTTGTGGTATATAAATGTAATGGAATACTATTGTGCTGTAAGAAATGATAAGCAGATAGACTTCAGAAATCTGAAAAGACTTCTGTGAATTGAGGCTGAGTGTAATGAGCAGAACCAAGAGAACAGTTTACATAGTATCAAAAACATTGTTTGATGATCAACTGTGATAGACTTAACTCTTCTCAGCAATACAATGATCTAAGACGATGCCAAAAGACTCATGATGGAAAATGCTCTCCACATTCAGAAAAAGAACTATGGAGGGGGAAGCTAGGTGGCACAGTGAATAAAGCACCGGCCCTGGATTCAGGAGGACCTGCGTTCAAATCCAGCTTCAGATACTTAACACATACTAGCTGTGTGACTCTGGGCAAGTCACTTAACCCCCATTGCCCCACCAAAAACAACAAGAAACAAACAACTATGGAGTCTGAATACAGATTGAAATGTACTATTTTCAGTTTTGTTGTTGCTTGCTGTTGTTGTTTTATTCTTTATTTAGTTTTTCCCCTTTTTTCCTGATTCTTCTCTTACAAGTTGACTAATGTGGACATATGTTTAACATGATTAACATTAACCAATATCAAATTGCTTGCTGGCATCAGGGAGGAGGGAGGAAATGGAGGGTGGGAGAAAAATTTGGAAATCAAAAAATATCTCTACATGTAATTGGAAAAAAATTGAAAAATTGAAAAATACATTAAAAAAGAAAAATTTTAAAAAGAAAATTATAACCCTGGTTCATTACCTAAAGGTCCTTACAATGTTAGAGGGAAGGAAGTACCCATATGGAAACAAGGCAAATGTTAGGATAATTATGATATTGAGATAGATACACATACACCTTGTAACCATTGTAATGATGCCACCTGCTGGAGATTTACTGTAGAAAAGCTCTTCCATGAAGTGAAGGTCTCTGAGGGCAAGACCATGAGTCTTTTCTTTGGCATCAGGAAGTCATGTTTGCTTGTGGGAGGAAGAAGGGGTAGGCTGGAACTCTGACGGGCTCTTTCCTGGGGACTCTGGCAGAGAGCAGAGCTAGGAATGCTCTTTCCCTTTAAGAGATAGATGAATGTAGGCCTTTCTTTCTCTCTTTACCAAATTCTTATTCTCCTTAATAAATGCTTAAAAGTCTAACTCTTGTTAAAACTTATAATTTATTGGTGACCACTCATTAGATATTTTAGACAGTTTAGCTAGAATTTTAACCTTAACAACCTACTATACACATACAATACGTACACACACACACACATATACACATATATATACATACACATATACATACATATATATGTCCATACACACACACACACATTCATTGCTATGGTGGAAGTGGTTAAAGACAAAGTCTTTGGATTAATTTTTGAAACCCTCTTGGAGGTATTGAATTCTGGAAGGGATATTAAAGATAACCCTCTTTTTACTTATTTTTCCCTTTGATGGTATAAGCAGGGGAAACCTCAGAACTACTTTTTCTAGGAGAATAATCTAGTTAGGCTGGTTTGCAACTACAGTTTATTCAGTATTCATCATTGCTAGCAATCTAGTCATCTTAGATCAATTCTTCCTTTCCTTTTTATCATATCACAGATAGATAAGCAAAACTATTCTTCCCACATCCCACCCATTCCCCTTAGTTTCTGTTTTCCCAGGAATAGGAAAGGACTGTTTTCTTTTGTTAGTTTCCCATCCAGCCACTTTCAACTAGGGAAGTTACTTTGACAGTTACTATATCAATATACTCCCTTCCTACTCCTTCCTTGTGGAACAGCAGCCTTCTAATCAGACCTCCTGAGATCACTCCCAGTTAATTTGCTTCATTCTAGAATTCTGCCAGGAGCTGAGTGGGCATGATTGTTGAGTGTAAGCAAATTTAATTCATCCACTGTATCTAGTAGATTCTTGTTTACTCCATATCTTATCCACCCATCTACCCACAGGAAACTTGCTATCTACCCTGGTGCTTCATGAGAAACTCCCTTCTCCAAATCTGATTTCTAGCACTTTCTTTGGAAGTAGTAATCATACCAATACTACTATTACTTCTAGAAAGAATGTGACAATAAGTTTCCCTATAATTCCTGTTCTAGTCTCAGTGATTCTCTAACCAAAACTTCCTGTTTCTTTTTACCACTTTCCAATAAGTATAATTTCTCCCTATTATAATGTAAGTTCTTTGAAGAAAGGGACTATCTGAAAAACTTGGAAAGACTTAAATGAACTGATGGAAAGTGAATTGATCAGAACCAGAACATTGTACTCAACAAAAGCAATGTTGTAAGGGGCAGTTAGGTGGTGCAGTGGATAAAGCACTGGCCCTGGATTCAGGAGGACCTGAGTTCAAATGTGGCCTCAGACACTTGACAATTGCTAGCTGTGTGACCTTGGGCAAGTCACTTAACCCTCATTGTCCTGCAAAAAAAAAAGAAAAAGAAAAAAAGACAAGAAAAGTAATATTGTAAGATAATCAACTTTGAAGGCCTTAGCTATTCTGTGCAATACAATTATCCAAAACAATTCCAAAGGATGCATCATGAAAAATGATATCCACATCCAGAGAAAGAACTTATGGAATCTGGATGTAGATTAAAACATACTATTTTCCACTTTTTTATGTTTCTTTTTCTTTTGGTCTATCTTTTTTCACAACATGGCTAATATAGAACTTTGTTTTGCCTGATTGCACATGTATAACCTATATCAAACTGCTCAACATCTCAGGGAGGGAGAAAATTTGGAAATCAAAATTTCAAAAAAAGTGAATATTAAAAGTATCTTTAGTGGCAGCTAGATGGTGCAGTGGATAAAACACTGGCCTTGGATTCAGGAGGACCTGAGTTCAAATCCAGCCTCAGACATTTGACACTTAACTAGCTGTGTGACCCTGGGCAAGTCACTTAACCCTCATTGCCCTGCAAAAAAAAAAAAGTATCTTTACATGTAATTGGGAAAAATAAAATGTTATAAAAAGAGAATGTCTAGCTTCTGTACATGCATATGTATGTATTTCATGAGCTCTCTTTTAGACATGTTACATTAAGTTTATTATAGGATCTGTGTGTATGTGTGTTTTCCTATACTACATATACATCTACATATACATGTATATATACACACTCATATGTATATGTACATAGTGAACTCTCTTTTTACGTTACATAAAAATTTCTGTGAGATGTGTGTATATGTCTCTCTGCATGTTTGTTTATAAAATGTTTAGCATAGTCCCTAGTACTGCTCCAGAAGGCAGAGTGAGGAGCAAAATATGAAAGTGTTAGAGAAACAATTAGTATTTTTTTCATTCCTTCATTCTTTTCTCAGTTTTTATGGTGGCTGAAGGCAACACCAGGATGGAAGAGAATATCCTGCACTCCTCAGAAGTACTCCTCAAGTTATATCTTACACACAACTACTGGTTAGCTACTCTGCCTTACTGTACTAATATGAGGGTGCTAATCCAATTACAAAGACTCACCAAAAGGGTCAAATGAGGAAGAGATTCAAGTCATCACAAGAGGAGGTTTTGCTAGAGAAGAAGGTCCAATATAATTATTTTGACTGTGAAATCACTTGGCATCACTAAAATACAGTAACCTTTCTCAGTAAACTGGAATAATAGAAAAGGGTGATCAGGTCAGCAGTGACATAGGATTCTTTGACTCTGGTAAGCATAGCCCACAGCAGGGAAGACACATGATGAGAACAGATTTCCAGCTGTGCTGCCTGCATGACTACTCACTCTCTGCTGTAAGCCAATGATCTCCCTCCCTTTTGAGCTCTCAACCATTGACCATAATTACATGGTAGGTATTGCTTTAGCCTACTGTGTATAAATTTAATTCCTGCTGGGCACTTTCCCTCTGGAGCACCAGGGTGTTTCCCTGTCATTTGCAGGATGATTCTGAGCAGTTGACAGGGAGTAAGAGATCAGTGAAGAAGGATTAACTCAGAATTTTGTGTGCATGTGTATCTTTTCCTTTTCCTTAGAAGAGAGCTCAGATGCCATATTTCTTATGTACCACCTCTCCATAGACCTAGGGAAACTTTTCCATCCATTAGAAGAAAAAAAAAAGATTTTTTTCATGGCCTCTCATCTGTGGGGTTCACAGCACCATATATTTAGAGCTTGAAGTGACCTTAGAGGTCATCTATGAGCAGACCATATCTGGAGTATCATGTAATGCATTTTAGGAAGGACATTATTGAACTAGAGGGCTTTAAGAGGAGGACAACTAGAAAGATAAAATAATTTCAGATCTTACTATGTTAGGATTGGTTGAAGGAATTAGTGTTGTTTAACTTGGAGAGGATTAGAAAAGGGGCAGGGGATATAATAACTTCAGCTCTTTGAAGGGCTCTATATAAAAGAAGGATTAGACTGCTCCAGAGGGCAGAATGAGGAGCAAAATATGAAAGTGTTAGAGAAACACTTATTCCTTTTTCCTTTTGATAAACAATTTTATTTAAAGTTTTGAATTTCAAATTCTATCCCTCCCTCCCTTCACTCTTCTCCCATCCCTGAGTTGGTAAGCATTCAGGTTATACATGTGCAATTATGTAAAACATCACCTTCTTAGTCAATTTGTATAAGACTTAAAAGAAAAAGAAAGTGAAAAATAGCATGTTTCAGTCTGTGTTTAATCAATATCTGTACTTTCTTGGAAGATAGATAGTATGCTTCATCATTAGTCCTTTGGGATTAGTACAAATAGTTTTTTTTCTCTTTTTGGGGATATCTTTGGGATATAAATCTGACAGAAGTACTGCTAGATCAAAGGGTATGCACAGTTTTATAGCCATTTGGGCATAGTTCCAATTTGCTTTTCAGAATGATTGGAGCAGTTCACAACTCCACCAGAAGTGGATTAGCATCCCAGTTTTCCCATATCCTCTCCAATATCAAACATTTTTCTTTTTTTTGGTATATTAGCTCTTTTTTATTATGTTATATTGTTATATTTTGTTATATTTGTTATTATATATATATAGTTATATTAGGGTTAAGGTGGTACCTCAGAGTTGTTTTAATTTGCATTTCTCTGATCAACAGTGATTTAGAATATTTTTTTTCATATTACTATAAATAGCTTTGTCTGAAAACTGAACAAGTTTATTATTGATGTAAAACAAAGCAAAACAAACATACAAAACCCCTTCTTTGTCATAATTGCATTTATTCCTGAAAATAATGAATTGACCCAGGACATAATGAATTGTCCTTCACTAAAGTTCTTTAATCAAAAGTTGGATATCCACCTATTAGATATTTTGCAGAGGTGATTCTTGATCAGATCTGCATTTATAGATGGTTTTGGATGTCCTGCCTACATCTTGTCCAACCACTCATTTTACAGAGGAGGAAATGAAAGATTGCACAGGGTAAATAATGTTCACTTGTTCAACAGCATCCAGGTAGTAAGAATTAGAGCTCAGATTTGAGCCCAAGTCTTCTGAATGCAGATTGAGTACTCATTCCAATACACTACACTATCTCTTTTCTGTTGTAAGTAGTATTTATGACACATATATTTAGCAAGGGGGAGAGAGAGAGACAGAGAAACAGAGAGAGAGAGAGAGAGAGAGAGAGAGAGAGAGAGAGAGAGAGAGAGAGAGAGAGAGAGAGAGGTTTTTCCTTTTCACACAATGTAATGACACATTTTTTTGTCAGTAGTTTGGGAATTTGGTTCTTCAATCAATCTGTGACCTCACCAAGAGGGTTTCTCCCTTAAAAGGGCTGATTAGATGCTATTGACACTCTTTTACAGGTCTTAGCACAAGTCTTTTACATATGTAGGAGTCCTTAATTTAGATATACTTAATTTTTTTAAGGAACATTGGAACACTTCAGCTGTCCATTGGTTAATCCTTGATCTTGCAACTTGATAAGCCTACCTCCTTTTCCAAGCACATTTATTTCACTGATAATATATTTTACCCCATTTTTTCTGTATAGTTGTTTGTCAGTAATATGATCCAATATACTCACATCTATCATGCATCTTTCATTCACCCTTTGGGTTATTTGGAACTTTAATTCTTTGGAGATGGTAATATAATTTCCCTAACATCTATATAGCATCACTGGAAAAATATTTGTTTTAAAAAGATGGGTCTTTGTTAAAGGGAGAAGTTTCAGATAAATAAAAACACTGTGGAATTTCTGAAAGGCAATCAAGCTCTCTTTTTATCTTACTGTTCAATTCTGGAACAAATTTAGTTTCCATTTCAAGTGTCTATTCAAGACATATGGAATAAATCTATGGTCCATCATTCCAATTATATATCATACTCACCACTAGTGATCTACAAAATAAGGATTGTGGCCTCCCAATATGAGTCCTTACCCTAAATAGTGAGTGACCATAAGTTGAAGACTGGAAAGATAAGTTGCATTGCATCTTCCTCAAAATAGGCAGATTTAGGGCTTATCTCCAATACTTCCCAATTGTGCCACTTTTTTCCATTGAGTAAATTCTCTATATCCTCCCTCCTGAGCTTTTCACTGGTGGCACTAGTACAATGGGTACAGGTACCCATTGGAAAAATTCCCCTTCCCAGCATATCAATCACGTGACCTTCTGGTTAGTATCTGTTGATTAGGAAGCCACCCCCCCACACACACACAATTAATTTTGAATAGTCTAGAATGAGGCTACAAGATGACTAGATTATATGGTCATATGCAGTGCAGTTTTTATTATATTCTTTTTTTTTTCAGGGCCATGAGGGTCAAGTGACTTGCCCACGGTCACATAGCTAGTAAGTGTCAAGGGTCTGAGGATGGATTTGAACTCAGGTCCTCCTAAATCCAGAGCCAGTGCTTTATCCACTCTGCCACCTAGCTGCCCCAGTTTTTATTATATTCTATCTCCCTCCCTCCCTCACAAACTACTCCTCTTCCAAAATTCACTCTTATTGATAAGAATACAACTATCCAGTTACCCAGGTTCATAATTTTGACTCCTTACTCTCAATCACACCATGTATCTGTGGTAAAAAGTGAAAGCTTTTAACTAAGATTTAAGAGTTGGTTAGAGATAACTGAAGGACTCCAGTTTTTGAAGGACCGCCCTTTTGGGGAGGAGACCGTGACGAACAGTCATGCGTCTGCTAAACACTCCACTTCCGGGGTGCGAGCTCAAAAAACGAGGAGGGAATGGAAGTGGTCTCTCTCTCGCTCTGCACACACACGCTGACTCAGGTTTGAGGGTGTGGTCCTTGGTGATCAGCCTGGTCCTCCGTAACAGCACGTGCTTGACGTGGTTCTTAGCCTCAGAGGTGTCCTTGGGATTTGGTGAGTTCTATACAGAATATAGACTAAGCTTAGATCTAAGACTATTTATTTGTATTTCTACTTTCCTATTTCTCTAATCAGCATCACCTTGTTTGTTGGCTAATTAATTCCCAAACAATAAAAGCTAAGTAATCCATTTCTAACTAAAGCTCAGAGGTTTCTTTCTCTTACTGGTCTGGGAGATATATAAGGGAAAGGTTAAAGGGGAGTTTAATGCTTTTATATCCAATTTTAAATCTCACATATCCAAGTAGTTGCCAAATATTTTCATTTTAACTTCAACAGCATTTTTCATATCTGCTCTCTTTTCTTCATCACCACAGTTAACCACTCTAGTTCAGGCCCTCATCACCTCTCTCTTTGACTATTACAATAGGCTCTTATTAAACTCCCTTCCTTAAATCTATGCAATTTACAATCTTTTCTCCACATAACTGCTAAAGTTATTTTCCTAAAGTGCACGTTTAACTATCTCACTCCCCTTCTCAAGAAACTCTCTTGGCTCTGTATTGATTAAAGGATCAAATATTATTTTATCTTTATTTCATCCTTTTAAATTTAAGGTTTTATATGAATTTTATAATGATCGTGACTACAAGTAGAGTAGTAAATATACATTTATTGCAGATGCATCGATTGGGTACACAATCATAATGGTTGGAGACCACTACCTTGGACAGTAGAAATGCTTTATCCATTTGATTTATTTTTCCTTTATGAATAATTAGATCAAACTCATTTGAAAGATTATTTCTCTCATTTAAGGGACTGCTATATTCCAGGGTTTGATAAAGACCATTACAATGTTACCCACAAACAGGAGAATCTGGAGGATCTTGACTTTTTCAAAAGAGACCTCTTCCTTTGGTATGATCCACTGGATATTGTTAAGGGCTAAAATTCTAGCTAGTCTGTCTAAAATATCTAATGAGTGGTCACCAATAAATTATAAGCTTCAGCAAGAGTTAGGCTTTTAAGCATTTATTAAGGAGAGTAAGAATTTGGTAAAGAGAGAGAGAGAGGCCTAGATTCCTATCTATTAAAGGGAGAGCGCATTTCTAGCTGCCTTCTCCACCAGCTTCCCCAGGAAAGAGCATGAGACCGAGCGCCAGCCTCTTCCTTCTTCCTCGCACCAGCAAACGTCACTTCCTGGCGCCAAAGAAAAGACTCATGTTCTTGCCCTCAGACCTTCCTTTCATCGCAGAACTTTTCTACAGTAAGTCTCCAGCAGGTGCTGTCATTCCAATCATTACAATATCCTCTAAGATAGTGGACAACACCCTTGTCAAACCAATGTCTTCCTGTTTTATGCCTTGTCTGATTTGTATTATCAGAAGGTCATCCAGCAATCAACTAGAATTTATTCAATGTCTACAATAATTCATTCATTGTGCTAGGTGCCAGGGACACAATGCCAAAAAATGAGACAGTATCCTACAAAGTTATCTCTGTGTTTGTATCTTTCAAGGAATAATATCAGAATAACATAGGCATGGGAGACAGCTTGAGGAAGGACATCCTTTGAGGAGGAATTTTGCTCTGTCATATTAAAAGGTGGTGGCATTGTGTTTTGTTTTTTTTTAATAGCAAATGATAAGCACGGTTGGGCATTTTATTTACTACACTTTTTTTAGAAAACGATGTGACTGTTAAGTCTGCTGTTGAATTCCATTTGTCTGTCTTTTCCTTTCTCATAACTTTGTCAAAGATGCACTTGATCTATTTGTAGATTATTATTGTAAAACTTTTATAGAGAAGGAAATGCAGAAATAAGTATCAATCATTATTGGTATTTTGTTGATTATATTTTTGGTAATAATGACTGAGTTCCCCCCAAAATATTTGGCATTCTACTTTCATTCAAGTATCTTTAGAATTAACCCTTTAAATCCTCAATGTTGTTTTATGTCCCCTGTAGACATTTTCTATGAATACTTGGTTTAGTATAGCTATTCTTAGCCTCTAGGTTTCTTTGATTGTCATTTGTACTTCCTCATATAGCACATTTGTGACTCTTACAGTAGACCCAAAATATGTTGAGTCTACCTTAATTGATGTACTTGTGATAAAATTTGGAGCAGAAAATCTTGAGGGAATATTTTATACCAACTATTCTTACCATACTTTTTAAAGAAAACCCCTAAATGAGAGTCAATTATCTTTACCTGGCCAATTGATGTCAACTGAATTATTAATGGGGTGCAAAACTGTAGGAATCTGTGGTGATGGCCGATGTTTCAACGGATGGCCTTGACATCTTCAATGTCTGACCAAGCTTTAAGTCCTCTACAGCAACTGGTTCAGCTGCCTTCATGGCTGCTGAGGGAAGTCTTCATATGCTTAGGGTAGACACACCCCTAACTCATCGATCAGTTTGTAACCTGTTCATTGCCCTCAATTTGGTTTAGCCTGTCTGCCAAGATGGCTTTATTAGGGTGTGGCTGCTGTTCATGCTACAGCTTTTTGGAGAAACAGGTGAGAGCTGGGTGCCAAAAGTGGATGAGAAACCCTGAAAAGGGCTCAGCAATCCCTCACATCAATGGTGCTAGATCTTCTTGTACACCCCAATCAGTATTGCTATGATTGCTTCTCTAGTGGCATGACTCTTCATTGGTTAATAGACAAGTATTTCGTAGTTGCAGTGTCAAAAATTAAATGTTTCTAGAATGCCAAAAAAAAAAAACAAAAAACCCTATGATTCTTAGTACCTTCTGCCTCTTTTTCTGCCACTCTTACACCATTGCTATAGAAGCTTGAGTCAGGTCAAGTAAAACTGATCACTCCATAAATTCATGGAATAGGATATAGAAGAAACAGGAAATAAGATGTTCATCAGTCAAGAAGTATTTATTAAACACCTACTATGTGCTGGGTACTGTGTTGATTGCTAGAGATACAAAGAAAGGCAAAGGTGTTTAATGGGGAGACAATATATAAACAACTCTAGCCAATTAAGCTACATACAGGGGGGGGGGAACCCTGAAGATTATCACAGATTTGTGGTATTTGAATTTAGATTTTTTTTCCTTCTCTCTTCTTTCAGTGAGAGAAAATATTGATTCTGCTTAAGGAAATGAAAATTACTGAGTAGACAGTCTTACATGAGGGGGGAAAATCAAACATTTTCCCCCTATGCAGAAGTGATTTTCATCACTCCTGCAAAAATTGGAATTTTGTCTACCTTTTTCAATGGTTATTCAGGTACTTTCTCCAAAGATTTTAGGAGAAGTATTCATTTCCTCTAACATCTCAGGTCTTATATCAGTCAATAAGCCTTTATTAAGTGACACTGTACTCAGAACTAGACTTATGCATTTGACTTTCAAAATATACCTTCCCCAAATGGAAAAAAAGATATCCTTTTCCATTTCTAATATTTGAGAGAGTCAGGGTAACATTAGCTGTAGTATCACTTAGAAATATGAGACCTGCATTCTCCTCCCACTTCCAACACTGACTAGTTATGTGACCCTTGAAAAGCCCATATATAACTCCATTTCCTCATATGCAAGATGGGGGTAGGGGGTGGGGTACTTGCATTATCTACTTCATACTGTTATAACCAGAAAAACACTTAACTTTTAAAGGGAAAAAGTTTTATAAATCTTAAAGCAATAGGATTTCATGTATTTAGTGTTGGAAAGCATCTTAGAGATCAAAGGATCATATATTTAGGCCTGAAAATAAATTTATGAGCCATTTCACTTTACAATGAGGAAACTATGGTCCAAGGAAAGCAAAATATTACAGATTTAAAATTAGAAGAGGAGACAGAGACCAACTTGTCTAACCCCTTCATTTTTAAGGGTGAAACATGAAACCAAGGTAAGTTAAATGGCTTGCCCAAGGTCACACAGGTGGTAAATGACAGAGGCAGTATTTGAATCCAAATCCTTTGACCTCAGAGGAAGTCCTCTTTTCACCATACTATACTGAAATTCATAACCTTATATGGTTATGAATTATTGATATCTAAGGAACAACAAGAATATGACTATTTTTTTCAGGGCAATGAGGGTGAAGTGACTTGCCCAGGGTTACACAGCTAGTAAATGTCAAGTGTATAAGGACAGATTTGAACTCAGGTCCTAATGAATCCAGGGCTGGTTCTTTATCCACTGTGCCACCTAGCTGCCCCCCTATGATTTTTAATAAAAATAAAATTACTTGTAGTAGAAAGAGGACTGTCTTTAGAGACAGAAAGATCTGGAATCAAGTGAAACCTCTGACAACAACTAGCCATGTTACCCAGAGCAATCAATTTCCCCTTGCTATGCCCCAGACAACTCTCTAAGGCTAAAAGTTGAAGAGGAAGTGCCAATCTTTCTTGATGTAAGGAGGTATTTAGGTGGTGTGGTGGAGAAAATGTTGAGCTTGGATTTAGAAATCATGATTTCTAATCCAATCTGAGACATTTACTAGTTCTCTGACCCTGTTCAAGTTAAGTGTTTTCTTGATGTTTCAGTTTTCTCACATTCAGTTTTCTCAGCACCCAACCCAACCCCTAGGATTGTCATGAAAACCAAATGAAACGAGGCTTTTAAAGTGCTTTGCAAACTTTTAAGGACTATATAAATGTAATTGTATTGATGACAATAATGACAATAATAGTGATGTTGATTTACTAGTAATTCTGGAAACCAGTGAAGTCACAGTTATCATCCAAGTACAACCAACCCAGCTCATATTTACTTAGAATTTTTTAACGTAAAAAGCTATTTTCCACACAACTATTCATGGGTTGTTATAAAGTAACAAAATAGAGGGGCATGGGTAACCTTTTAGCACAGGAGGGTGACAAGACATGTGAAATTCTCCAAGAAGGTTTTAAACATAATTACCTTTTATTATTTAAAATGTAATTTAATTCACAAAAATAAGTTATATATTTTTCAGTTTTCTCTTAATAATATAATGATAACAGGAGATAGAATACAATTTAATCAAATACAAATATAATAGTCCATTTTTGCTACTCTATAATTAAAAAACAATTATTCATGTCCTATTTTTAACACTATCAATGAATCAGTAAACATTTATTAAGTATCTACTAAATGCCAAAAATTGTGATCATTTCTTGAGAGGTTATCCCCATTGAGACTCCCTTATGATTTTAAAAAAAGATGGAATACAACCAATCAAATAAAATTTTGATTCTCCACACCCTAAGTTTTCCTGGAGGGAAATTGTTGTATGGGATGAAATTGACCATTTAAATTTATCTGAGTTTGGTAGCCTTTAAAATAAAAATCATTAAACTTTTTATTGACATCCTTTTGTTTTTATACCTTTATTTCTGAACATATTTCTTACTCTCCCCTCCCTAGTTACAAAATATTTCTTAAAAATATAAAGAAGAAAAAAGAGTCCAATAAAACTAATTAATACATCAACCAAATCTGGAAGTACATACACTATTCAGTACCCACAGTACTTTGTTTCTGAAATAAAGTGAAAGAGGTGAATTTTCTTATCTATTCTCTGAAGCCAAATTTACATAGCATTAAATTTCAGAGGTTTTGTTGTTCTTTCCATTTAAATATTTATATTTTAACCATTGGTGGAGGTATGCATTGATTCAACCATTCTGAAGAAGAGTTTGGAACTATGTGAAAAAGGCTACATAATTTTGCATACCTTTTGATCCAATAATATTGCTACTAGTTCTGTATCCTAAAGAAATAAAGGACAAAGGAAAATGACCCATATGCAGATTTATATAAGATCTTTTTGTGGTGGTAAAGAATTAGAAATTGAGGGAATGCCCATCAGTTGGGAATAGCTGAACAAGTTGTGGTATATGATTTTGATGGAATACTATTGCACTGAAAGAAATAATGAGGAGAATGATTTGAGGAAAACCTGGGAAGACTTATATGACCTGATGTAAAGTGAAGAGAGCAGTACCAGAATAACATGCACAGTAAAAGCAGAATTGTAACTATAATCAACTATGAACCTTCCCTTCCCTTCCCTTCCCTTCCCTTCCCTTCCTTCCCTTCCCTTCCCTTCCCTTCCCTTCCCTTCCCTTCCCTTCCCTTCCCTTCCCTTCCCTTCCCTTCCCTTCCCTTCCCTTCCCTTCCCTTCCCTTCCCTTCCCTTCCCTTCCCTTCCCTTCCCTTCCCTTCCCTTCCCTTCCCTTCCCTTCCCTCCTTCCCTTCCCTTCCCTTCCCTTCCCTTCCTTCCCTTCCCTTCCCTTCCCTTCCCTTCCTTCCCTTCCCTTCCCTTCCCTTCCCTTCCCTTCCCTTCCCTTCCCTTCCCTTCCCTTCCCTTCCCTTCCCTTCCCTTCCCTTCCCTTCCCTTCCCTTCCTTCCCTTCCCTTCCCTTCCCTTCCCTTCCCTTCCCTTCCCTTCCCTTCCCTTCCCTTCCCTTCCCTTCCCTTCCCTTCCCTTCCCTTCCCTTCCCTTCCCTTCCCTTCCCCCCTTCCCTTCCCTTCCCTTCCCTTCCCTTCCCTCCCTTCTCCTTCCTTCCCCTTCCTTCCCTTCCCTCCCTTCCTTCTTCTTCCCTTCCCCCTCCTTTCCCTTCCCTTCCCTTCCCTTCCTTCCTTTCCCTTCCCTTCCCTCCCTCCCTTCCCTCCTCCCTTCCCTTCCTTCCTTCTCCCTCCTCCTCCACTCCCTCCCCCCCCCCTTCCTCCTCCCTTGCCCTTCCCTTCCCCTCCCTTCCCTCCCCCCTCCTCTTCCCTTCCTTCTCCTCCCCTTCCATCCCTCCCCTCCCTCCCTTCCCTTCCCTTCCCCCTTTCCTCCCTTCTTCCTCCCCCTCCCTCCCCTCCCCTTCCGTTCCCCTTCCCTCCCTTCCCTTCCCTTCCCTTCCCTTCCCGTCCCATCCCCTCCCCTCTTCCCTTCCCCCTTCCCTCCCCTCCCTTCCCCTCCCTCCCCTCTCCCTTCCCCTCCCCTCCCTTCTCCCCTCCCCCTCCCCTCCCCTCCCTCCCCCTCCCCTCCCGCCCCTCCCCTATCCCCTCCCCTCCCCTTCCCTCTTGCCCTCCCCTCCCCTTCCTCCCCTCTCCCTCCCTTCTCCCCTCCCTCTTTCCCTTCCCCTCCCCCCCTCTCGCCCACCCTCTCCCCCCCCCCGCCCTCCCCTCCTCCTCCCCTCCCCCTCTCCCCTCCCCCCCCTCCCCTCCCCTCCCCTCCCCTCCCCTCCCCTCCCCTCCCCTCCCCTCCCCTCCCCTCCCCTCCCCTCCCCTCCCCTTCCTTTCCCTTCCTTTTGCAGCATGGCTAATGTAAAAATATATTTTCCAAGACATGGATACATGCATGCAGACAGAAGACAAACAGATAGATAGATAGAGATAGATAGTACTTCCAGCTTTCTCAATGGGCAGGGAGGGGCTAGAGGGAAGGAGAGAATTGGACCTGAAAATAAATATTAAAAAAAAAGAGAAAAAAAGTAATGACTATATTTGTTGTAAACATTGTTTTCCTGGTTCTTTTACTTCAGTCTGAATCAAATTTATTCAAATATTACAAATGCTCTTCTGAGTTCTTATATTCATTATTTTTTTTGGGGAGGGGGGCAAATTAGTGTTGCATTCCTTCATTTGCCACAATATGCTTAGCAATAACTCAACAGGTATTTGCTTTGTTCCCCTTCCTTTGCCCCTAGATAGCACACTATGTGGAAGTGTACTGGGCTTCAAATCAAGAAGACACAAGTTTAAATCAAGACAAATTCAATTACTAGGTACATAAGCCAGAGCAAGTCACTTAAACTTTCTACCTAGTTTACTCATTTGTAAAGTGGGGATAATAATGGCCCCAACCTTGAAGGTTATTGTAAAGATCAAATGAGGTATTATTTGTAAAGTTCTCTGCACATCTTAGCATACTATATAAATGATAGCTATTGTTATGGTTACTATTATTATTGTCATGCTGCAATGGGCATCATAATTTGTTTAAGACTTTAGTTATGTCTATGACTTCCTTAGAGTACATGCTTATCATTAGACTCCCCAATAGCTTGGCATTTTTATTCACTTTCTCCGCATAACTACAAATTATTTTCAAGAATGAGTTGTACAAATTTATGATATTTTCTTGCCTTTTAGTGTTTTCATTTATAATCATTAATATAGTCATTTTATACCATTTTCTTTCTAAGAATATTTTAAGTGTCTCGTTATAATTAAATCTCTATTTGGTGGTTGTGTGTGTCCACATCTGTGTGTGTGTGTGTGTGTGTGTGTGTGTGTGTGTGAGTAAACACAGCTTTTCAGGCTAAAACAACCTGGGCTATATACTGAGCTCTACTGCTCTTCAGAATACATCTTTCTATTTCTTATTGTGTTTTATGGTAAACACAGAATAGTCTTGTGTTATTGCAATTTCCTTTTGTGTATGTGTGTGTTTATTTATTTGAAGTTCTTTCTCCTAGTCCCTTGCAGAATCTGTTTTCTGAATTAAATTTTAAAATTTAACTACTAAGTGTCTTGGAGTTTGCAGCCCTTTTTTTTTCATGGAGGTGATCCATGAATTCTTTCCATCAGTATTTCATTTTCTATGTTCAGAAGGTATGGGAACTTTTCTTGTATTATATTTTAACATCATGATTTTTTTTTGACTTGCCATGATCTGCTGGGAGAATGATAATCCTTAATTTATTTCTATACATCCCATCTTTGAGGTCAGCATATTTTGCTTGCATATAAAGCCTATCTTATTTTAATATTTTTGGTTTTGATTCTCTTCTTCTAGATTGTTTTTTACTTCTTTGCTTTAGATTCCCAACCAATTCTTCTCTCTTTGATTTCTTTTCTGAGACTTTGGCAGATTAAAGTATTTCTTTCCTGCCAATTATTTTTTGCAAGGCATAAAATCTTCTCTCCCAATTCTCATTTCTTTTAAAAATCTCTTTGGAAAAGTATGTTGTGGTTCAATGTTATCAAATTCCTTAAGGCACCCTATCTCAAGTTGTATTATTGTCTTTTGTTTTGAAGTATTTATTCCTAGAATCCTGAACTTATCCACTAGATCTGAAGATCATAATTCCTTGTGTTGTTAATGTTTTCCTTTTTCATTTTTATGCTTATTCCCAAGGTTTTTGAGTTTTCTTCTTCCTGTGATCTTTAATAATTTTAATCTTTTTCTAAACTCCCCCTGATTATGGTTACCTGGTGTCTGGATCTCAATGCATCTCAACCTCTTCCAATGATGGGTAATTTGTCATTAACCAGATTACGTGTTTACCTCAAGTTACTTTTGGAGGGACAGATTTGGGTTCAGCTGCATGCTGGACTCTTTCCCTCAGGCTTAATGGGATGCCACATAGCCTCCTTCCCAACATGGCATTCTGTCCTGTTCCATCCATTTTTCAGTTCTCTGGCTAAGCAAATCAGAGCACTGCTGCTATTGCAAACAGAGGTGATATCTTTCCTTTGAAGTTTGTGTCCCTAAGCCTTTGAGAGGAGGTATGACAAGTTGAGTAATGATGCCCAGTGATATTTCAAGCCCAGAAAGTACCTTTCCCCGTTCCCTCTAATCCTCTTCTTTCACACATAAAAAAAAAATTGTAGCATAGAATATTGCTATAGCATTGGCCACTGAGGCCTCAAAAAACTTCCACAGCCTGGACCATGGATTTGCAAAGTTCCAAGAAAGAGGGATGGAGGGAAGGATCTAACTCATAAGAACTTTCTCAGTATTAGGGCAGCTGAAAGGAATAGACTTAGACAGAGGACACAGGCCTGAACTGAATATGAAGGGATGCTATCTGTAAAGCATTTATTTTTTGGTTTATCCATGTTTTTTGTGGGGCAGGTACTGTGGGGTGGCTTTGGTCTGGGGCTGGATTTGGGCTTGGGGCTTCTTGGGTCCAGGGCTGGTGCTTTGTCCACTGTGCCACCTAACTAACCAATGATGACATCTTTAAAATAAAGTTAAAGAGGAAGAGGAAGAAAGGGGAAGGGAGCTCAAATAAAGGAAAAAAGAAAAAGCATATGGAGGAGAGGGAAAGAACGGGAAAGAGTATGGGAGTGAGTGAACCTTACTATCATCAGAATTGGCTGAAGGAGGGAATAACATACATACTCAAGTGGGTATATTTTGCCCTGAGGGAAAGTGGGAGGGGAAGGAGATGGGCAGGGAGAGGCAAAGGAAGGAAGGGCAGATTGGGGGAGGGAGCAAAAAAAATACATAAAAAAATTATACTCTAGATATCCTAGACCATGGAGAAAAGTGAAATTGTTTTATCCTTGGTGCATAATTTCTTGTTTAAAGAGGTATGAGGATCAGAGAACATGCCTAGCCCTCTATCTTGTTGGTTACTTGACCCAGAAGTGCCATTTTCTATCATATTATGATTTGAGTTGTTTGTCTCTATATCAGTTCACATAAATTTTCCATGTTTTTTCCATTCCTCTTTGTTGTTTCTTACAATATAACAGTACTACATTGTATTTGTAAACTATAAGTTATTCAGCCTTTCCCAATCTGCACCTACTTCATTTTTTGACTTTGTGTTAGCTAGTTAGTAAATAATATTTTTAGGTGCCTATTACATGACAGGCACTGTGCTAAATTCTGAGAATACAAAGAAAGGAGGAAAATGGTCCTTGCTCTAAAGGATCTCACAGTCTCATCAGGGAGACAACAGGCAAACAACTATGCACAAATAAGGTAGAGATAGGATAAACTGGAAGTGCTCAATAGAATGAAGGGAAGAACATTAAGAGAGATTGGGAAAAGCTTCTTATAGAATTTGGTATTTAAGTTGGGACTTGGAAACCAGGGAAAGCAGGCAATGGAAATGAAATGGGAGAGGATTCAAGGTATTCGAAAGAGTCAGAGAAAATACATAAAGTAGGTTCATCCCAACCATGGGCACTGAATATTCTTTCAGATATTTAAATTTTACTTCATTTTTTCAAGTGGAATTGTGTAATAGAAAAAGAGGAAGAAGACAAAACAAATTCAGTAAGATGGATTAACACATCTTAAAACTCATGTTATACACAATATTCCACAGTCATTTACATCAAACTCTGTAAAGGAACTGGGGAGGAGAGGGATTGTTTTCTTGTGTTTTTCCTATACTGCTAAGCTTGTTCTTTATCATTGCACATTTAATTTTAAGAGTTTTGTGGTCCTTATTCTTTCAACTTATGGTCTTGTGGTCATTGTACATATTGTTTTCCTGAATCTGCTTATGTTGCATCTGTTTATGTAAGTCTTTTGATTCTTTATTTGTATTAATTATACTAATTCTTGATTACAGCACAGTAATATACCATTATATTCATCCCTTCTTTAATTGAGGGATATCTATTTTTTTCTACTTCTTAGCTGTGATAAAAAGTGTAGCTATCAAAATTTTAGTGCAAATGGAAATTTTCTCTTTGTCAGTGGTGTTCTTGGGGAATGTGTCTTGCAGTGGTATCTCTGAGTCAGAGTATAGACTTTTTAGTCTATTCACTCATTCCTTTGTTCATTCTTTCATTTTTTGCTTCTTTCCTTCCTTCCTTCCTTTGTGGCAATCTGGGATAAGTGACTTGCCCGGGGTCACAAGGTTAGTGTCTGAGGCCAAATTTCAACTCATTTCCTTCTGACTCCAGGGCCAGTGCTCTATCCATTGCACCAAAAAGCTGCCTCTTTAATCACTTTATTTGCATAATTCCAAACTGCTTTCCCAATTCCTTGTATCAATTCACTGCCTCAGAAACAATGTAATACAGTGTTCCTCCCTTTCCAGGAAACTTCTAATACTAACTACTTTTGTCTTTTATCATATTGCCAATTGGAAGGCTATGAGGTGGAGCCTCAGAGTTGTTTTGATTTGTATTTATCTTATTATTATTTTTTAGAGTAATCTTCTATAGGATTAATAGTTTGCAATTCTTCTTTTGAGAACTTTTCATATATGATCACTTTTATATTGGGAAATGCCTTTTGGTCTTGTATATTTAAATTAGCCAACTATATAGTTTGTATATTAACCCTTAGAGGCATTTCATATAAAGAACTTTTTTTTCCCTAATAGACTTTCTTTAATCTGTATATGTTTATCAATAATTTTATGTAATCAAAATTTGTAATTAAATCTTTTGCAATTGCCTCCTAATCCTTGTTTTTTTATGAATTTGCTATCTACTCATTGCTGCAAAAGGTATATCATGTTTCCATTCTAACTTCTTTTGTAGTGTGATGTTTAATATTCTGGTCACATATATGTTTTGAATTCATTGGTGTAAGTCAAATTTCTGCAAAGCAGATTTCTAGTTTTACAAGCTGTCTTCATAAAAAAAAATCCTAGTTAATTTACCTTTGGGGTCTTATCAAAAACATTATATTATTGAATTCCATGTTTGTTTTTCTCCCTCTCTAGATTTTCCTCCCTATCTCCTCACCACCCCACTAGACTACTTTTCTTTTTTTTTTAAACCAGTATCAAATGGTATTGATGCTTAATGCTTTAATGTGAACATGGTATTCATCCTTCATTCCTTTCTTTTTCATTATTTCTCTTAATATTTGAAGTCTTTATTACTTCTAGTAAATTTTGTTATTGTGGCTGTTTGGTTGGTGTATTATTAAATCTCTAAATTAGCTTTGGTTAATTTCTGTATTGTTATTTTTTTTTTATATTGGCACAGACCAGTCATGAGCACTTAATATTCCTCCAGATGCACTATTCCTTGTTTAAAAGCATTTTGTAACTATGAAAATTAAATCTGCTTAAGTAGTTCAACTCTAAAAATTTTGTGCAAAATGCAATTATTTCAATTGGAGTTTGTCTTGCTATCACTTCCTCTTGGATTTGTGATCATTATAGAAAATGCTATTAATTTTGTGCATTTATTTGGTTGGCTACAATTTTGCTAAGAGAAGCTAGGTGGTACAGTGGATTGAACACTGGGCCTGAAGTCAGGAAGACTTATCTTCACCAATTCAAATCTGGTCTCAGACACATACTAGCTCTATGACCCTGGACAAGTTTCTTAACCCTGCTTGCCTTAGTTTCCTCATCTGTAAAATGAAGTGGAAAAGGAAATAACAAACCATTCTAGTATCTTACTTAAGAAAATCCTAAGTGGGGTCAGAAAGAGTTGAACACAACTAAACAATAATAAAACTTTGCTAAAGTTATTGAGTCAATTAGTTTCTTTGCTGATTTCCCAGAATTTTCTGATTATATCATCTTGTAATGAGAAAATAGTGATAATTTGTTCTCTTCCTTCCTTTTTCTCTTTAATTTGTCTTTCCTTGATACCCTTTTTAGCGCTTTTAGAACTATGTGACATAACAATGGGGAATGTAGGAGCATTCTTGTTCTACTTCTATATTTATTGAAATTGCTTCTAGTATATTCTCATTACATATAATACTTGGGTTCTTTTTGTTTCTGATATTTTTTCATATAAAATTCCTCTATATTTATGCTTTGTGAAGTTTTTAGTATAGTATGTCAAAATCTTTTTCTGCATTCATAGAGATAACTATATTTGGTCTTAGATTACTATGTTTTTACTATGATTAATCATGTCTGTTTTCCTAATGTTGAACTATTCTTGAATCTTTGGAATATATACACATTTGTCATAATGGATTATTATTTTTATAATGAATGATTTAAAAGATAAATTTAGATAGTCATTTATCAGGACTTTATTTTTTAAACTGATGCTCATTAATAACAGCTGTCTATAACTATCTCATTTTCCTCCCCTCCCCCTGGTTATATATTAGGAGTATATTTTTCTTATAAATTGAGTAGCATGCTTTCTCCCTCATTTTTTTAGAATAATATGAGTAGTGTAAACCATAATTAATCTTTAAAAGTTTATTGGATTGTAAAGTAAATCGATCAGTAACAGGATTAATTTCCTTCTGATGGTTCTCTTCTAGCTAGTTCTATTTCACTTTCTGAAATTAGAATATTATCTCTTTTGTTTTTTGTTTTTCATTTTTTTTTTAGTTTGGACATTTATGTTTTTGAAATTAATGTCTTTTAGGTTCTTATTTTTGTTGGCATGTAACTGTGCAGAGTAGGTTCTGATAAATATTAATTTTTCATGTTTTTTTGCTATATGACCTTATATTTTATTTTGATAATTTGATTTTCTGACCTCTTATTTTTATATAGTATTGGAATGTTATTGTTCCTTAAATGTTTTACAAAATTCACTGGTCCTGGGGATTTTTTCTTAAGGAGCTTATTTATGACTTGTTCATTTTCTCTTTCAAAATATAGGGTTATTTAAATACCCTATTTCCTCTTTTTTTGATCCAGGGAGTTTATATTTTTATAAGTATTCATCCATTTCACTTAGTCAGTTTTATTGGCATATAATTGAGCAAAATAGTTCCTAATGACTACTTTAATTTCATCTTCATTGGTGGCACATTCATCCTTTTTATTTTTGATGATGGTAATTTGGTTTTCTAGTTTCTTTTTAAAAATTATGGTCTGGTTCTTTTTTATTGTATTCTAATTTTTCTAGATTTCTCCCCCCCCCCACAGGGCAGTGAGGGTTAAGTGACTTGTCCAGTGTCACACAGATAGTAAGTGTCAAGTATCTGAAGCTGGATTTGAACTCAGGCCCTCCTGAATACAGGACTGGTGCTTTATCTACTACGCCACCTAGCTGTCCCTCTAAAACACTTTTTTACTTTGAACTTTATATATAAATTGGACTCTGCTCATCTGAGATGTGGGAAGCATTGTCCCAAGCTTTTGCCTTTTTTTGTGGTGCTGTTTTCAGAGCTGTTCCTGGGGGTTTAGAAGTCTTCAGTGCTTCCAAGGTAGTGTAAATAAAGGAGAGGTGTGGTTACTTCTCTCCTGGTCTGATCTCTGGTCTCAATGCAGGGAAAGCCCCTGATTCTTGTAGAGACAAGGTTTATTTGTCCTCAGGGACCCTGTTCCCAGGTGATTGAAAACACTTCTTTCTGCCCTAGAACTGTGATGCAGAAATGAGTATGAGCAATGGACTTGCCAAACCATATATGCCCTTTTCTCAATTGTAGCATAGGCATCTTCCACCATTTCTTTCTCATCATTTGCCCAATCCCCTTATCAACTCTGGACTAAAAACTCCTCAAACTGCTCTTACCGTTATTGTCACTTCCAGGACTTACACCTGGTGTTGCTCCCAAGAGTGTTCCAATCTAGCCCCTAATTGAGTGTGACATACCTCTCTTTCCAACCTCCTATGTTGTCTTGGACTGAAAAATAGTGTCATCACATTTTATTTCATCTGCTATTCCAGAATTAAATTTGAGGAATTATTTTAAAATAGTTTAGAAGGTAATGTCAGGAGAGCTTTGCAGCCATGCTTCCACTACCTTTTTTTTTTTTTTTTTTTAGTGAGGCAATTGGGGTTAAGTGACTTGCCCAGGGTCACACAGCTAGTAAGTGTGTTATGTGTCTGAGGCTGAATTTGAACTCAGGTACTCCTGACTCCAAGGCTGGTGCTCTATCCACTGCACCATCTAGCTGCCCCTCCACTACCCTTTCTTCATTGCTCTGCTCTCCCCCATGCATACTTTAAAAAAGAATTCTCTTAATGGCCTTCTGTCAGTTTTTTTTTTATTCTGGCAAATGTCTATGTCCTTTAAACATTATGTCAGGAGGTGGTATAATTTATTTCATCATTTTTCCTTGGTATTTGTATTTATTGATTTCTTCTCTCATTTATATATCTGTTTTTTATTAATTTACATTTGTTTATTTGATTATTTATTTACCCTTGTTTTGTGATTTGAAAGTCAAGTAACATGCTAAATATTTTTATTTAGATTTGTATGTCTATATTTTTGAATATTTGTCTCTTATCACTGTTCATTAAGTTCATAGAGAGCTTTCTTCTTGAGTCTCTTTTATATAATTCCATTTCCTTCCATGTTTCCTAGTAGATGTATTACAATCTTGTTTTGTGCAAATTTATATCTCTTTATATTTGAATGTGTTTCTCATGGTCCCTTGAAGAATGTGCTTACACTGTAATTTTAAAATTTAACCACTATTTGCCTTCAATTTTAAAGCAGAAGTTTTCTTCACCCCCTGCTTCCCTCCCAGAAGTGGTCTGTCTTTTCTTTTGTTTGGTAGTTTGTTATTAGCATCCAAAAATTCTATGTAGTTTTATTATTTATGGCATAACAGCTTTCAGATTTTAACAATTTGTCATGTTCTTCTGTAAGTCTTTTGATCTTTAGGTTGTCTCTAAATATTCTGATTTTGAAATCAATGATTTCTACTTATATTGAGACCACTTATTTTTTTTAAACATTTTTGTTTACTCTCTTCAGTGTATTTGCATTCCAAATCTATTTTTTCACTATTTCATTTCTTTATTTTTAATTTTTTAAATAACAAATATTTTTATTTAAAATTTTGAGTTACAAATTCTGTCTCTCTTTCCTTTCCTCCTCTTTTCCCTCCCTGAGGTGGTAAGCAATCAGATATACACTATACATGTGCAATTATTTAAAATATTACCACATTGGTCATTTTGTATAAGAAAACTTGAATACAAGAAAAAAATGAAAGAAACAAAGTGAAAAAATAGCATTCTTCAGTCTGTGTTCAGTCAATGTCAGTTCTTTCTTTGGAGGTGGATAGTATGCTTTATCAGTAGTCCTTTGGGATTGTCTTGGATCATTGTATTGCTGAGAATAGTTGTCATTCACAATTATTCATCAAACAATATTTCTGTCACTGTGCACAACATTCTCTTGGTTCTTCTCACTTCTCCGTACATCAGTTCATGTACGTCTTCCCAGACTTTTCAGAAATTGTCCTGTTATTTCTTATAGCACAATAATATTCCATCATAATCATATACCACAGTTTACATAGTCATTCCCCAATTGATGGACATTCCTTTGAACTCCAATAATTAGTCAATACAAAAAGAGCTGCCAGAAATATTTTTGTACAAATAGGTCTTTTTATCCTTTTGGGGAAGTCTTTGGGATGTAAACCTAGCAGATACATTGTTGGATCAAAGGGTATGTGTAGTTTAAAGCCCTTTGGACATAGTTCCAAATTGTTCTCCAGAGTGGTTGGATCTGTTTACAACACCATCAACAGTGGATTTGAATCCAAGTTTTCCCATATCCCCTCCCACATCCAATATTTTCCTTTTTATTATATTTTCCACTCTGATAGGTGTGAGGTGATACCTCAGAGTTGTTTTAATTTGCATATCTCTGATCAATAGTTATTTAGAACATTTTTTCACATCACTATAGAAATCTTAGATTTCTTTGAAAACTTCCTGTTCATATCCTTTGACCATTTATCATTTGGGGAATGACTTGTATTTTTATGAATTTGACTCAGTTCTCCATATATTTGAGAAATGAAGTCTTTATCAGAGATACTTGTTTCAAAAATTCTTTCCCAGTTTTCTGTTTCCCTTATAATCTTGGTTATATTAGTTTTGTTTGTGCAAAAGCTTTTTAATTTTATGAGCTTGGATTGTTGGGTTTAACCTATACAAAATGACTATAGTAATAAACTATAGTGTAATTTGTACCTATTCTATTCCACTTATCTACCTCTCTATTTCTTAGCTAGTACCAGATTGTTTTGATAATTACCACTTTTTAATACAGTTTGATGTCTACTACTGCTAGACCACCTTCTTTGACATTCCAATTTTTGCAGGAGTGATGAAAATCACTTCTGCATAGGGGGAAAATGTTTGTATAACTATTTTTACTTTATTTTAGTATATTATGTGAGATGTTGGTCTATACCTAGTTTTTGCAATATTGTTTTCCAGTTCTCCTAGCAGTTAAATAATGAGTTTTTATTCATAAAATAAAGTCAAAATAGTTATACAATTTACATGTAATGGGTGATACCGTAAGTAAATTAACAGAGCAAGGAATAGTTTATGTCAGATTTATGGATGCGAGAAGAATTTAGGACTGAAAAAGATAGGGAGAGCAATACAAAATATAAAATAGATAATTTTCATTATATAAAATTAAAAAGCTTTTGCACAAACAAAACTGATAGTTTTTAAATTTATTTTTTATAGTTTTTGTAATATTGAAGCAGTCCTGCATTCTTGGTATAAATCCAACCTGGTCATAGTGTACAATCCTTGTGATGTATTGCTATAATCTCTTTGTTGTTATTTTATTTAACATTCTTGCATCAATATTTATTAGTGAAATTGGTCAATAATTTTCTTTCTCTGATTTGGCTCTTCCAGGTATTGGTATCAGCAACAAATTTGACTCATAAAAGGAATTTGGTAGGACTCCACTTATTTTCTCAAATAATTTTTATAGTATTCTGATTAATTGTTTTTTAAATATTTGGTGAAATTCACTCATGAATCCATCTGGTCCTGGGGATATTTTTTTAAAGGAAGTCTATTAATGACTTGTTCAATTTCTTTTTCTAAAATTGGGTTAAGTATTTTATTTCTTCTTCTGTTAATCTCGGTAATTTATATTTTTGTAGATATTCAATCATTTCATTTAGATTGCTATATTTATTGTCATATAATTGATCAAAATAGTTGCTAACAATTGTCATAATTCCCTCTTTATTGGTGGTGAGTTCACCCTTTTCATTTTTGATACTAGTAATTTGGTTTTCTTCTTTCCTTTTTTTGATCAAATTAGCCAATTGTTTATGTTTTACTGCTTTTCCCCCATAGAACAAGCATCTAGTGTTATTTATTACTTCAATAGATTTCTTACTTTCAATTTTATTAATTTTCCTTGGATTTTAAAGATTTCCAATTTGGTATTTAATTTGTTTATTTTCTAGGTTTCTTTTTAGATACATTCTCAATTCATTTATATGTATTTTCTCTATTTCATGTAAGCAGCTAGACATAAAATTTCACCAAGTACCTCTTTGGCTGCATCCCATAAACTTTGATATATTGTCTCATTATTGTCATTTTCTTTAATGATGTCATCAATAATTTCTATGATTTGTTCTTTGACCAACTTATTTTTAGTATCAGATTATTTAATTTCCAATTCATTTTTAATATTTCTTTCAATCATCCATTATTGAATGCAATTTTTATTGCATTATGATTTGAAAAAGATGCATTTATTATTTCTGCTTTTCTGCATTTGGTCTGAGGTTTTTAATGTCCTAATGCATGATCCATTTTTGTGTGGGTCCCATGTACTGCTGAGAAGAAGCTTTATTATTTTCTATTCCCATTCAGTTTTCTCCATATCTAATTTTTTCAGATTTTTATTCATGACCTTAACTTCTTTCTTGTTGTGTTTTTTTGTATGTTTGTTGTTTTTTTCATTGATTTTTTTTCAGTTCTGAGAGGGAAAGCTTAAAGTCCCCAACTAATATAGTTTGAGTATTTCCTCCTGTGACTCATTCAACTTCTCCTTCAAAAATTTAGATGCTATACCATTTGCTGCACATACATTAAGCATTGATATAACTGCATTGTCCCTGGTACCTTTCAGCAAGATATAGTTTCCTTTTTTTTTTTTTTTTAAGTGAGGCAATTGGGATTAAGTGACTTGCCCAGGTTCACACAGCTAGTAAGTATCAAATGTCTGAGGCCGGATTTGAATTCAGGTACTCCTACTTCAGGGCCAGTGCTGTATCCACTGTGCCACCTAGCTGCCCCTATAGTTTCCTTTTTATCTCTTTTAATTAGATCTATTTTTGCTTTTGCTTTGTCCAAAATCATGATTGCTACTCCTGCTTTCTTTGCTTCAGCTAAAGAATAATAGATTCTGTTCCAGCCCCCTTATGTGTACCTTGTGTGTATCTCTCTGTTTTAAATGTGTTTCTTTTAAATACCATATTGTAGGATTTTAGTTTTTAATCCATTCTGCTATCTGTTTCCATTTAATGTATGATTTCATCCCATTCACATCTATTATTATGATAACTATTCCCTTCCATGATATTTTTTGCTTGTTTATCCCCCCCCCCCCACCCCACTCAGCCTCTACCCTTTTCTTTCATGTCTTTAAAGATCAGCCACTATTTCCTATTGAGCTAATAATTTCTGCTAAGGACATAAATTCTGACATTTGTTCCTGCCTAACTTCTCTTACATTTTAATTTTTTTCCCTTTTGAACCATTCTGGCATATCTTGTTATTCCATTCTCCTTTGTGATTCCACACGACTCTGTACTTCTTTATATTTTGCTTTAATTTTCTTTGTCATATAATATTTATTTAGAAAAGTTTGTAATCTTCTATAGGTTTAAGTACGTATCCTTTTTATTTTAGTAGCTTCTCTGTGGATTTATCTCTTTTTATTTACATTTTTATTTCCTCTGATGTTGAATGCACCTCTTGAAACAGAACTGTATTTTTTTATCGAAAAAATTGAGAGTTTTACCTTTCACTAGTATCTCAAGTAGCTTTTGGAAAGACAGGCCTCAGATGGATTACAATCTCTTTTTCCTTCAGACCTACTGAAGCCATGAATATTGGCTTATTGCCTCAATTCTATTGGTTTTTGTTTTGCCTATCCTGAATTAGCATTTTCTTTTCATAGGTTTGGGCTGGGTTGGGTTGATTATTTAAATCAAAGTCTCTGTTGCCTTTCATAAACTAGAAGCAATCCCTGGCAAAAATAAACTCATTTATCTCTCTCTTCCCTTCTTTCTTCTAAGGCTGGACAGAGCTAATGTTTGATTTTTGCAATAGGATTTTGTTGAAGGATAAGGTCAGGTACAATATGTACTGGCAGAGTCCCTGCAGCAGAGGAGAAATCCCTAAGTAGGTTCCATAAGTCTGGGGATGAGTTTGTGGGTCCTACCTGAGCATGGAGGCTTATGAAGGAATGGAATTGAGTAAATTTTTTTTTTTGCAGGGCAATAAATGTTTAGTGACTTGCCCAGGGTCACACAGCTAGTAAGTGTCAAGTGTCTGAAGCCGGATTTGAACTCAGGTACTCCTGAATCCAGGGCTGGTGCTTTTACCACTACACCATCTAGCTGCCCACCCTAAATAAATTTCAAAGATTAACATTTTACACTGTCAATTTCTTAGGCTGTTGCCTTCTTGTGTTTTTGTTTTGTTTTGTTTTGGTTTTTGTCCTGTGAAATCTGTAATCGATCTATTTCTGCCACATAATCCCCCTTTGGAATATTTTTGAGAATTATTGGGGACTGAAGAAAACACCTTTTCCTCAATCTGATGGTCTTTTCTCAATTCCAATACGTATTGATTTATCTATGCATTTTACAATGTTGGTCATTGTCTTTTTCTTGGTATTCTTTCTTTGCTAGTTCTTTGTGACATTAGTTTCTTTACTTCCTACTTATTTGCTCTTTCTCATTGTCTTTTAATGGCTCAACATTAACATTAATCTTTATATCAAAATTTGCATATATACATGTATATGTATTTGTTCATTTTGTATTTTTACTGTATTTTAATATGCATTTCACCCACCATTAGAATGTAAGCTCATTGTGAGTAGGGATTGTTTCATTCTTTGTATTTGTATCTCCAGCTTCTACAGAGCCTGGCCCCTAATATCTGGTTAATAAATACCTACTGACTGAATAACCAAATGATCCAGAAAGTTCAATATGCCATTTTCAAAGTTGTTATCACTTGGTGGTATTTTTTTTCTGCCCTACTTTATCCCATCATTTAATTTTGGGTGAGGCAGAAGAGGTAATTTTGTTCATAGCCCCTTGATTTCTCCTTCTTCCTCCTGTTTAAAAAAATAAGAAAAACAAGATCCTTACAAGAAATATGCAGTCAAGGAAAACAGCTTCACACATTGGCTATGTCATTCTTTATCATTAATCCCAGATCAACCTTCTCCCCACACTCCTTTTCACCACCTCGTTAGCTGATTTGCCTCCACTGAGATGTCTCTGCCCTGGAACCTGATCTCTTAATTTGTAGGATCTCTGGGGCTACCATTTTATGAGGGGGTCCAGCCATGCTCACTTCATTCCAAGATAAACCTTCTCTTTAAACTTTTCTACCTGACTAGTAGCCTAACCCCTATGTGGATAACATCCACATACTTATGTTTTGTATTGCCCTTGAAGGTAAGAATTTTTATTTGCTTCTCTTTGTATCTATAGCAACTAGCACAGTGACTGACAAATAGTAAGCACTTAATAAGTGATTTTTAAATCTACTTATCCATCAATCTATTTATCATCTATCCCTCTATCTATCTATACCTATCATGTATCATTTATCTATTTATTTCCCTAACTATTTATCATTGAAAACATGGAAAAATAGGGATTAGTAAAGCCCTAAGAGAGGTCACCTCACCCACCTTCCATAAGAACCAGAAACACTGTTAAATGCTCAAACAGGCAATTCAGTTCTTCTTAGATCTGAGTGGTCAGAGGTAATAAAGCTTCTTTGACATTTAGCACCCACATACATAGACCCAGCATTCAGTCTCCTAGAACTCTCAATCCCTTCATCTCCCCAATGCGAATCTGTGCCAGACAGCATTCACATATACACATGAAACATTTGGTAGCTGGTTGACCGCAGCACACTCCCCAGGCCATGCATAGTTTGCTGGCATCCTTCACTTAGAGAAACAGTGGATAGCACTAGCATTAAATCTTCCATCTTTGAGTTTCAAATTATTTTGCAAACATTAATTCTCTTAAAACTGCTGCAAGGTAGATATTACAAATCATAGAACATCAGAGTTAGAAAAGACCTTAGACATCATATAGTCTAACTCCATTTTCCAGAGGAGGATTCCACAGCCCAAAGACCTGCCATAACTGGGATTTTTTTTTGTACATGTGTGTGCATGCATGCATGTGTGTATATGTTTATATTTATGTATATATGTGCATATGTATATATAAATCTATCTATATAAATATGGATCTATGTGTATACACATATACACACAGAGTAAATACATACATAGAGTAAATACTACAAACCAATCCTGGGGAATGGAAAATAACAATGACTTCACCTGAGGGATATGGAGAAAGGCTTGTTGTTCAGTCATGTTTAATTCATCATGACCCCTTGCATGGGTTTTTTTGGTAAAGATACTGAAGTGGTTAGCAAATTTCTTCTTCAGAAGGTTAAGACAAACAGAGGTTAAGTGATTTCCCCAGGATCATGCAGCTAATGAGTATCTGAGGCCACATTTGAACTCAAGAACATGAATCTTCCTGATTCTAACCCCAGAACTCTATTTACTTTGCCATCTAACTACCTCCAGAGCAAACAAAGGGTAAGTGCCTAATCCAGTGTCACACAACTAGTAAGTGTCTAAGGCTGGGTTTCAACTCAGGTCTTCCTGACTCCAGGTTCAGCTCTCTGTTCACTGAGCTATCTAGTTGCCTTGTTGAGAGGGGCAGAACATATCTAAGTGGAAGAGAACAAGATATCTCAGGACAATACTCACTGAGGGAGACTCTCATACCAGCCCACCATTTGAAATATTCCTATTAAATAATTATTATTCCTCACTAGTTACTCAGATTTGTTATTTCTATGCTGCCAAAGAAACTGGAAGGACTTTAAGCACCTTTGAAATTAGACAACCTTGTAAAATTTCTTGGTTGTCTAGTCTTGGATATGGCTTTCTCAAGAGAGTGGAAGTGTATTGTCTATGCCTTCATTCTTTTTAGAGATATGGATTGGGAGAAGTTATATGACTTAATTAATAACACAGAATAAATTCATAAGTAAGTTGGAAAGAAACTCTGAGTAGTAGTTCTCAAATATGTAACAAACTAAGGCTTTCCCTTTATATCCCAAGTTTCTTTTTGGGGGGAAGTAAATTTGCCAATTAACAGGTTACCTGGTAATAAAAACAAAACAAAACAAAACATGAGCTTGTTATAACATTTTAGTGAAAAATACTAGATCATAAAGCAAGATGGAAGCAGCTTCTACTCAATTGTGTGGTTTTTTTAAAGAAGAGTTGTAGAGTATCATAAATTTAAAAATAGAAGAGACTATCACTGAATAGAAGGCACTGATTCCAAGATCTTAATTTTTAGTTGAGGAAACCGATGGCTAGAGAAGTAGAAGGACTTGCCCAAGGTTATAAAACATATTTACTAAGTGCCAGACCTAGGATTTGTTTATTTGTTTGTTTGTGAGGCAATTGGGATTAAGTGACTTGCCCACGTTCACTCAGCTAGTAAGTGTCAAGTGTCTGAGGCCGGGTTTGAACTCAGGTCCTCCTGAATCCAGGGCCAGTGCTTTATCCACTGTGCCACCTAGCTGCCCCTAGACCTAGGATTTGAACTCCAAATCCATGGCTTTTTTTATATATTTCTATACTGTCTGTTTCTTTGAGGAAGGAGCTGAAAAAGACTCCTCCATGGATTCTGATCACTCTTCAACTTTGGGTCCAGTCCTACTCTACCTTCTGCTTTCCAGTCACTTCTCTGTTAGGTTTTTGAGAAAAGGAGAAGCATAGAAAGAATGAAGGTGCTGGTAAGGAATGTAGATGAATATGAGTATAAGAGGAGGTGAATTTGTGAGGGAATTGTGGGTAGGATAAGATGGAAAGCTTTGTATTAGGTCAGAAGAATGGAAGTAGAATAAAAGTCATTGAAATAATACATTAAATACTCTCTTCATTCAGAGCAATTTTACATGGGACACTGTGTTCTGTCTTCCCTAGAAAGATATAGACAAATAAGAGGAATTGCTGAGAAGAGCAAGAGAATGATGAGGGAACCAAGGGACTAATTTGGGAGAAATAATAAAAGGAGCTAAGTATATGAAGCATGACTGAGTGACAACACAAAGAGGGACCTGGGTAGATGCCCTGGGAGAAAAAGGAAACATTTAGAACAGTATGAAGGAATACTGCTTTCAATAAGGGAATAAAAAAAAGAATGAAAAAAAAAACTGAATAGAATTACAGATCAAGGAAAAGACTAGGAAGTTTCCAAAGGGCCTGGGAAATGAAAGATCTGAAATTTAAATCAAATAAGCACAGGTTAGATATACTATGAAAAGATGACTCTCATTTGTCCTAGCAATAAGATAACTTTTCCCCCTAAGTTTTCTGGGTTATTGTAGTTCTTCACAAGACAAATGAATTGGCATTGAAAATTTTAGGTCCCAGAAATCTTTGATAAAATGAATCACTGTGGATCATGCCTTATAGTTATGGTATATGCCTTGTGATTACAAAGCCTTATAAGGTAGAATACCATAGCTAGAGAAATTGTATGGCACCTAGAGTAAGGACACACTTTTGTCTGAATCCTTCCTCTGATATTTATTATCTTGTGATCATGGGCAATCCATAGAAGCTCTGTGAACCTCAGTTTCTCTTCTTTCTATGTATCTGAAATACAAGTTTACACAACCACATGCATAGATTAATTCCCCTTTTGCTTTTAGTCATCCAAGCACAAACTGACTCATGACAATGAACAGATTCATAAAAATATTATGTTTATGCTTCAATTCCAATGGTTAAATATTGTTTTAAACCATGGTTTATGCATGGATAAGAAGAATTTCAGTCTGAAAATGTTGACTGAGCTTAGTTCCCTGATGGGAAGTTCCAGATTAGGGAAATTCAAACATATTTGTGGGATGCAAGCATTGTTTTATTTATTAATGGCTATTAAACACTTAAAATCAAAACAGGACTTTCTAGGTAAAGAGACCAGACAATTTAGCTAGCATGTTTGATGGGCAAACAGTGGTGAATTCATGTACTTACGAATTACTTTCCCCTACCTGAACATTAGCTGGCATTCTTCCTTTATTTTTGATATATGCAAATCTCTTACTTCAATACTTTGAAAATGCATTTGATGGAGGTACTCTTTATACTGCTAGGGACCCCAATTTCTCTTCACTCTCAATACATAGCTTCAGTTATTCCTTTGGTGTATTTTTCCCTAATGGCCATTTAGATGAGCTTGGACAGCAAAGACAGTCCATTCCATAATTGAAGTCTTTTCAAATTGCTGGATGTGCCAAAGCTTGGTGTTACTCTTGGCTGCCATATCATTTTGCTTGGCAATTAGGTCAAGTGTTTGCGACTAAAATAGTGTTTAGCCTCTTTTGGTTTCCTAGTTATATAAATTGATTGGTTATATTCTGTATAAAAAATTTTAATTGGTAAGGAAGTCTTATCTTCCATCACTTTCCCATTTCTCGGCATCAATCAATTTTTTTTTAAGTAAGCCAGGTTTGAGTTGTTTTAATTTCATATATATCTTTCCTTCATTTTTATTCTTTCTGCTCAATTTTGATCTTTTTCCTACAAGTTGATAGTTTGAGTGTATACAGATAGTTGATTCAGGAATTATATGAGAAATAAGCCATTTCCTGTCACTTAAAATATAAATAATCAGTTTCGTATGTGAGGTTATTCAGTATTCACCATTTCCAGATCTTGTAATTTTTTTTTGGGGGGGGAATGTATTCATCATACACACACACACACACACACACACACACACACACATATATATATAGATAGATAGATAGATAGATAGATAGATAGATAGATAGATAGATAGATAGATATAGATACTCTCAAGGCTTCTATGTGGTCTGCAAGCCTGTTCTCATTCCTCTCTCATTCCTCATTCTTGATTCATACTTTTCAATATTCAATGTATTTTTCACCATCTTCACCTATTCCTGCCTTTGCTAGTCATATACACATTGGTGTAGATGATCTCTGATGTTCTTTCCAGATTAGATTCTATGATGTTATGATGGAGAAATGATTACAATGGTCTTATTTTATTTAGATAAAAAGTGAAATAGATATTTAAAAACTTCCAAGCACAAAATAAAGGAGGCTAGTTAGACAGTAGTTAATTGAAAAAAGACCTAAAGATTTTTAGCAAACTCAATCTGAGTCAACAGTGAGATTTTCTTTTAACCATGGTTTCATTGGCATAGGGAATTCTTGGTGAGGAAATGACAGCTGTCAGTGCCAATTAGCACCTGACAGTTCTGCATCTTATAATTTTAGAGAGTTGTTTCAGGCCCTCACACAGTCAGAGGGAGGATTTGAAACAAATTTTTCTTTTTTTTTAATTTAATGTTTTATTTTCCCCAATTACATGTAAAACATTCTTAATATTTGTATTATAAAACTCTTGAGTTTCAAATTGTCTCCTTTCCTTCCTCCCTTCACCCTCCACTGAGAAGGTAAGCAATTTGATAGAGGCTATTCATCTGCAGTCATGCAAAACATTTACATGTTAGTCATATTGTGAAAGAAATCACAGACAAAAAAACCCAAGAAAATATAAAGTAAAGAAAAAGTATGCTTTAATCTGCATTCAGACTCCATTAGTTATTTCTGTGAAGATGGGTAGCATTTTTAATCATGAGTCCTTCAGAATTGTCTTGGCTCATTGTTTTGCTGACAATAGCTAAATCATTCACAATTGATTATCATACAATATTGCTCCTTGTTCTGCTCATTTCACTTTGCATCAGCTCATGTAAGTCTTTTGAGAACCTAAATCTTCTTGATACCATTACTGTCTCTCTATTCAATATGGCATACTTCCTGCCTCCCAAGAGATATTGAAGACAAGAAAGCTAAAATGTCTTCATTAAAATAGAAGTGGGTTGGAATACTGGGTTTCTGATGTCCTTTCAATTCTGAGATGTTTGTATTTATCAATGGGAAATCCACTAATTTAATTAGAATATACTACTTTTGCTCACAAAATGCTACTTTTGTATCCCAAGAGTCATCAGCAGAGGTGTGCTAGAATTACTTTGAACTGACATGAGAAAACCAATTGGTAAATTTTCAATGTGACCATTTATACCTTGGAAATCAGTAAGCGCTACAAATCAAGAACTGATTTATTGTTTTGTTGTCTAGACTTAAGAAAGTAACAGGAAAAATGTTAATAATTTAATTAAATTAAAAAGTGTGTTATATAACATTTTCGGGGGGGGGGGAAGGGAGCTGGTTGTTAAATATTCATCAGCATATCACTGGTCACAGGCAAAGAGAACCAATTATAAGATTCAATCATGAAATATTTAATCTGTAAAACCCTAGTAATATGAGAGTAACCTCTCAAACTATTATTTATTTACTTATTTTAATTTTATTTTTTTAGCAACAAACATTTATTTTATTTTCCATTTACATGTAAGGGTAGTTTTCAACATTCATTTTCATAAGATTTAGAGTTCCAAATTTTCTCCCTCCCTCCCTCCCTTTCCTCCCCCCTCCATAAGATCTCAATCAGGTTATATATGTACAATCCACAAGTGTTCTTTTTATCAGTTCTTACTATAGGGGTGCATAGTAAGCTTCCTCATTAGTTCTTTGGGATTGTCTTGGATCATCGCACTGCTGAGAGTAGTCAAGTCATTCACAATTGCTCATTGAACAATACTGATGTCACTATGCACAATGTCCTCCCAGCTTTGCTCACTTCACTATACATTGATGTTCATTAGTCTTTCCAGGTTTTTCGGGGATCATCCTGTCTGTCATTTCCTATAGCACAAGACCATACCACTACAATCATATAACACAGCTTTTTCCATCATTCCTCAATTGATGGACATTCCCGTGAATCTCAATTCTTAGCCTCCACCAAGAGTTGCTATAAATATTTTTTGTACAATTTCCCCCCTTTTCTCTTTTTCATGATTACTATAGCTAACTGTTTCCTCTCCATCCTATTCCCTTCCCCATGATATTTATTCTATTATCCATCTTCTTTCATCTTATCACTCTTCAAAAGGGATTTGCCCTTCCTTCTTTTGCCACTCTCTCTTTATCCCCTTCCCCTCCTATTTTCCTGCAGGGTTAGAGAGATTACTCCACCCAATTGAATGTGTACATTATTCCCCCCTTGAGCCAATTCTAATGAGATTGAGGTCTTTGAGCCAATTTTGATGAGTGTTAGGCTCATTTACTGCCCAGATTAAATAGATTACTCCACCCAGTTGGGTGTGTCTGTTAATCCCTCCTTGAGGCAGCTCTGATGAGTTTAAGATCTTTGAGCCTTTTCTGATGAGTGTAAACTTCATTTACTACCATGCTCCTCTCCCATCTCTTCCCCCACTCCAATAAGCCTTTTCTTGTTACTTTCATGTAGGATCTCACTTCTGCCCTTCCCTGTCCCTCAGTGAATTCCCTTCACCCCTCAATTTAACCCTAAAGATGTTATAATCTAGCTAAGTGATACAATGGACAAGTCATCACCCCTGGACCCAGGGGGATCCCAGCCAAAACCCGGCTTCAGACACAAGACAGTCACTCACTGTATGACCCCAGGTATGACCCCCAGCTCTAATTTTTTTTTATGGTTCTCTAGGGTCTTGTATTTGAAAGTCAAATTTGCCATTCAGTTCATGTCTTTTCATCACAAATTTTTGAAAGTCTTCTTTTGCATTAAAGTCCAATTTTTTTCCACTGAAAGATAATGCTGAATTTTGCTGGGTAGGTGATTCTTGGTTGTAATCTCATTTCCTTTGCCCTTTGGAATATCATATTCCATGCCCTCTGGGCCCCTTTAATGTAGAAGCTGCTAGATCTTGTGCTATCCTGACTGGGGCTCCACAGTACTTGAATTCTTTCTTTTTGGCACCTTGCAATATTTTCTCCTTGATCTGAGAGCTCTGGAATTTGGCTATAATATTCCTAGGAGTTTTCTTTTTGGGATCTCTTTCTGGAGGTGATCGGTGGATTCTTTCAATTTCTATTTTAGCTTCTTCTTCTATAATTTCAGGGCAATTTTCCCTGAGAATATCTTGGAAGATGGTATCTAAACTCTTTCCTTGATCATGGTTTTCAGGTAGACCAATAATTTTCAAATTATCTCTCCTGGACCTATTTTCTAGGTCGGCAGTTTTTCCCAGAAGATATTTCACATTGCCCTCTATTTTTATATTCATTTGGATTTGCTTTATTGTGTCTTGGTTTCTCATAAAGTCACTGGCTTCCATTTGTTCAATACTAATTCTTAGGCAATTATTTTCATCAGAGAGCTTTTACACCTCCTTTTCCATTTGGCCAATTTGACTTTTCAAGTTGTTGACTTTTTTCTCATGTCTTTCCTGCATCACCCTCATTTCTCTTTCTATTTTTTCCTCCACCTCTATAACTTTATCTTCAAAGTCCTTTTTGAGCATGTCTATGGCCTGAGACCAATTGATATTTTTCTTGGAAGCTTTAGATATAGGGGCCCTGATGTTGACATCTTCCTCCGAGGGTGCACCTTGGTCTTCCTTGTTACTGAAGAAACTTTCTATGGTCCTCACCTTTCTCTGTCTGCTCATCTTGCCTTTCTTTTACTTGACTTTTAGCTCCTTAAAGTGGGGCACTGTTTCCAGGCTGCAGTATCCCAAGCTTAAGAAGTCACAGGTGGTATGATTTAAGGAGGATCAGGTTCTTCACTCGCCTGAACTGTTCCCTTGTCCGTAGATGACACCAGACTGTAATGATTGGAATGACACCACCTGCTGGAGACTTACTATAGCAAAACTCCTCCATGAGGAGAAGGTGTCTGAAGGCAAGACATGCGTCTCTTTGGTGTCAGGAAGTGATGTTTGCTTGTGGGAGGAAGAGGGGGCGAGGCTGGCACTCTCAGTCTCTTTTTCCTCAGCTCTGCTGGGAAGAAGGGAATTTTTCTGCCATTCTAGCTTGAAGCTGGAAGATGACAGGATGCTGCTGTGTGTTCTTAGCTGATTCCTGGGTAGTGGTGTTGTTAAGGTTTTATAATTTCCCTTTCACCATTTTATTTCCTTTCCCTTAATCCTACTGATCCTGTTTGTTCTTGTTAAATAAATCCTGCTCTGTTTTGAGGGAGGCTGTCTGTCTCCTTCCTTGCCCCAATATTGTGCCGAGCCACTTAGCTAACACTCCCCAATTAAAACTTGGTCCTCCCCATCATGTATAGAAATGCTGACGATTTATGTGGATTTATTTCCTACAACTTTGCTAAAGTTAATTGTTTCAAGTAATTTTTTAGTTTATTCTCTAGGATTCTTTAAGTATACCATCATATTATCTGCAAAGAGTGATAGTTTTGTTTCCTCCTTTCCTATTCCAATTCCTTTAATTCCTTTTTCTTCTCTTATTGCTAAAGCTAACATTCATATTACAATATTAAATAATGTAATAATGGACATCCCTATTTCATCCCTGATCTTATTGGGAAGGCCTCTAACTTATCTCCATTACATATAATGCTTGCTGATGGTTTTAGGTAGATACTGCTTATTATGTTAAGGAAAGCTCCATCTATTCCTATGCTCTCTAGTGTTTTTATTAGGAAAGGTTGCTATATTTTGTCAAAATCTTTTTCTGCATCTAGTGAGATAACCATATGATTTGGGGTATTTCTTATTGATGCAGTTTATTATATTGGTAGTTTTCTTAATGTTGAACCAGCCCTTCCTGGTGTAAATCTCACTTGGTCATAGTGTATTATTCTGGTTATCACTTGCTGTAATCTCCTTGCTAATATCTTATATAAGATTTTTTCCATCAATATTCATTAGGGAAATTGGTCTATAATTGTCTTTCTCTGTTTTGGCTCTGCCTGGTTTTGGTATCAACACCATATTTGTGCCATAAAAGAAATTAGGTAGAAGTACTTATTCACATATTTTTCCAAATAATTTGTATAGTATTTGAATTAATTGTTCTTTAAATGTTTGGTAGAATTCATTTGTAAACCCATTTGGCAATGGGGATTTTTTTTTTTTTAGGAAGTTCATTAATGGCTTGTTCAATTTCTTTTTTTAATATAGGCCTATTTCAAGATTTTTTTTCACTCTTCAGTTAAAGTGGGCAATTTGGTTTATTTTGTAAATATTTATCCACTTCGTTTACATTGTCAAAGTTATTGGCATACAGTTGGGCAAAAGAGTTCCCAATTATTGCTTTAATTTCCACTTCATTGGTGGTGAAATCACCTCTTTAATTTTAGATACTGGTAATTTGGTTTTCTTCTTTCTTTTTTTAAATCAAATTAACCAGTGTTTTATCTATTTTATTGGTTTTCTCATAAAACCATCTCTTAGTTTTATGGATTAATTTTATAGTTTTCTTGCTTTCAATTTTATTAATTTCTCCTTTGATTTTCAGGATTTCTAATTTAGTATTTAGTTGGTGATTTTTAATTTGTTATTTTTCTAGCTTTTTTTAGTTACATGTCCAATTCACTGATCACCTCTTTCTCTTTTTTATTAATGTAAGCAGTTAGAGATATAAATTTCCCTGAAGGTTTTGGTATTTTGTCTCATTATTGTCATTCTCTTGGATAAAGTTATTGTTTCTATGATTTGTTGTTTGACCACTCATTCTTTAGAATGAAATTATTTAGTTTTCAATTAATTTTCAGTCTACCTTTCCATGGCTCTTTCTTACATGTAATTTTTATTGCATTGTGATCTGAAAAGGATGCATTTAGTGTTTCTGCCTTTCTGCATTTGACTATGAGGTTTTTGTGCCCTAATACATGGTCAATTTTTGAATATGTGCCATGTACTGCTGAGAAAAATGTATATTCCTTTCTATCCCCATTCAATTTTCACCAGAAATCTAACTTTTCTAAATTCTCTTTACCTCTTTAACTTCTTTCTTATTTATTTTGTGGCTGGATTTATCTAATTCTGAGAGGGGAAGCTTCAGATCCCCCAATAGTATAGTTTTGCTATTCTTGTAACTCATTTAACTTCTCCTCCAAAAATTTGGATGCTATACCACTTGGCACATACATATTTAGTATTGATATTACTTCATTATCTATAGTACCTTTTAGCAAAGTGTGTTATTTGATGTGAGAAATAAAAAGACTGAAAATATTTTACAAGATGCTTTTGTAGGAAAAGTAAAATATTGAGTTAGAGGCATAAATAGAAGTATAAAATCTTATATTTTGGGGGCAGTAAATTACTTCAGTATATCATCCCTAATAACATTTCTAGTAGGATAGTAGTTTTATAAAGTGACTGAAACCTGATTATCAAATCTCTTACAGAGGATAAAAGAATATTTAGTACATAAAAATTACATTAATTAATAAGAGAATATCTATTTAAAAGTATTTAAATTAAATTCAAAGAAAAATACATTTGAAATACAAGAAATAAATAGAAATGTTAATAGGATAAAATAATTTCACCTTTAATTTTTAGAATTTTCAATTTAGTGTTTAATTGAGAATTTTTAGTTTGAGCAACTAACTCATTTTGAGTATCATAAATACTCAAAGCAACTACAAAACACCTATGAAGGAAGGTGTTATTTGCTGCTAGAGAAGAACTGATAAATAGAAATATGTATAGTATAGTATAAATATATACATATTTATATTTAATGCTAGTCATACCTAGGATGGGGTGGGAAGGGAGAGAAAAATATAAAAAATACACAGCAGACAATAAAAGAAAATTTAGAAGGAAGCATAGAAAGAAGAGTACTTTTGAAAATGATGTGTAGTACTTATATGGTTTTTCAAAAGAAGAAAACAGTATACAAGGTAAATGCATGGTTTTACAGTGATCTTTTTTATGTTGTACTGTGTACATGGAAATGTTATTTTTTCTTTCTTTATTTAAATTCTTTCTTTATTTAAATTCTTTCTTTATTTAAATTCATAACAAAAAGCATATAAAAGTATAATATTACATCACACTGGATGTAATCCAGTTTTTTTTCCCTTAGGGAAGGACTCAATAAATATGGGTTATTTGGGTCAGATATGTAACTGAGGCTTTACGACAGTGTTGGGTACTAGAACATGAGAGAAGAGGTAGGATGATGACAGTAGGAGCAGGAAAGGAAACATATCTTCAGAGAAAGAAGACTCAGTATATAAAAATAACCAGAAAAATAGGCTCCACTCTTGTTTCCAACCTAAAGCTGTGCAGGTAGCAAGAGAGCATTGCTTTGATGCAGCCTGATTGGAGGGAAAAGTTTAGTGAGTTTGTTCTGAAGCTGCTGGAATATGATTGGAGGAGAGCTGAATCCTGCTTTTATATGGAAAGTTATCTGGGGTTATTGCTTCTTATTGCCATCTACAGTTTGAAAGAAGGGAGATTTCTCATAAGTGTCTCCATTGCCCTTTGTAATGTACACTCTATATTTTGAGGCAGGTAAAAAAAATGAGAAGAATAAGTTTTATATATTTTGAAATATCTGTGTATATTTTTACTAAATGAGTATAATATTTTCTCAGTACCCTGTCAAGGGTGGCTGTGTGCTAAAAGACCTTAGTTGTCCTGAGACAACAAAAGCAGAGAAGCATATTTGCCTAGCATGGAGAATTACCATAAGGGGAGGATATAGCAGAGAAATGCTATTATTCAGCCAATGACATATGGTGCAGACTATTATTTATAAAATACAAGGACATCAATGCTGAAAGTCCAAAGTCATGAGTTGCCCTGGGTACCTGAGTTTTCCTACTTGTATTCCTCACTTCTAGTTCTTTCAAGATGGTTATTTTTCACAGACACTAAATTCATTTGTGGGAAGATATAATGAGTATTTATAGTTGAAGATTATTACTACTTTTAGCTCCTATTGAGAAAAATGATTTGATTATTGCTTTTGTGTTCTAATTTACTAAATGCTTCATGTTTAAGAATCAGTTGTGCTATTGTAATTACTTTTGTGTAATAAATGGGGAACACAGTGGTAGAGGCTCAGGAACTATTGTGATAAATAGTGAGTGTCCATCTACCCATTCCCACCTTCTCCCAAACCACACAGACACATAGACATACAAACACATACACACAGATTACCACTAAGACCCAGAGAATGAGTGGTAACATGTATTAAAGTGGGCATGGGCAGCTCCCTAGTGTGAAAATATTCATATCTTTTGGCATGAGAAAAATTAGGGCAAATGATTCTAGAAAGAAGGGGACTTTGGGTGCCATGTCATGTGTTAGACCCAGCTTATATAGTGAGAATATTATATGTTCCCTACATAGTTCTAAAAATGTGACAAATATCAACAAGTCAGAAATAAAATAGTACAAATTTCTGGCAAGACAAGAACTAGATTTCTTGGAATCACCTTTTTTTTTTTTTTTTTTTTTTTTTTTTTTTTAGTGTGGCAATTGGGGTTAAGTGACTTGCCCAGGGTCACACAGCTAGTAAGTGTTAAGTGTCTGAGGCCAGATTTGAACTCAGGTCCTCCTGACTCCAGGGCCCATGCCTTATCCACAGCTCCACCTAACTGTCCCACATGTGGTCATTTTTAAGGGATTCAGTGTGTATCTGAATCAATTCTCATTTAGCACTATTAAGATAAGATGACTCCCATTGACTCCAAATTAACAGATTTTCTGAAATGACAATGCTTTTTCTAACTGAGAACTTCAATGAAAATTTGCTCATTTGTACTTACATAACAATAGGTGTTTTGTTGGTTAATGATTATATCTGAATAATATAAAAAGGGCAATGAGTTGCTTTCTTTAGAGCATTAACATTTATTTCAGCATTTTACCCCATTTTCAGCTGCATTGGGATACGTAAGATTCCTCAATTTGAGTCCAGTAAGAAATTGCTTAGAAGAAAGAAGCAGTGATCATGAGAACTAATAAGGATTTGATAAGAACAGATCATAACAAAGAAAACTCATTACTTATTTTGATTATATTTCTATACTAGCAAATTAGGGGAATGTAAGAAATATAGTATAATCTTTCACAAATTAATTTTATTACATAATACAGTAGGGTCTTAAATATGATGAAGGAACCCACACTTTTTGGTCGAGCATTATGGCTTATTTCTAGGATGAGAAGGTATCAGAATGATTTTGGAACCAAATAATGAGAGTTGACATTATTTTCATAGTGAAAAATTGCTGCCCAAGTAGTTTATATATGTGTATGTATATATATATATATATATATATATATATATATATATATATATATATATATATATATATGTATATATATATATATATGTATACATATATAAACAAATATATTAAGTAAGAAAAAATATCACTACTATTAAAATATTCTCTTGTCTCTTGTATTTGCATTGAATTGAAGAGTTTTACAGGTCACATACAGATAGTACATCTGGATTTCAACAAGGTTTATGCCCTCATAGAAGTGTTGTAGATGTCTGAAAGATCAGAATAGATAACTGTAACTGGGGTAATATTGGTGGGAAATAGAGCAGGCACTCAAGGCATTGATATTAATTTACAATATGCTTTCCTGAGGGGTGCATAGCCAAGGTGGTGGGGGAAAAGCTGTGACTCTCAGAGCTCCCACAGATCCATCCACATACCTTAAAAATGCTATAAGAAAACTCCTGGAACAGTAGAACCCACAAAAAAAACAGAGTGAGATCATTTTCCTGTCAAAGACAGCTTAGAAGTTAGGCAGAAGGGGTTAGTTATACCAGGGTGATTGCAGATTGAGACCCAGGCAGGCCACATCTCCAGAGCTTCAGAATCTTCAGCTTCAGTGGCTTCCTCTGCATCTCAGCTCATGGGCCAGTGAGAGGGTCCAGAGGTTTCATGGGGGGGGAAATAGTGGTGGATCTCTGTGGGAGCAGAGGTGGAGCACATTGCCCAGAAAGTGGAGTTGAGTGGCAGAGGCCCAGTGGGGGAGGGGCACAGGCACAACAAGCTTTCAGACCAAAGAGAATCAGTTTCAATCAAACTTCTGCTTCCTGGTTAAAGAGCAAGCAGCCCTGTGGTTACTTGCAGGCCAGGCAGCTGAGAAGGGGCCTCTCCTTAAATCATACCACCTGGGACCCTGTGTATCTTGGGACAGTGCATCCTGGAAATGATGCTTCCCTTTAAGAAGGAGATAAAAGCCAATAAATAGGAGGACAGGATGACTAGGCAGAGAAAGCAGTAGACCATCAAAGTTTCTTTGGTGATAAGGTAGATCAAAATACACCCTCAGGAGAAGATAATAACAAACTCAAAGCTCCTACATACAAAGCTTCCAAGAAAAATATGAATTGGTCTCAGGCCATGAAAGTACTCAAAAAGCACTTTGAAGACAAAGTAGGAGAGGTAGAAGGAAAAGTAAGAGAGGTAGAGGAAAAAATGAAAGGAGAAATGAGAATCATGTAGGAGGGTCAAGAAAAAAAATTCAAAAGCTTGAAAAGTCAAATTGGCCAAATATAAAAGGAGGTGGAAAAGATCTCTGAAGAAAATCATTGCTTAAGAATTAGGAAAGAGCAAATAGAAACTAAATACTTTATGAGAAAGCAAGACACAATAAAGCAAATCCAAATGAATAATAAAAAATAGAGGGAAATGTGACATATCTCCTTTGGAAAACAAATGGCCTGGAAAATAGATCCAGGAGAGATAATTTGAAAATCACTGGACTACCTGAAAACCATGATCAAAATAAGAGCTTAGACATCATCTTCCAAGAAGTTGTCAGGGAAAATCACACTGATATTCTAGAAGCAGAGGGTAAAATAGAAAGTGAAAGAATCCATTGATCACCTACTGAAAGTTATCCCAAAAGTAAATTCCAGGTCAAGGAGAAAATGTTGCAAGCAGCTAGAAAAAAGGAATGCAAATACTGTGGAGCCACAGTCAGGATAACCCAAGATCTAGCAACTCCAGAGGGCATGGAATATGATATTCTGGAGGGCAAAGGAACTGTGATTACAACAAAAAATCACCTACTAGCAAAGCTGAGTATAATCTTTCAGGGGAAAATATGTGACTTCAATGAAAAAGAGGACATTCAGGCATTTGTGATGAAAAGACCTGAACTGAACAGAAAAATTTGGCTTTCAAATACAAGACCCTAGAGAAGCATAAAAAGATAAACAGGAAAAAGAAACCATGAAGGATGTTAAAAGGTTGAACTGTTTACATTCCTTCCTGGGAAGATAATACTTCTAACTCATAAGAACTTTCTCAGTATTAGGGCAGCTGAAAGGAGTATTCTTAGAAAGAGGCCACAGGTGTGAATTGAATATGAAGGGATGATATCTCTAAAGCATTTTTTTGTTTATCCTCTTGTTCATGGGGAAAATATGTCTGGGGCCAGATTTGTACTGAAGGTCTCCTGGTTCCAGGGCTGGTGCTTTGTCCCCTGTGTCACCTATCTGTCCCATGATGATATCTTTAAAATAAAGTTAAGGGGTAAGAGGAATGCACTGGAAGAAAGGGAAAGGGAGAGATGGAACGGGGGTAAAGTAGCTCATATAAAAGAAACAAGAGAAGTGGAGTTGAAGGGGAAGATTGGGAAGGAGTTGGGGAGTGATCTAGCCTTATTCTCATAAGAATTGGCTCAAAGAGGGAATAACATATACACTCAAGTGGATATAGTGATATATCTTGCCCTGCAGGAAAGTGGGAAGGGAAGGGGATAAGGGGGGAGAGGTGAAGGAATGGAAGGTAGATTGGAGAAAGGGGGAGTAAAAAGCAAAATGCTTTTGAGGAGGGATAGAGTGAAATAAGATAGAAAATAGGGTAAATATTAAGGGGAGGGAATAGGATGGAGGGCAATAGAGTTGGCAATAGTAACTGTGAAATACATGATGAACAGGATGCTATCAGAAGGACTTATATAAAATGCAATCCATCTACAGAGAAAGAACTGATGGTATCTGAATACAGATTGAAGCATATTTTTTTTTGTTCGCTCCTCTTTCTAAAGGTATTTTGTCTGTATTCCTTAATAACCAGACCAATGTGGAAATGTATTGCATGACTGTACATGTATAACTTATATGGAATTGCTTGATTTCTTGGGGTGGATAGGGAGGGAGGAAGAAAACTTGGGACACAAAATTTTAAAAATCAATGTGAAAAAATTATTTTTTACATGAAACGTGGGGAAAATTCTGAGTAAATAAATCCAGGAAAAAAACAGATGCTTTCCATCTTCAATAGTCCTCTGGCCTATTGATAACATCCAAAAAAAATTAAAAAAAATATAACATCCCATGTATTATGTCCAAGTGACTGACTTAGATGCAGCAAGCACAAGGATTTTGGCTGCCTTCACCAGTGTACCATTTTGGTCACATTCACCACCCACACACACACATCAAGCATTGCTCCCCTATTCCTTTTGATGCTCTACCTTATAGCCTCATCTAAGGAATGAGTGATGGCTGTGCCATGGAGTTGATTGTTGGGCTCTCTGGAAAATGGGCTGCACCTTCTCTTAGAATAAGCCCTCTATAGTTAGATCATTCCAAAAATAGGCCTGGTAATGCCACATCTTTGATAGGTAACACTCAAAACTAGTAATGGAGTTGGTACACAGTAGCAAGGTTGTATTCCAAAGGCCTTACAAACCCAGGATGAAATCCTTCCTTGTTTAAGTAAATTAATTTGTCCAACTTAACAGTATTCTTGGTTAGCGTTCTACCCCAGTATGATAAGGATTGTGTTAGACACAAGGGCGTGAAAGTGGGTTATCAAACTGAGGTAATTATAGATTGATGGTCTTATTTCTCTGAGCAACAGCTATAGAGATTTCAGAAACACAAAGATACAAAAATTGCAGGTTCAAGACAAGAAATAAGAAGTGATTAAGTTGTAGGCTTAAAATTACAGAAAGTAGGGTGGCTCAGGAAGCCTAAGGAATGTCACTTATGTGACAGTAAGCATCATGAGTGAAAAAAAGGCATTTGGACATGGCAGTTGGCAATTTTATTAATGTGATTCTAAGAAGAGGACTGAATCTAAAGATGTGATATTCATAATATGTAAAATAATATGGAAAAACATTCAAATTATTCCTAAAAGATTTTTCTCAATATCCTGGTTTTATTAAAGCTTACAAATCTGTGGAAAATGTAAAGAATTGTCCAATGTTTTCTTATTATATGTACTATTTTGTAAATAAAGACATTAAATAGTATTGTATATCTGTATATACAATGTATCTTTTCTAGTAGATTGTAAATTCTATAAGGACTATATCTTAATTGTCCTTGTGCATTTCAAGTGCACAGAGATAACATGGCATAATGGGAATACATATAACCTTAGAGTAAAGAATTCATCTAGGGAACTTCTTAGTGCCCTAGGCAACTTCCTAAGGCTTTAAATTACAAATGAATAAATGATTTTCATTGGTGGAGTGTGTGTGTATGCACACACACATATTTATTTATATATATTTATAATGTGTGTGTATATATAGACACACACTTATATGTATATATGTGTATGTTTATATATGTATATGCATATGTATATGTGTATTGTATGTATGCATGTTCTGCATATGTATAGATATACTCTGTGTATGTGTGTGTGTGTGGATAGATAGATAGATAGATAGATAGATAGATAGATAGATAGATATAAACACAGACACTGACATTTCTCTACACTGATGAAATAATTGATGCAGGACTGCATGTTTTGAAATATGCTGTTATCTTTTTTGCTACATGAATATAATATTTTCTATCATTTGCCTTTAATGAGAATGATACCCTGGAGATGAAAAACATAGTTCTTGTGAGGGAATGGGGTCAGCCGCAGAAGGCATAGGGCTTCATAGTTGCACTAAATGGCATGGGGCCGGTAAGCCAAATGATTATTATAAGGAGGAAATGCATTTCTTGTGTTTAATGAATGGTTGTTGTTAGTTCAAATGAAGTATGGATGAAATTACAGCAATAATTAAACACCAATAACCCCAACATGTTAATTAATGAATTGGCATCAACAAGAAAGGAGTGATATGCCACAGCGACTTACCCTCAACATTTTCATGAACAACTTGGGGAAAAATATAGAACATATTTTTGCCAAATGTGAGGATGGCACCAAGTTTGGATACAAAATGAAAAATGAAGACAAAATCAGGACATAAAAGGACATCAGTACGTAGAAGAAATGGAACAAAATCAACAAGATGAAATTATATTTGTATTGTGAGATTAAAATTGGATATTAGATCATAAATCTCCCCTACTTAACTTTTCCCTTAATTTATCTCCCAGACTAGTAAATGGAAGAAGCTTCTGGTTTCCTAGATAGAGCCTTTATTGTATGGTAGTCACAAGGTGATGTTGATTAGAAGGATGGGAAAATAGAAATACAATACAAATCGTCTTAAGTCTAGGCTTAGTCTATATTCCTTATAAAAACTCACCAAACCAAAAAGGCCACCTTTGGAGAGAGAGAGACCGTCTGTGCCGCACCGTCAGGAGTCCCGCCAAGCAGGCAAAAAGGCCTACTCCCGTTCTCTCCACCCCGGAAGTCAAAAACCCGGCAGGCAGTCTGACATGCGCAGCAGGTGGACTGTTCATCTCCTCCCCAAAAGGGTGGTCCTTGAAAAACTGGCGTCTTTCAGTTATCCTAACCGACTGTTAAAAACTTTCATATTTTACCACAGTATCATGTAAAATCCTATTTTAGGAGTAAAAATAATTAGATAAGTATTTGATAGAGAAGACATTGATTTTTAAAAGTGAACATGGGACACAATTATCCCTAAACAGCAAAAAAATACAAGCCCTGGAGCAGCAAAAACCACAAAAAGACCAGCTGAGATTATTTTCCAGATTAAATCAGGCCATACTGGGCTGTGAGGAGTCCAACCCCATGATTGCACAGACATAGACCCCAGACAAGCTGAGAAAAGGGAACTTACCACTGATCATCCAAATCAGCTGCAGCACCAACATCTTATGGAACTAAGCTTATGGTTGGGTGAAAGGGCTGAACAGCTGACTGGGAGGTAAAGTTCAGGGGTGTTTGTGGGACCTAAGGAGGAATTTGGCTATGCCAATTCAGCAGGGAACCAGGAATAAATTGTGAGCAGTGGGAGGCCCAGGTGGGGGAGGGGTACAGGCTTATCAAAGTTAAGAACCACCACAGCACTCTGCTGACTAGTTAACTAGCAAGTTGGCTTGAGGTTATCTTCAGACCAGAGAACAGGCCAGGTGAGAGAAAAACCTGCCCTCCCTCAAACTGAAATATATGGGATCCTCTGAAGTTTGGGACAGTATAGATTGGAAGTAGGGCCCCACTCTAAGAGGGAGTAAAAAGTCAAGTAAAAGATGGCAAGATGAGCAAGCAAAGAAATTTGAGAACCACAGAAAGTTTCTTTAGATACAAGAAAGATCACAGTGCACCCTCAGAAGAGCATAGCAACCTCAGGGCCCCTATATCCAAAACTTCCAAGAAAAATATGAATTGATCTCAGGCCATGGAAGCACTCAAAAGGGACTTTGAAAGAGAAAGTAGGAGAGATAGAAGGAAATTTTAGAGAGGTAGAGGAAAGAATGGAAAGAGAAATGGGAGCAATGCAAGAGAGTCATGAGAAAAAAGTGAACAGCTTGAAAAGCCAAATGGTAAAGGAGATAAAAAGGCTCTCTGAAGAAAATAATTATGTAAGAACTAGGATTGAACAAATGGCAGCTAGTGACTTTATGAGAAACCAAGACACAGTAAACCAAATCCAAATGTATAAAAAAAAAAGGACAATATGAAAAATCTTCTTGGAGAAACAGCTGACCTGGAAAATAGATCCAGGAGAGATAATTTGAAAATCACTGCACTACCTGAAAACCATTACCAAAAGAAGAGTTTAGACAGCATCTTCCAAGAGATTGTCAGGAAAAATTGCCCTGATATTCTAGAAGCAGAAGGCAAAAAAGAAATTTGAAGAATACATTAATCACCTCCTGAAAGAGATCTCAAAAAGAAAACCTCCAGGAATATTATAGCCAAAGTCCAGAGCTCCCACATCAATGAAAAAATTTTGCAAGCTGCTAGAAAATAAGGAATTCAAATACTGTGGAGCTACAATAAGGAAAAACAAGATCTAGCAGCATCTACATTAAAGGACCAGAGGGCATGAAATATGATATTCTAGAGGGCAAAGGAACTGGGACTACAGCTGAGAATCATGTACTCAGCAAAACTGAGTATTATCTTTCAGAGAAAAAAATGGGGATTCAATGAAAAAGAGGACTTTCAGGCATTTGTGATGAAACTACTTGAGCTGAACAGAAAATTTAACTTTCAAATACAAGACCCTAGAGAAGCATAAAAAGGTAAACAGGAAAAATAAATTATGAGGGATGTTAAAAGATTAAACAGTTTACATTCCTACATGGGAAGATAATACTTCAAACTCATAAGAACTTTTTCAGTAAGGAATACACAGAGGACATAGGTCTGAATTGAATATGAAGGGATGATATCTATAAAGCATTTATTTTTTGCTTATCCTTGTTCTTTGTGGGGTAAAAAGGGTGGGGTGTCTTATTTCTGGGGCTGGATTTGGGCTCGGGGCCTCCTGGGTCCAGGGCTGGTGCATTGTCCACTTTGCCACCTAACTAATGTGGGGACCAATTTTTAATTGGGGAGGGTTAGCTAAGTGGCTCGCCACAATATTGGAGCAAGGGAGGATACTGGCAGCTTCCCTCAAAACAGAACAGGATTTATTTTAACAAGAATGAACTTAAAAACAACAACAACAACAACAACAAACAGGATCAGTAGGATCAAGGGAAAGGAAAATTATACAACCTGAAAAATATCACCGCCCAGGAATCAGCTGAGAATACACAGCAGAGCTCCTGTCACCTTCCAGCTTCCAGAAACCCCACACAGCTCCCAACCAATTGTCTGGCTGCTCTGACAGTCACATTACTACCCTCAGTAGGCTTCCAATCATTATAATTTTGCCAGGCCCATGTAGGCGTCAGTGAGTGGTGATGACGTGAGGTGCCAGCGCCATGGCAACGGCTACAACCAGTGGCTGGAGCACTGTGCGGTTTGCGGAGCCCCAGGCCAGTGCACACCGAGGCATAAAAACCTCAAATAACAATTAATTCTTTACATTAACCTATGATGGCATCTTTAAAACAGGGTTTAGAGGTAGGAGGAATAGTCTGGGTGAGGGGAAAGGGGGGAGGTGGACTGGGGAGAGGTAGTTCATATGAAGGAAACAAGAAAAAAGCTTATGGAGGGGAGGGAAAGAGGGGGAAGGAGTGGGGGAATTAGTGAACCTTACTATCATAAGAATTGGCTCAAATAGGGAATAATATACATACTCAAGCAGGTATAGTAATATATTTTTGCCCTGAGGAAAAGTGGGAGGGAAGGAAGATAAGGGGCAGGGGGAGAAAAGGGGAAGGAGGAAAGGGCAGATTGGCAAAAGAGCAACAATAAGCAAAACACTTTCATGGAAGGTGAAGATGTTCTGCAGAACTGCACAAGTATGACATACTGAATTGCTTGATTTCATAGGGAGGGTTGAGGAGGGAGGGAGGAAGAAAATTTAGAACACAGAATTAGCTCAAAGAACTTAATCTCATCAGATTGGCCCAAGGAGGGAATAACATTCACACCCAATTGGGAAGAGTAATCTATTTAACCTTATAGGAAAGTAGGAGGGGAAGATAATAAGGAGGGAAGTGTGAAAAAGCGAGGGCATAGCAGGGGAGGGGACAGTCAGAAGTAAAACACTTTTGAGGAGGAATAGGATAAAAGAAGATAGAAAATAGAGTAAAAATCATCGGAAGGGAATATGATGGAGGGAAATAGTCATGATGATTGACTATAATGGCAAAATGTATAGTACCTACTTTGCTGGGTTATTGTGAAGAAAATTCTTTGTCAAGTTTAAGGTACTATTTAAGTTATGATGAATAGGATGCTATCAGAAAGGCCTGGAAAGACCTACATGAACTGAAGCAGAGTGAAATGTACTGTATACAAAATAACAGCAATAGTGTAAGATGATCTGCTGTGAAGCATGCGGTTATTTTCAGCAAGGCAATGATCCAATATAACCCTGAAGGACTTTTGAAAATTGCAATCCATCTGTAGAGAAAGAATGGATGGTATCAGAAAACAGATTGAAACACATTTTTTTCTTTGACAATTCCTTAATCTGAAGTTTTGTTTTTTAACTGTTTTCTCTCACAACCTAGTTAAAGTGGGCATGTTTTCTATGACTACTCAAGTATAACTTATATTGAATTGCTTGCATTCTTGGGGGTGGGGTGTGGGAAGGGAGGAAGGAAGAGAAGTTGGAACACAAAGTTTTAAAAATTGATGTAAAAATTTGTTTTTACCTGTATTTTGGAAATTAAAATTCTAAACAAAAAATGTTAACATGAACAAAATAACCATAATAGAAATAAAACACATGTTTTTGTATCTCAGTTTCCTCATATGTAAAATGAGGCAATTGAAATTGATGCTTTCAAAAATCTCTCCTCCCTCTAACTTATGAAATATAAAACAGAAAATACTTGATGATTTCTTCAACCATAAATAATAGTGTGAAAGAAATCTTTAAAAGGTCAACATAATCTTGGGTTCCATTAGTAGATATACAAGAGTCCAATGTAAGAGGGATAAACTTCCACTGCACTCTATATTCACAGTAATTTATTAAGTTCATATTAAAAACATAAATGACAAGCTATATGTCATTCAGCACATCAAGGAGTATGGAAACCACCAACCATCTAACCTATCAATCAATTATCAGGCATTTATTAAACACTTACTATGTGTCAGATTCTATATTTAGAGGTAATAATCAATCATGTTTTCAGAGTCACAGTTTCAGATACATGAGGTGTTTAATCTAGAAGAGAGAGCCCAGGGAAAACATTATTGGCAACTTTAAGTACTTTAAGAGCTCTTTTTTAACCAGAATAAGTTTTATTCTATGTGATTCCAGAAAGTACAGCTAGGACCAACTTTGGAAAATTTAGGAGAGCATATTCTTGCTCAATATAAGGAATAATTTCCCCAAAATTAGTGCTGTCCAGGCATTGAAGATATTTGCAAAGTTATGAATTTCCCATTTCTGGAATGTTCCAGGAGGGAGTGAATAACCATCTGCCAGTGTTGCTGCAAGAGGAACTCCTGTGCTGGGAGAAAGGGAGGAATAAAAGAACATTTATGGCTCCTCTTTATTTGTTCAAAAAATTCAGGCAGGCCCCTTAAGGAACTGATTCATGGAGGACAAGGACACTGAGGCAAAGAATGGTGGGGCATTCCTGACATTTGGCTCTTTCTTTTATACTGCACCTCCCCTTACTCGAAAAAAGTCAGTAATTTTCTGAACAAGACCCTAGCTGAGTCATAGGTTATGGCTCTTTTCTAAAACAATTGTACTGATGAGGATTAGAATGCTTGGAGGTTTCCTGTCATTTTTAGCAGACCATGCTCAATAAATAGAGATGGCCAATGCAGAGGGAAAATTGAAGCCAACTCACAAAAACTATCTAATTGGCACACATAGATTCCATTCAGAACACTCTGGTATATGGACGAGCTTCATCACCATGTTTGGTACTTATTTGTCCTGCTTTGACTTGTGAACCCTACTCAGCATTAGTCTGCCCCATTGTAACTGCTATCTGACTGTTTATCCTATCTTTGCTTGTACCATAGAACAACTCCTTTGGACATGACTATTGGTTGTATTTAGCTAATTGTTATTCATTTATATTTAATTCCCTGCATATTTATTCTGCATGTACTTATATATGTCTTTTTCTTCCCTATCATAATGTAAAGTCTTTGTAGATGGCTACAATTTCATTTATTGCCTTTGAATCTCCAGTACCCTAAGCATAGTGTCTGGCACATAGTAGATACTTTATTAGTGCTTGTCGAGTGATTGGTCGATCTGACCCTTTCACTCAGAAATAATTCCTGTCTGCTTATACTTAATCAGTGTTGAATCTCTTAGGTATCAGGCACCTCAGTGATCTGCCCAGGACTTGCCTGGGGCTAGCACTGGGTCTGGTGGCTGACATTAATAAGTTATTTTCCAGCTGCAAAGTTCCTGGCTTTAGTGGATCTTGTAATAGAGAAATGTAGCTAAATGTAATTGTAGCCTGGAGGATTCTTGCATTGGAATAGCCTCAATAAAACTCTTAGTTACCTTTAAAAAAAGGAAAGAAAAAGTTGCTTAGATAAACTATAAGTTTCATTGAATTTTTTATATATTGACATTTATTTGTTTGTTCATTTTTCTTTTTTGTGAGGCAATTGGGGTCAAGTGACTTTCCCAGGGTCACATAACTAGTAAGTGTCAAGTGTCTGAGGCCAGATTTGAACTCAGGTTCTCCTGACTCCGGGGCAGGTGCTATATCCACTGTGCCATCTATCTTCCCCTATACTGACATTTATAACATTTCTATGGGAAACATGATTTGAGTTTCAACGACTGAATTCCAAATGAAATATCAAAATTACTATTTTCATATTGTTTTACAGAAACTTAAGAAGTCATATGAACTGATGTGTGAAAAAATGAGCAGAACCAGAGAAACAGTTTATACAGTAACAACAATATGGTAAAGACAAATAACTGTGAAAAACTTAGGAACTTTGATCAAAGCAATAATGAAATATGAATTCAGAGAACACATTACTTTCTACCTTCTAAGGGAGGTGAAATCAACATCCAGAATAAGGTATGTATTTTTTTTTTTTGCGGGGCAATGAGGGTTAATTGGCTTGCCAATGGCCACACAGCTAGTAAGTTTCAAGTGTATCAGGCCAGATTCGAATTCAGGTCCTTCTGAATCCAGGGCTGGTGCTTTATCCATTGTGCCACCTAGCTTCCCCCAGGTATGTATTTTCAAACATATATTTCAGCAATATATTATACTTGACTATACATATTTCTTAATCGGTTTCTTTTCTTTTCTTTTTCCAGTGAGGGATGAGAGAAAATAAATGCTTGTTAATTGAAAACAACATAATTATTATATAGAGAAATGAGTCAAATTTATAAGAATATACATTATCTCCCAATTGCTAAATGGTCAAAGGATATCAATGTCCAATTTTCAGATGAAGAATTTAAAGCCATCTATAGTCACATGAAAAAATGCTCTAAATAACTACTGATTAGGTACCATCTCATACCCATCATATTGGCTAATGTGACAGAAAAGAAAAATGATAAAAATTGGAGAAGGTATGAAAAATTGGAACACTAATGCATTGATGGTGGAGTTGTGAACTAATCCAACCATTCTGGAGAACAATTTGTTGTTCTTGTTGTTTGTCCTTCATTCTCAAAGAAGACCATGAGAGATATCATGACTTTTAGTGAATTAGATTTAAGTGGGGAAAGGCTGTGCAAAGTCACCAGCCTCACTTTCTCCTCCAAAGCCATCTGGGTCCAGTGGCAAGATATATATCAGGATGACTGTAGGTGGCCCTGGATGTATGAGGCAATCAGGATTAAGTGACTTGACTGGGTCACACAACTAGTAAGTGTCTGAGGTGAGATTTAAACTCGAGTCCTCCCAACTTTAGGACCAGTTCTCTATCTACCATACCATCTAGATATCCCTGGAGAAGAACTTGGAACTATGGCCAAAGGCCTATAAAACTGTTCATATCCTTTGATGCAGCAAGACCACTGCTAGATCCATATCCCAAAAAAATCATAAAAAAGGGAAAAGGGCCCACGTGCACAAAAATGTTTATAGCAGCTCACTGAGTGGTGGCAAAGAATTAGAAATTGAGGAACTGTGCATCAGTTGGGGAATGGCTGAACAAATTGTGGTATATGAATGTATCGGAATACTATTGTGCTGTAAAAAATTATGAGCAGGCAGATTTCAGTAGCATTGTTTGATGGTGAACTATAAAAGAAATCTCTTCTTAGCAATACAATGATCCAAGATAATGCCAAAAAACTCACAATGGAAAATGCTCTCCACATGCAGGAAAAAAAACAAAAAACCTATGCAGTCTGAATGCAGACCAAAACATACTATTTTTTTTCCTTTCTCATGTTTTTTCCCTTTTGTTCTGATTCTTCTTTCACAGCATTATTAATGTGAAAATACATTTAATATGATTATACATGTCTAACTTTCATCAGATTGCTTGTCATGGGGAGACAGAGAGAAGGGAGGTAGAAAAATTTGGAAGTCTACATCTTACAGAAATTAATGTTGAAAGGTATCTTTATATTAATTGGAAAAATAATTTGAAGTGGGGAAATAGAGTTATCCTTTTGTGAGAAGAGAACCACCTATAGAATGATTTCATTTTAATCAACTTGGCATGTGTCCCAAATTTATATTTTCTCCTGTTGATACTTTACAAATAGATTTTGGGAGTGGAGACAGTAAATATTCGAGTGGCGAGAGGACTGATCCTTATGGTTTCATTTTTTACCTCTTTACGATAAACATCTATCATTATATATCTTTATAGAAGAAATTTTGTAGCATATAAGAAGTGCCGGGCCTGGATTCAGGAAACATGGATGGAATCTTGACCATATCACTCCATTTCTAATATAACGAAATAGAAAGGGGAAGAAAATGCTTTGCTGTTACTTCATTACTTTATAACTTCAGCATATTATATTTTTAAATCAATGCAAAAATCTTAAATTACTTAGTACTAAAATTGTAATATTCAAGGGCAAAGCTAATCTCAAAAGGGAATACCATATATAGCTCAAATTAAGAAGCATTGCCATTTGTCTAAAATAGGTGCTTTCCATTACACAGAATGTAGAGGCATATAATTTAAAGACATGAAATTTCATATAAATAAAAAAAAGTTTTCAATAGCAGAAAGTCAATTTTTATATTATTATTGTTATTGCTATTATTATTATTGTTTTTGTTGTTATTATTTCTTTACTCTCATAATTTGTAATTTTATTAGCATAAAGAACTCATACGTAGTCTAGCAATTTCCTTCTTGCAGATTGGCAACTCACATATAATAATGCTTATTCTTGGATAGTAGCCTGGACGTTGAGGGGTGAAAAGACATATTCCCCTGTCACATAGAAGGTATATATCAGAAACAGAATCTGTACAGCTTCCTTCCTCTAAGGTTGAATTTGTATTCACTCTACTATACTATTTCTCAACTATTATTTTTATCATTATTATAATAGTATAAATAAGATGAAATTATAATATTTGACTTTGGGCAAATCACTTCTCTCCCTTTGATGCTAAATTTTCTCATCTGTAAAATGGAGATAATAACTGCAATATAACCTCATGGGGTTGTGAGAGGAAAATGTTTCATAAACAACCCTAAAGGGTTATGTAAATGTGCCTGGTATTAATCATTATTATCATAAACATTACTCTGAATTGGAGGCTGATTCTGAAAGATTTCCCAACCATTTTTTTTTTTTACCAGTTATTCTATGACTTTGCCTGAAAAGCCAGATGTTCATCCTTATTGACCTCTTAAGATTCTCCAAAGGACTAACACAAGCATCACATTTCCAATTCAGATTTTCCTGGTTATACCAAGTGAATCAAGTATTCTTCACTTCCTGATGGAAGCTGTTGTGTAGCATATAAGTAGGTGCCAAGCACTCTTTAGTAACTGCTGCATTCTGCTCTGTCTGCCTGAATTTCTAGTCTTATTTTTAGTGGAAAGTCTCTGAAGTGCTAGGAAAAAAGACCCTCAGAAGAAAGTACTGTGTTTAGCCCAAAATGAAAGCCTCAAGCATCAATGCAAATGCAAAATACCTGATAAATGAAGTCAATGTGTTCTCAAATAAGTAATCTAGTGTAATTTTGGTGTTAATAAAAAACAGTACAACATGCTGAAATCATAAATGGTTATGTATGCAGTTGATAACTGTGGCAGCAATTGAGAGTTTTCATTCCCTTTTCCAGATGTTCACATCAGAAATAAAAGGTTTACTCCTCATTTCCCCCTTCTTTGATTCTCGTGAAGAATTAAATAAAATCTGACAAGATGTTTCCAAATGAAATTTGGAAAATGCAGTTATCTTGGTGAGAAAACAGTATGTGTGGATGTTGAAGGGGAAGGTAAAGACCCAACATGGAAGGGAAGGTGGTTATTTTAACTCTTTTGTGCACTCATGTATTCTTTTTACTAAACCTTGCTTTTGTTTGGTTAAGTAAAGCCTGTATCATAATCATTTTATTGTTAATCTGAATATTGTGAGAGTTTGAGATGGCTAAGGCCCTTAGATTTTTTTTCTGTAAACCTTTATTATAGATCATAATATATGTTTGTGAGGGGAATATGAGTGAGACGGTAAAAGAAGAAACATAAAAGCTCAGAGGATCATGTGTCAGGAGGTTTGTTACAGACATGCAAGTACATGTGATTCCCTCACACTACAGTCCCATAGGTACGCGTTGTTGGCTCCAGTATGGAGCAACCTGTGTATCCTGATAGAGAAGACAGATCTCCTGGGTTGCTACCCTTATATCAGGTTGCTATTGCTGAGGAGATTCATAAGGAATAAATGGAGGGAGACCATAGGTATATTCAGCATATGGTGTGGAAAGTAGTGATAAGGGTTGGGATATATTGAGGAATAAAGGGACTATTAAAGTCTAAACTGGCCAACTAGCTAGCAGGACAGACACATCTAAGAAGGGGAGATAAAATTCTATAGCAGGAAAGTCAGTTAGGCATGGCTACTACGTGAACTAGGAGACAGAGATAACTCCAGAGGTCAGAACTATCATTCCCAAAGAAAATTCTTCCTGACTCTCAGGAATCTTTCCCCTACCCCATCCCTAAAGGGAAATTTCCATAGTTAGGTGGTTACCTCACCAATTCCCCCATCATCTGTCTTCTATATAAGATTTTGCCTTTCTTCTGTTGGATGAGCAAGATGTCTCTAAGATATCTCCATCCCTCTAGGGAAATCTTTGATTTCCCTTTTGGTCACTTTCTCCAAGCACCCCAATAAATGAGTCTTTTATTCTAATTGGATTGTGTACAAGAGGTGTTATGCTTTAAAGAGACATACCTAAGGATCCCCACCACCTCTTTCCCCCTTGATGGTAGGAATGACCCCTCCCCCATCACCTACAAAGACACTATGATTAGTAGTTGACTGAGGTGGTGCAGTGGAGAGAGTGCCAGGCGTTGAGTCAGGAACACTACTCTTCCTGAGTTAAAATCCAGCCTTAGACACTCACTAGCTATGTGACTGGGTAAGTTACTTAACCCTTTTTGCCTCAGTTTCCTAATCTGTTCAAATAAGGTAGAAAAGGAAATGATAAACTACTCTAGTATCTTTGTTAAGAAAGCCCCAAATGGGATCATGAAGAGTCAAACATGATGGAAAAATGACTAAACAACAACACATATTACTCACCAGGATTAGGGGAAGTTTACTAAACTAATAGTTTGCTACCTTTGCATTCCTAAGCCTAAATGTAGCTGGCCAAGCCACTTTTTGGACATTTGAGAGCTTCCTGTTATACAAGTATATAAACAGGTCAATCAGTGGGCAAGTGTGGAGTTACATTTATCAGCTAGGGCCTAGCAATTGGCCATTCCTCACAGTCTTAGGGAAGACCCTGGGTGAGAGGAAAAAATGAGGCAAATACTGCTGTACTTAGGGGAAATCTTGGATGGGAAAATAAGCCAAAAAGAGAGATTTTTTTAGAGAGTGAATGTAATGCACACAGGGGTTTTGGGAGATGCTGATGATTTGCAAACCTGAAAGTTGCAATTATATTAATGCTTATCATCATAATCATTGTTCTAAAAATCCTACAGTCACTAAGCTACCAATGTGGTCATGATTTCAAGTTCTATGTCTTCTACTTTATTCCTACTGAGCTTAAACAATGTGTGTAGAGTGATACTGGGGTATGCTGGTAAATATTTAATAAGCAGGCTGTTCTGAAAAAGAAGTATACAAAAATACTTCTAATTTTAATCCACATATTAAGAACTACTTAGGTAGTTCTCTTATTTGTCTTGAAAGCCCCTGTTAGACATTTTTTAAATTTATCAATAACCGGGGCAGCTAGGTAGGGCAGTGGATAGAGCACTGGCCCTGGATTCAGGAGGACCTGAGTTCAAATCTGACCTCAGACACACTTACTAGCTGTGTGACCCTGGGCAAGTCACTTAACCCCAATTGCCTCACCAAAAAAAATTGTCAATAATCCTCTTAAAGAACAGTGCACCCAACTGAACATACTAGTTAGTTAGTCAATAAGTATTTATTAAATAGCTAATATGTGGTAGGCACTGCACTAGGGATACAAAAAAGGCAAAAGACAGTCCCTGCCCCCCCCACCCCGGATTTTGGTTGTAGGTGATCTGTGGTGATGTATTAGGACTATCACCTCCTTCCTTATGGGTATCATACTTCTTCTTCTTCTTCTTCTTTTTTTTTTTTTTGCAGGGCACTGGGTGTTAAGTGCCTTGCCCAGGGTCACACAGCTAGTATGTGTCAAGTGTCTGAGGCCGGATTTGAATTCAGGTACTTCTGAATCCAGGGCCAGTGCTTTATCCACTGTGTCACCTAGCTGCCCCCTGGGTACCATATTTCTATTAATGGAACCTAAGATTGAATGAGAGTTTTTAAAACTTGGCTCTCAGTACTGGCTTTTGTTGACCTGTATTAAATTAAAACAAGTCTTTTTCCTATGAACTCCTATCAAGTTGGTACTCTCAGAATTTATATTCCTGCAGTTGTATTATTTTTTAACATTAAAGAAAAACCTTGAAATTTTTCCTTGTTAAATTTTCATTTGGAATGACAAAAGTGACTGAATGGTGTTTCTGTCATCCAGTGCATTATCTAGCCCTCATGTCTTACCTATATGCCTGATAAATATACCTTCTATGATTGAAGCCATTGATGGAAATGCTGAACAGGACACAGTTAAGGACAGGAATGGTTTGTGAGGAAACAGGATGAAAAAGCCAGCTTTAAATTTAATGTCACCTCTCTTCTGAAGGTGGAGGGTGGAATAGAAATGGAAATAATTCAATGGGATAAAATGGAAAGAGGACTGAAGATCTGCGTTCAAATTCTATTCTCCTTATTACCTGTGTGATTTGGAGTAGATCGTTTTATCTCCCTGGGTTTTAGTTTCCACATGTATAACTTTCCACTTCTTCTGGAATATATGGCATCTCAGGGACCACGTAGATCTATGATTTTAAGACTAAACGACCTCATGAGGTCTCTTTCAGCTTTAGCATTTTGTGATTTGGAAGACACATCTAACGTAGTATGCAAAGTCCCGCATACTGGAATGGCTCTTCAATCAGTGATTATTTTCTGACACTCTTAACTGGATTGTATTACCCCTACTCATTTGGGATGTCTATTATCAACAACCCAATCTCACAATGATCTCCCAATTAGCTGCTGAGCAATTTAGAATTGATGACTTTAATTATTCAGCTATTGAATGCAAATGCAAATTTCTAAAAATAGATGTTCTTCAGTAAAGAAGCTTTTGTTGAGGCAGAGGTAGGCCAGGGCTATGTATTGGGGACAACATCCTGAATTTCCACTGGCTGTATAGGCTGAGTGTATTAGGCAACTCCCTTGCCAGTTTGAGGACTAACACCTCTAATGTGAGGGCTTGCTGAGTCTTTTTCAGAGCTCACACCTTTGGTGTCTACCTGCCACCCAACTTTCAACTGTAGTTTTCAAGAAGCATTCAGCAGCCACACCCCCTAAAAACCATCTCAGCAGATGGGCTAAACTAGGTTGAAAGTGACTGACAGGCCTCAAATCCACCAACCAGTTAGGGGGATGTGTACCCCAAGCATGTGAAGACTTGACCTGATAGAATAGGTGGATTAGAAGAATTTGGTTCAGCGGTCATGAAAGCAGCTGAAGCAGGATCTGTGGAGCACTTAGAACTTGGTCAGATATCAAAAAGATTGGGCTTGGAGTCAAGAATAATTGAATTATATGTTCATTATCTGTGTAACTTTGGGCAAGCCATTTACCTCTCTCAGACCCAGTTTCCTTGACTATAAAAACCAGAATAAGAATAACACATACCTCACAGAATCATTGTTAGGATTGAATAGGACCACATGTATAAATAATTTTACAAACTTTAAAGCACTACATAAATATGAGATATTGTTATTGCTATTATTCCTTCCCAGGCTGCCTGAAATAGAAACTTATGGATTTTGAGTTCTTGACCACGTTATGCCTTCTATTTCATTAATTCATTCATTTATTCCTTTGTTTTTGAGCTGAGTACTTGTGACAATGGATATTTTAGATTAACTTCAAGAATTTCTAAGAGATTAAAATTTTCTGAGTCTGAGTTGGGCACTTGTTTCCTAAAAGGAAAAACTCACATAACTGTGAACCTGTTTGAAAATGAAGAGTAAGTTCACCAGAAGATCAAGCCTTCACTTGAAGTCATGCCATTGGGAGGGAGGATAGAGAGTAGGAAGAGAGCTGAAACTTGCCAACCTTGCTATTTCCATGATTTGCTTAAATGGAGCAGTTCCTAGATAAATGGGAATGTAGTTTATTGGTTCAGTAGATTTCTAAAATAGATTTTTTTTTAACCCTTTGGGGGAGTCTAATGGAATGTTTGAGTATTTTTAAATGTTTCAACATTATTCATAGACTCTTGTGAATTTTTTGTGTATATATTATGCATTTTGTAGTGTATGAAATAAAGGCTTTCCCATAATGATACCCATATTGAATATTTAGTGCCTATGTGGTAGTTGGGGTTTTTGTTATAAACATTTGGGGAGAACTAGAAAAGAACTTTGTCTTGGAAATAATCCTGGACTCATTTCAGTTGAGGGCAATGAAGTAAAGAGAGTTAATGATCAGTCCCTAGATCAGACTCAATATGTGTAAGCCCAGAGCTTCTGAGGTTGTGGTAGGGTGATAGTGCTGGGTCTTGAGTTACAATATAATTCCAAATGAGCTAGAGAAATTTGTATAAATTACTTTGACATTACATTGAGTCCCAATGCTGAAAGTTGGATTTGGGCTAATGTCCAAAACAGAGATCAATTTTATGAGTTAGTTACCTTTCTGTTTTCCAATTTAATCAGCTATTTCTTTCCTAGTTTCATTATATCTATTAGCTTCTGTCAAGAAAATATGTCATTTTGTTTGTTATTTGAATTTCCTTGAGAGGTACTCAGTCTTACTCAGTAAGGGTGGAGGGTATTAATGGAAAAGGAATGAATTTGACATAGGACCTGAATTCAAATCCTGGCTCTGCTATTTTCCAAAGTTCAACCTTTGGAAATTCACTCTGAGACTCAGTTTCCTCCTGTGTGAAATGAGAGGATGAGACTAGTACTTTAAATTCTCTTCTGACTTTAAATTCTATGAACATAGTGACAGTTGTAATCAAAGCAAGCCATCTACCCTAATTTAACTAATTATTGTCATTCACAATGAAACTACAGCTAGAATCTTAATTAAGGAATGTCCTAATTGTTCTTCATTGTTTATGTCCCTCATCCTTTCTCTAGTCATTATAGATTATGCAATCTGTGCATTTATTATCTTCCAACTAAAAGGCCCTTCTGCTGCCTCATTGGGGCATGCAGATGACCCTGATTCTCCAAGTCTATGGGAGTGAAACATATACTTTGACAAGTCCTGCCACTGATGCATGAAATGTTTCATGTATAAGTCCCTCTCAGGATTCTTAAGGGGAGTGTCCCCTTTAGTTTTACTGTTTGTAATGTCCACCAGCTAAAGGGGAGTGCCCGCTTTAGCCTCTGTTAATGTGTCACTCAATTTCCTTTCTCTCTTCATTCTCTTTACTTTGTTAGTCATAAGTATCTGTAATGTTATTGTTTCATGTAAGGAAACGATGTTTATTCATGAAGCACAGCAGGGAGTGTGAGAATCAGGGTACCATCCCCTGCTGAGAAAGACAGTGTGAGAACCATGGAGATGACCCCCTGAAAAGAAAGCATGTGACTAGAATCTGGAAGCTGCCTGGCACCTGTAGGTCATGTCAATCAATGGACCAGCCAATTAGCTTTGAACTGTGTGTGGGGACCATTGCTCTTCCAGTCCTGTAGGAAACTTCCACTGGAACACACAGAGGATCAACATTTTAGTTCAAGGACTGGCTTGGGACTGGAGAGGCAGGCAGGGTAGACAGATCTCCTTACTTTCAGAACCGCATGTTTTCTCTTTAGAAGCGTGCAATGCTAGGTGAAGGTGGATTCTCTCTCTCTCTTGGCTAACCCCTAATCTATTTTAATAAATGCTTAAAAGCCTAAATTGTTGCCAAATTCATGAGTAAACTTAGCTAGTTTCCCCCAAAAAACTGAGGTGGGGGCAGGTGAGGACACGTATTAGATTTTAAACATCACAGTTGCCTATGGTGTAATTGTCAGTCTTGCTAAGTTCTGAAAGGTTCTTCACCAGATAATTGATTTTCTAACTAGTGATTAACTTTGAAGAATGTAGTAACTCATGGAACTGGCTACAAAGAGTTAGAAAGGCTGCACTTTATGGTCCTGGAAAAGAGACCCACATAGATGAAAAGAGGAACCCTGAATGTATCAAAGTGAGCAAATATGTGAAATATAAGCTTCTCTTCTTGTTCTTCTTGTTCTTGTTTTTGTCCTTGCCCTTGTTTTTGTTGTACTTGTTTTTCTCCTTCTCCTTCTCCTTCTTCTTCTTTCTTGTTCTTCCTTCTTCTCTCCCCCCCCCACCCCAAGTTCATATACAGCTCTCCATCCTATAGTTCACAAATACACAGGGCTTTAGTATTTACAAAATACTTTCCCCAAATGATCTTTGGAGGTAGTGGAAGCATTATCTCTATTTTGCAAATCAATCCACAAGCACTGTTCATCTTCTTTTTCCCAGGCACTGTGTTGGGTGCTGGGAACACAGAGAGGAAAAAAATGAAAACTATCTCTAGCCAAGTCTAGCCAAGGGAAATGATATTTACATATGAAATATATTCAAAATAGATTCAAGATGAGTAATTTTTGTGGGGGGGATCCTAGAAGGAGAATGAACTAGGAAGAGGAATATGAAGAAGATGGTGCATGAGTTATACTTTGAAGGAATCTAGGGATTCTGAGAGATATAGGAAAAGAGGGAGAGTATTACAAGCATGCCAGTGGAAAGTTCTGGAGGAAGGAGAGTGCCATAAGAGTAAGAGCAGGAAGTGTTTGGTTGCACTGAAGTATGCATAGAAGGTAGTTATGTGAAATGGTAGGATGGATATATTTTGTGATGGATTTAAATAAATAACAAAATAATATATATTTGATCCTAAATGTAATAGGGAAGCATTGGATTTTTTTAAGTAGGTAAGTAATGTGATGCAATAAAATGAATTTGGAAGCTGTGTGAAAGATAGAATGAAAAATGGAAAGGCTGAAACAAAGAGATCAATCAGAAGACTGTTATATTAGTGTAGAGACTGAGGCTTTCAGGAATTAGCTTGCCTGGAACCTCTAGTTCAGGTTTACAAAACACTAGCTCCTGTTTGAGGAGTGGGGAAGAAAAAAATAGTAGATGGCACTTAAAGGGCTGCACCCCTCTAATTCCCATTCCAAGGATGATTTACACTTTAACACAGAACAAAGACTTTAAGACAGAAAAATGCATTTCGATTGCTTTATTTAAAATATTATCTAGCCTTGATTAGATACTTTTTGGGCAAGGAGACCCTGCACCATCCCTGAAATTTATAACAACTGATCAGGCCATCTCTTCTACTTTGAGTATATTGCCTTCTCTGAAATACTTTCTTACCCATTTACTGCCTCAAAAATGCCAGGAATCCTTTTAAATGGATTTATAGGTTTAGGGGTAAGGATTATGGTCATGGTAGAAAGTAGAGCTAACTGACCTTATGAAGTTCAAATCACTGCTCCCCATTGCATATAATAAAGCCAAGACATACCACGAGGTCTCTTACTTCAGGGGCCTGGACTCTTCTGAAACTAAAAAGTAAGTTAGGGTATCATCTAGTAGGGTAGAAAAAAAGAAATCCTCGAATTGGACTTAAAAAAATGCATTCCATAATGAAACTAGCCACTACCATAAAAAGGGTGAGATTTTGAAGGGTAGAGCCAAGATGGCAGAGGAAAGACTCTGACTCTCCAAGCTCCCAACAAATTCATTCACATAACTACAAAAAAATGCCATAAGACAATTCCTGGAGCAACAAAACCCATAACAGAACAGAGCGAGACTATTTTTCAAGCAAAGACACTTTAAATAGGTGGCAGGGATCGTCTGCTGTATGGGTGACAGAGGACCTCAGGGATTATCACAGATCTAGCCCCAGGTAGGCCACTCCTCCAGAGCCTCAGAATCTTCAGCATCAACAGCTTCTTCTGCACCTCAGTTCACAGAATAGTGAGGGGGTCCAGCGGTTTCCTGTGCCAAAATAGTGGGGGTTCTCTGTAGGAGCAGAGGCAGAGCACATTGCCCATGAAGTGGACTTGAGCGGCAGCAGCCTAGTGGGGAGGGGGGCACAGGCACACTAAACTTTCAGACCACAGAGAATCAATTTCAATCAGATTTCTTCTTCTTCTTCTTTTTTTTTTTTAGTCAGGCAATTGGGGTTATGTGACTTGCCCAGTGTCACACAGCTAGTAAGTGTGTTAAGTGTCTGAGGCCGGATTTGAACTCAGGTACTCCTGACTCCAGGTCCAGTGCTCTATCTATGCCACCTAGCTGCCCCAATCAGATTTCTTCTTCCAGGTTAAAGAGCAAGCAGGCCCATGGTTACTTACAGTCCAGGCAGGCTTAGAATGAGCATCTCCTCAAATGGTATCACATGGGACTCCCTGTAGCTTGGGACAGTGCATCCTGGAAGCTGTGCTCCACAATAAAAAGAGTTAAAAGCCAAGAAATAGCCTGGCAAGATGAGTAAGCAGAGAAAGCAGCAGACCATTGGAAGTTTCTTTGGTGACAAGGTAGATCAAAATGTATCCTCAGAAGAAGATAATAACAAAGTCAAAGCTCCTATATCCAAAGCCTCCAAGAAAAATATGAATTGGTCTCAGGCCACGGAAGTGCTCAAAAAGGAATTTGAAGATAAGGTAAGAGAGGTAGAGAAAAAAATGTAAAAGAAAATGAAAGTAATGCAGGAGGTCATAAAAAAGTCAACAGCTTGAAAAGCCAAATGGTCAAATGGAAAAGGAGATGCAAAAGATCTCTGAAGAAAATAATTGCTTAAGAATTAGGATAGAGCCAATAGAAGCCAATGACTTTATGAGAAATCAAGACAAAATAAAGCAAATACAAATGAATAATTAAAAAAATAGAGGGCAATATGAAATATCCCCTTGGAAAAATAGCTGACCTGGAAAATAGATCCAGGAGAGATCATTTGAAAATCACTGGACTACCTGAAAATCATCATCCAAATGAAAGCTTAGACATCATCTTCCATGAAATTATCAGGGAAAATTGCCCTGATATTCTAGAAGCAGGGGGTAAAATAGAAATTGAAAGAATCCATTGATCACCTACTGAAAGAGATCCCAAAAGGAAAACTTCCAGGAATATTAGAGCCACATTCCAGAGATCCCAGGTTAAGGAGAAAATTTTGCAAGCAGTTAGAAAAAAAGCAATTCAAGTACTATGGAGCTACAGTCAGGATAACCCAAGATCTAGCAGCTTCTACATTAAAGGACCAGAGGACATGGAATATGATACTCTGGAGGGCAAAGGAACTGGGTTTATAATAAAAACATCACCTATTGGCAAAGTTGACTATAATCTTTTAGGGGGAAAATGGATCTTAAATGAAACAATGGACTTTCAGGTATTTGTGACAAAAAGACCTGAACTGAACAGAAAATGTAACTTTCAAATACAAGACTTCAGAGAAGCATAAAAAGATAAACAGGAAAAAGACATCATGAGGGATGTTAAAAGGTTAAAATGCTTACATTCCTTCATAGGAAGATAATACTTCTAATTCATAAGAACTTTCTCAGTATTAGGGCACCTGAAAGCAATATACTTAGACATATGGCACAGGTATCAATTGAATATGAAGGGATTATATCTGTAAAACACCTATTTTTTTTATTATCCTTGTTTTGTTTGTTTGTTTTTTTTGTGGGGCAGGCAGGGTAGGGTGGCTTATGTCTGGGGTCATATTTGGGCTCAGAGCCTCCTGGGTCCAGAGCTGGTCCTTTTTCTACTGTGTCACCTAGCTGACCCATGATTACATCTTTAAAATAAAGTTATGTGGTAAGAGGAATGTACTGGAAGAAAGGGAAAGGGAGAGGTGGAATGTGGTAAAGTAGCTCATATAAAAGAAACAAAAAAAAGCTTACGGAGCAGAGGGGATAATGGGGAAGGAGAGTGGGAGTGAGTGAGCCTTATTCTCATCAGAATTGGCTCAAAGAGGGAATAACATACACCCTCAAGTCAGTATAGTAATATATTTTGCCCTGAGGGAAAGATGGAGGGGAAGGGAATAAGGAGGGAGAGGTGAAGAAAGGGAAGACTGATTGGGCGAGGGGGCAGTAAAAAGCAAAACACTTTGAGGAAATACCAAGGGGAGGGAATAGGATGGAGAGCAATACAATTAGCCATAGTAATTGTGAAAGAACTGATGAGCAGAATGCTATCAGAAGGATATATGAAAAATGCAAACCAACAACAGAGAAATAGCTGATGTTATCTGAATACAGATTGAAGTATATTTTTTGTTAGTTTCTCTTTCTAAAGTTATTTTGTCTGTTTTCTTTCATAATCTAATGTGAAGATATTTTGCATGACTGCATATGTATAACTTATATTGAATTGCTTGATTTTTTAGGGAGGAGTGATGAGGGAGGGAGGAATAAAATTTGGAACACAAATTTATAAAAAATAATTGTGAAAATGTTTGGGTTTTTTTACATGTAACTTGGGGAAAATTCTAAATAAATGAATACCTTTTTAAAAAGGTGAGGTTTCCCTTCCCCATTTTACGTGTATTTTTAAAAAAAGTTATGAATTAACAAACATTAACATTTCAATTTACAAAGAACAGAAAACAAGGATTGTATATGTGAAACTGAACTTTGATTTGGTAATTTAAAAATGTATATAAAATTAATCAAAATATAAACAAAACTGTCCTGGTGGTCTATTTCCTCTCTTGCTCTCTTCTGTGTATTTTATATGTTCCCTTGATACTCATTTTATTATATTTTTGGCCATCTATGGTCCTCATAACTCTCTCTCTCTCAAAAACAACAACAGTACTTTGTAACTAATAAGTATATTTAAGAAAAAATAAATTCACACATTGTATATTTCTGAAATTATATGCCTCATTCTGCTCCTCTAATTCATCAGGTCTCTACCAAAAAATAGAAACCGTATTTCATCATCAATATTCTGGAGTATTGATTGGTCCTAGTATTGATGAGAGTTCATGATTCTTTCCAAATTTTTTCCTTTTACATTTTTATTGCCATTTTGTAGATTATATCATTAGCAGATATTCTAGTTACTGTTCTCTCCGTGTGTTGTTTTTTGGAATCCCTGTATTTTTTATTCTCTCCTGGGGCAACATGTAAGGAATAAGTCTATCACAGGAATAGAAAATTGAAAGCTTGTCCTTTAGTTTCTTACTTTTGTTCACAACTTTAGATAGATCAAAACTTTTCTTTCTACTTTTCCTACTTCCACTCGAACAAAAACTTGCGGAGCTAAACTGAACTCCTTGTATACACACATACACACACACATACAATGCACATATGTTTATGTATAAATGTATACATAGACATGAGTTTTTATTTATGTAGATATACACATAGAGGTGAATACTCTCTATATAGTACATACATATACATACTGTAACGATTGGAATAACGCCACCTGCTGGATACTTACTGTAGAGGAGTTCTGCCCATGAAGGGAAGGTCTTTGAGGGCAAGACCAGGAGTCAGGAAGTGACGCGAGCTAGTGGGAGGAGGAAGGAAGAGACTGGCGCTCAGTCTCGCTTCTTTTTCCGGAGGACGCTAGTGGAGAGGGGAGCTAGAAATGTGCTCTCCCTTTAATAGATAGGAATCTAGGCCTTTCTCTCTCTCTTTACCAAAATTCTTATTCTCCTTAATAAATGCTTAAAAGTCTAACTCTTGCTAAAGCTTATAATTTATTGGCGACCACTCATTAAATATTTTAGACAGACTAGCTAGAATTTTAGCCCTTAACAGATGGCTGACCACGAAGAGGAAAGCTAAACCTCAGTCTTCTTCTGATCTTCTGGTTGGGTAAGAAATTTCCCCTCCCTCTCCCTTTAACTGCTAAGTACTGGTGTACTGGCTGTGTTTTCCTTTAAATTTTTTTCAAATGGACCTTTTAAACTCCCTAATTACCCTATTTTTGATTTTAGTCTGTTTAACCAGACAAATGGGAGATAAGATCATGTTAATGCTTTGTTTTTGTGGATTTTCTATTTTTCTTTTTCTTTTTGTTAAAAGAGCCAGCAACTTACTCACACAAGGAAATATCTCTCCCTCTCCCAACCATGCTTTTTCAGAGAAACCTGAAGAGATTCCCGCAGCTTTTCCCAGTTCTAACAGTAATTGTTGCTCTAATTTTGCATGCCTGGAGGCAATGACCCACCCTCTAGAAGCTTTTAATCCCCTAGCACCTGGAGGCAAAGTGGGGGAAGAGGAATCCAGGCCTGAGTTCAAAATCAAGTCTGATTCAAATTGCCCTGGTCCCTCCCCTCTTCTCCAGACCCCACCCTCTACTCCTCCCATGGCCAAGCCCATTGCTTCCCCTGCCTGGGAAGTCCAGAGATCTGATGCGCATGCTCAACTTTCTCTAACTACATTTGCAGCTTCAGGCTCAGCCCTTCCCCAGCCTGGCTGTGCTTCTGAGACAACCTTAGAAAACCCTTTAGATTCCAGATATGCTCATTTTGTTCATAATTTTGCTAACCTGCTTTTGTCTTTAATTAGTAATCTTATAAAGCATTTGTATGGTGAAAAGACTGACAGACAATATAGAGGGGTTAAAGAAGAAAAACTTAAGCTGAATAAGAATGACAACCATCAACATAGTTCAAGACTCTGCTTCTTTTGCCATGGAAGGGTGTATATTGTACAGAAATGTAGAAGTAAGCAGCAAGGTATTGATATGTGTAGTGGGGATTTTAGATATCGGAATCAAAAGTGTTCTGAATTCACTCAGAGTAATAGTATCAGTTCAGAGGTTACATAGGATTTCTGTGCTATTATATATACATTTTGAAATTAATGGTATGGGTTTATTTTCATAGAGATTTTCATGCTTTTGAGATTGTGTCTTATACTTAGTTTCTAAAACAAGGAGAATATTTGTAAAAGCTTTTTATAGTCATGTGATCAAGTTTATATTTTATAATACTCTTATTGATATTAAGTTCATATTCATTTTGTTCCATGTGTATTTTCTTCTATTCATTTGTCTATCTAATTTTGAAACATTGCAAGATGGTTTTGATTTTATTATACAATGTTAATTCTAGGAGTATTGTGCTCCCATATTCTGAGTTGTTTGTTTTTGTTATTTTTTCTCAACTGATTATTTGATCAAACTCTTTAAAGCATTTCCCTGGCAAATTGTTTGCCATGGCAAGTGTAAATTGATTCTAGAAGTATTATTTTTGATAAGCATATTCCAAAAAAAAAAAAAAAGAGGGGAACATTTGTAAAAGTTTTCTTTTTTCAAAAAAAAAAGTTTTCTTTGAGATTCTGTTGTGCTTTAACTTGTATTTAAATATGTTCTGATTTTTCACAAAAGTAATTGTATACTAAGTAAAAAAAAGGGGTATTATTTGAAATTGTTGCATAATTATATATTGTGTTCTGAGTCAAGATGTATTCACATTTTTTGCAATCATTTATTATCCTCAATTTTTAAATCCATATGGGAATTTATCATTTAAGACATTAATTGCCTTTATTCTGAGTTATCAGATGCCAGTTGGCCAAGGTGCCATCCAATCACAAGAGGAATACATGCAAGAGCAGACACTGAACTGTCACATGAGGGGAGACATGCATGAAGTCAAGGTATGGCCGAGGGAACGGCTTTTGACAAATGTTGAGGTTGGATTCTCTTGGTTTAATATTTTATTTTATTTTTCCCCACAATATTGTACAGATGGCTGGAAGTATTCATCCCACCCATCTCACTCCTACACCTGGCTTCTATGCTCCCTCCTATATGCCTGATGCCATGGACCATCTCAATCCCATGCATCTGATTAAGTCTGACTCAGTTTCTTCCAATATGTTCGGTGGCATGGACATATATTCCATCCACCTATTTTAAACCTGGCATACTGCATGGGCAGTATATATTGCTCAAGTGTGGGAATGCTCATATCCCATCATTTCTCTGTTCTTTTATGGTAACCCCCATAATTATCTCAGGTGTCATGATAAATACAGTGTTGAATTTGGCCTTGACACCTGTTACCAATTATATTAGATTTTTTAATTTCTCATAATGGCATGAGGATAATTAGGCAGATGATGCAAAAAGTGATAAAACAAAGATAAAAATTATTTTTATTAATTAATATTGCAGCAATTGTCTTCTCAATTACCCTCCATAAGGGGGGACTATAGTAATATTATAATTTTAAAGAATGTTTCAATTTTTGTTTTATTATATGTTTCATGTGTAACAACTAAGATTATGAATTCCCTTAGACATGTTTTTGAGAACTTTCATTGTTTGATTTGATTATTGACAAAGCTATTTTAAAGTTGTGTTAAGCTCAATTTTGTAGGAAATTTTCTGGCTGATTACCAGTATCCACACATCAACCCCTGAAAAGACTTCCATTCCATGACTACACCTAGAGGACATCTGAGAAAAGACTTTCAGAGACTTTAAATGAACAGTTTTGATTTGTTGTTTTTGTTGTTTTTTTTTCTCTTTCTGTTATAATATACACCATCTGTAACATGTATTCTCTGCAGAGGCCCTCCCTTTGCAAGACTAATGTCAAAGCGTCGGTTCATGAGGACAAAAAAACAATCGCCCCTCTGGACAAAACTTTCCTCTCTTCCTTTTCTATATTGTTGTTCACATATTATTAGTTAGCAATAGTTATTATATTCTTTTTACTGTTCCGTCAAGGAAACATTTTGTTTCTTGAGGAACAACAGGGGGGACTGTAACGATTGGAATAACGCCACCTGCTGGATACTTACTGTAGAGAAGTTCTGCCCATGAAGGGAAGGTCTTTGAGGGCAAGACCAGGAGTCAGGAAGTGACGCGAGCTAGTGGGAGGAGGAAGGAAGAGACTGGCGCTCAGTCTCGCTTCTTTTTCCGGAGGACGCTAGTGGAGAGGGGAGCTAGAAATGTGCTCTCCCTTTAATAGATAGGAATCTAGGCCTTTCTCTCTCTCTTTACCAAAATTCTTATTCTCCTTAATAAATGCTTAAAAGTCTAACTCTTGCTAAAGCTTATAATTTATTGGCGACCACTCATTAAATATTTTAGACAGACTAGCTAGAATTTTAGCCCTTAACAATACAAAGGGGCAGCTTGGTTGTACACTAGAGTGTGGGACCTGGAGTCAGTAAGATTCATCTTCCTGATTTGAAATCTGGCTTCAGACACTTACTAGATGTATGAGCCTGGGCAAGTCATTTAACTGAATCAGTTTCTGCATCTGTAAAATGATCTGGAGAAAGAAATGTTAAACCACTCTAGTGTCTCTGCCAAGTAAACCCCAAAAGAGTTCAGAAAGAGTTGGACATGATTGAAAAAAGCAAATAAACAATAACAAAAGGGGATAATGCCTTAACCTAAAGAAAAACATTTCTAACGTTAGAATTTCAGGCACCAGCAATAGGCTGGTAGGGGAGATATTTGTAGACTCTACAACCTGAGTCACTGTTTCTCCCCCTATCTTTAAGTATGCTTCTTTTTCTTCTTCCTACATCTAAATTTATGATTCTGAAGCTGTATCATGAAGGTTCCTAGACTCTTTATGACCCCACCTTTGAATCAACACTAGTTAAATCCTAGTAGTAGCTCATTAAAGTCAATTGCTTTTGCCTCTAAGAATGACGTTTTATCGTTGTTGTTGTTGTTGTTTTTTTTAATTTAAGGGGAAAAAAAATCAAATAACCCCAAACTGGTTAATTTGAAGTGCATTTTATTTCTGGTCCCTTGCATTTCGATTTAATAAGGCTTTGCTGTCGATGAATAGCATCTTTCACCATAATGCCCGGGGACATAGGCAGAATTCTATTTTAGCACTAAACTACAGAAAAAGAAAGGAAGGCCAGAATGAGAGGAAACAAGAAAGAATTCCCTACCCATCTGAGTCATTATGTAAGAAGTAGCTTCAAAAATTAGGCAAAATGGATTAAATGATTTCTAAACTTCACACTGTGCATTTAAATCTAATGGGAAAGAAGCTTAAATGAACTTGAATATTTAAAAAATGGTAACAAAAGTCAGTGTATAAATTGCCATCATGCCTGGACCAGACTGATTGCATTTTTCAGTCTTTTCTCGTTGACCACTCCTCTCCCTTATCCTCACCGCCCCCCCCCCCAAAAAAAAAACAACACTTCAGATTTAATGTTCAGTGACCATACAATGGGTTGGCCCTCCTTGAAAGTATTTAATCTTTGTCTTTCTCTTTAATGAGATAGACTCAGGGGCGGCTAGGTGGCGCAGTGGATAAAGCACCGGCCCTGGATTCAGGAGTTCCTGAGTTCAAATCCGGCCTCAGACACTTGACACTTAACTGGCTGTGTGACCCTGGGCAAGTCACTTAACCCCATTGCCCCATAAAAAAAAAAAGAGATAGACTCAAAGAATAGTTGAATTTGGGAGATGGAAGTGTCAATAAGCAATCACTACTTCATGAGACTTGTGTGAAAAACAGGTTTGTTACAAGAGAAATGAATATGCATGTGGAATCCAAAGAGTTTACAACCCTTACAGAAGTTTGCATTATTTATGACAACAAAAGGAGGAGGGGAAAACAGGAAGGGGTGTAGCATGGGAGGGAAAGGTACAGTACCCCTTTCCAAAGAAGAAGAGCAAGGCAATGGCAAAAGCCACATTCTTTTCCCTTGGGAACCACTAGACAATGATGATAAGAGGGTCCACTTATCTGCAAAGGACCCCAATTGCACAAGCAGTTTTTCTAGCCTGGCACAGACTGGCTGGCACCTGTCTTAACTCCCAGGGACACACAGGGAGTTCACCTTGGGGTGCAAACAACAAATTATGTCTGATGTGTGTATAGGGGAGGTGCAGGGGTGGGGAGGGGTTACATTCATCTTTGTCACATTCAGGGCCTCCTGCATGCTATGGGTCCAGTGTTTCTGGAAAATATGGCAACTCAAAAACACAAGTTCAAGGGACCCCTTAACAGCCCTTACCATCAAGTATTTTCAGAGGTCATCTATTCCAACTTAAACCTGATACTTTCTGTATCATTCCCAATAACTGATTATTCAGTCTTGAATACTTCCAGAGATAAGGGACTTATTTCCTGCTGGGGAATATCCATTCCTTTCTTTTGACAAGCCAATGCAATAGAAGAAAATGGATTTTATTTGCTCTTCAATTGCCCATCCTTTATTCCTATAAAGGGAAATAAGTTCTTGGCCTAAATTTTGGAAATTCCTACCCTTAAGCACTTTTCCTTTTCTGTACTTGTTCAAATAGAAAGGTAAGGGTATATAATTTTTTTCAAAAGGGGATTCTTTTATTTGGGGAGTATTTTAAGCAGTAGAGGGCTTTAACTCCTACCATCCTAGCTTGTCTAAGAGTACAGAGTCAATAAAATCCAATTTAGCATGCATTTATTGTGTACCTACTATGAGCCAAGCCCTATTCTTCTAGAGGATAGAAAGCAAAACTAAAAATCTGTCCTGCCCTTAGGAAACAATCTTCGAATTTAGAACTGACACAAAAGGAAGTATGCACCCAAAATGCTACTTTTATGTAGTAATGTTTGTACATGTCTGATCAATTTGACAAATATTTATTGAAGTTCTACTCTGTTAGCTATGTGAAAAAGTAGAGAGAGAGTGTAAGATTTGGACATCAGAAGACACATGTCTTATGAATCCCCTCAGAAACTTACTAGTTGTGTGATTCTAGGAAAGTCATTTAAACTCTCTTAGATTCAGTTTCTTTATCTGTAAGATTAATGTAATAGTAGCATCTGCCTTCCAGAGTATTTTTGTGAGAATCAAATAAGGTGGCATATGTAAAGTACTCTGAAAAGTGCTACATAAATGCTAGCTCTTATTGTTATGCCCAGTCTGTGGGACAAGATAGAGAATATGAAGGAGTTCGAAGGAATGGTCTCTGTTCTTAAGAATGCATGCTCCTGAAAAAAAAAAGAACACGAACTGGTATTTTTTATAACTCTTTACAAAGTGCTTTACATACTTCTATTAGCTTGAATTTACTCATGTGTAATGTTGGGACAATGGTCAAACAAAGAGTCAGCAAAATACTTGTTATTCTAGAATCTGAGTATACAAGGAGAGAAACAAAATGATGCTTGATCTCAAGAAGCATACGCCCTTTTAGGGCAAACAATATATTTTTATATACATATATGTGATTTTAAAAAAGAAATAAAAGGTAGTTTAGGGAGGGAGAGCACTAGCAGCTGTGGGATTCAAGAAGGACTTCATTCAGAAAGTAATGCTTTATTTTATATATATATATATATAGTTATATATAGTTATATATATATATATATATATATATATAATTTATAATAATGAAGGAAGTAAGAGACTTTATGAGTCCATCATCCAAAATAGAAGTTCTGAAGTGGGGAGGATTTTTTTTTTGGTGGGGGAGCAAGATGATGTCTGTTTTGGATATAATTGAGTTAATAATTAGACATAATTCAAACCAGTTTGAAATTACCAATAGGGAATTGGTAAAGTCGGGTTAAGAGCTCAGGAGAGTCATTGAGTCTAGATATATGGATCTAAGAGTCAGCTATACAGAGATGATAATTAAATCCATGGTAGCTAATGAGGTCACCAAGTGAGAGTATATAGAATAGATAAGTGAAATAAGTCAAACATAAGGAAATATAAAGAAATAAATAAGGAAGAATCGTTATTTTACAACCAAGGAAACTGAGGCTCAATAGAAAGAAAAAGATTTGCCCATGATCACAGGTAATTCATGGTAGAGCCAAGATGAGAACCCAGTTTAGCTAATTCTAAATTCACTCATCTTTTCTGTATATAAATGATAATAATGAAAGCAAACCTTTATAGAATGTTTTAAAATGTGAAAAGTAGTTTGCATATATTATCTCATAATAATTGTTCTTTCCACTGTAATACTAATAGCTAACACTTAGAGAATGCATTAGAGATATAAATTAACAATTCATATTACTATAGCACTTTCAGGTTTACAAGACACTTACAGGACAACTTTGCATAAGTATTATTAGATTTCTTATAGTTAAGATAAGTTCAGTGCCAAATCTGATGACCAGAACCGAATAGAAAATTTGATCTTAACATACAAGACTCAAGAGAAGTTTAAAAAGGTAAACAGAGGGGAAAAAAAGGTTACTCAATTAGGTTAAACTGTTTATATCCCTACACAGGAAGATAATACTCATAACTCTTAAGAATTGGAAATGTATTTGGGCAGAGAGAAGGACTTTACACAGAGGGTATAAATATAAATTGTCTTTGATGTGATGATGCAAAGAAAACTAAGGGGTTAAAAAAGGAGTCTATGGGAAGGAGAGGAAAGGGGAGGTGGAATGGGGTGAATTACATCATATGAAGAGGTGAAAAAAACAACCTATTATAATAGAGTGAAAGAAAGGAGGGGTGAACATTGTTTCAACCCTACTCTCATTAGATTTGATTCAAAGAGGGATTAACATATATATTCATTGGGATACAGAAACTTTGCTCATTCCTCAGGGAAGCAAAAGGGGAAGGGAAAGGAGGGGACTGATAGAAGGGAGGACAAAAGCAAGGGAGAAAAGGGTAAAGAAAAGAGAGGGGGGTGATAAAAAGGGAGGGCAGATTGGGGGAGGCAGGGGTGAGAAGTAAAACATTGCTGTGGAGGAATAGGGTGAAAGAAGTGGGGAACAGTACAAAGGGTGTAAATAGAATGGAAGGGAATAGACAGTCAATAATAATAACTGTGAATGTGAATGGGATGAACTCTGCTATAAAACGGAAGTGAATTGCAGAGTGGATTAAAAGCCAGAATCCTACAATATGCTGTTTACAAGAAACACATTTGAAGCAGAGAGATATACACAGAGTAAAGGTAAAAGGCTGGAGCAAAATATATTATGCTTCAGCTAAAGTAAAAAAAAGCAGGGGTAGCAATCCTTATCTCAGACAAAGCCCAGGCAAAATTAGATCTCATTAAAAGAGATAAAGAAGGAAATTACATCTTGCTAAAAGGTACTATAGATAATGAAGTAATATCAATGTTAAATATGTATGCGCCAAGTGGTATAGCATCCAAATTTTTAGAGGAGAAGTTAAATGAGTTATAAGAGGAATTAGACAGTTATACTATACTAGTGGGGGATCTTAATCTCCCCCTCTCAGAATTAGATATATCTAGCCAAAAAATAAATAAGAAAGAAGTGAAAGAGGTGAATAGATTACTAGAAAAGTTAGACATGATAGATGTCTGGAGAAAATTGAATGGGGATAGAAAGGAATATACCTTTTTCTCAGCAGTACATGGCACATTTTCAAAAATTGACCATGTATTAGGGCACAAAAACATCATAGTCAAATGTAAAAAGGCAGAAATAGTAAATGCATCCTTCTCAGATCATGATGCAATAAAAATTACATGTAAGAAAGAGCCAGGGAAAAGTAGAATGAAAATCAATTGGAAACTAAATAATTTCATTCTAAAGAATGAATGGGCCAAACAAGAAATCATAGAAACAATCAATAACTTTATCCAAGAGAATGACAATAATGAGACAACATACCAAAATCTATGGGATGCAGCCAAAGCAGTGCTTAGGGGAAAATTTATAGCTCTAAATGCTTACATGAACAAGAAAGAGAAAGAGGAGATTAATGAATTGGGCATACAACTTAAAAATCTAGAAAAAGAACAAATTAGAAATCCCCAATTAGATACTAAACTACAGATCCTGAAAATTAAAGGAGAAATAAATAAGATTGAAAGCAAAAAAAAACTATAAAATTAATCAATAAAACTAAGAGCTGGTTTTATGAAAAAACAATAAAATAGATAAAATATTGGTTAATTTGCTTTAAAAAAAGAAAGAAGAAAACAAAATTACCAGTATCAAAATTGAAAAGGGTGATGTTACCACCAATGAAGTGTAAATTAAATCAATAATTAGGGATTATTTTGCCCAACTGTATGCCAATAAATTTGACAATCTAAATGAAATGGATGAATATTTACAAAAATACAAACTGCCCAGGTTAACTGAAGAAGAAATAAAATCCTTTAATAAACCCATATTAGAAAAAGAAATTGAACAAGCCATTAATGAACTCCCTAAGAAAAAATCCCCAAGGCCAGATGGATTTACAGGTGAATTTTACCAAACATTTAAAGAACAATTAATTCCAATATTATACAAATTATTTGGAAAAATAGGTGAAGAAGGAGTTCTACCAAATTCGTTTTATGACACAAATATGGTGGTGATACCAAAACCAGGCAAAGCAAAAACAGAGAAAGAAAATTATAGACCTATTTCCCCAATGAATATTGATGCTAAAATCTTAAATAAGATATTAGCAAGGAGATTACAGCAAGTGATCACCAGGATAATACAGTATGACCAGGTGGGACTTATACCAGGAATGCAGGGCTGGTTCAATATTAGGAAAACTATTAACATAATCAACCACATCAATAAGAAAACCAACCAAAATCATATGATTATCTCAATAGATGCAGAGAAAGCTTTTGACAAAACACAGCACACGTTCCTAATAAAAACACTAGAGAGTTTAGGAATAGGTGGAGCATTCCTTAAAATAATAAACAGTACCTACCTAAAACCATCAGCAAGTATTATATGCAATGGAGATAAATTAGAGGCCTTCCCAATAAGATCAGGGGTGAAACAGGGATGTCCATTATCACCTCTATTATTTAGTATTGTCCTAGAAATGTTAGCTTTAGCAATCAGAGAAGAGAAAGGAATTAAAGGAATTAGAATAGGCAAGGGGGAAACAAAACTATCCCTCTTTGCAGATGATATGATGGTATGCTTAAAGAATACTAGAGAATCAACTCAAAAATTACTTGAAACAATTAACAACTTTAGCAAAGTAGCAGGATATAAAATAAATCCACATAAATCATCAGCATTTCTATACATGACCAACAAAGTCCAGCAGCAAGAGATAGAAAGAGAAACTCCATTTAACATAACGGTAGGTAATATAAAATACTTGGGAGTCTACTTGCCAAGACAAACCTAGGAACTCTATGAACTCAACTACCAAACACCCTTCACAAAAATCAAATCAGATCTAAATAATTGGAAAGATATCAATTGCTCATGGATAGGCAGAGCTAATATAGTAAAAATGACAATACTGCCTAAATTAATTTACTTATTCAGTGCCATACCAATCAGACTACCTAAAAATTATTTTATACAGCTAGAAAAAATAATAACAAAATTCATCTGGAAAAACAAAAAATCAAGAATATCTAGGGAAATAATGAAAAAAAAAAATTCACAGGAAGGTGGGTTAGCGGTACCAAACCTGGAGCTTTACTATAAAGCGGCAGTCATCAAAACTATCTGGTACTGGTTAGGAAATAGAGTGATAGATCAATGGAATAGGGTAGGCATAGGAAACGCAGTAGTAAATGACACTAGTAATGTACTGTTTGATAAACCCAAAGACTCCAGCTTCTGGGATAGGAACTCAGTATTTGATAAAAACTGCTGGGAAAACTGGAAGATAGTATCGCAGAAATTAGGTATAGACCAACATCTTACACCTTATACTAAACTAAGGTCAAAATGGATACATGATTTAGAAATAAGAGGTGATACCATAGGTAAATTAGGAGAGAAAGGAATAGTCTACCTATCAGATCTTTGGAAAGGAAAACAGTTTTTGACCAAACAAGAGATAGAGTATATTATAAAATGCAAAATGGATGATTTTGATTACATTAAATTTAAAAAAAAATTGTACAAACAGATGCAATGTATCCAAAATTAGAAGAGAGGCAGAAAGCTGGGAAACAATTTTTATGGCCAGTACTTCTGATAAAGGCCTCATCTTTAAAATATATAGGGAATTAAATCAAATTTATATGAATCCAAGTCATTCCACAATTGAGAAATGGTCAAAGGATATGAACAGACAGTTTCCTGATGAAGAAACCAAAGCTATCTATTCCCATATGAAAAAATGCTCTAAATGTCTAATGATTAGAGAGATGCAAATTAAAACAACTCTGAGGTACCACCTGACACCTATCAGGTTGGCTAAAATGACAAAAAAGGAAAATAATAAATGTTGGAGAAGCTGTGGAAAAATTGGAACACTAATGCATTGTTGGTGGAGCTGTGAACTGATCCAACCATTCTGGAGAGCAATTTGGAATTATGCCTAAAGGGCTGTGAAGCTGTGCGTACCCTTTGACCGAGCAATAACACTTTTGTGTCTTTTTCCCAAAGAAATCATGGAAAGGGGAAAGGGACCCACATGTACAAAAATATTTATAGCTGATCTTTATGTGATGGCAAGGAATTGGAAGTTGAGGGGATGCCCATCAATTGGGGAAATGGCTGGACAAGTTGTGGTTTATGAATACAATGGAATACTATTGTGCTGTAAGAAATGATGAGCAGGAGGAATTCAGAGAAACCTGGAGGGTCTTGTGTGGGCTGATGATGAGTGAGATGAGCAGAACCAGAAGAATATTGTACACAGTCTCATCAACATTGAGTGTTGATCTACTGTGATGGACTATATTCTTCTCACCAATGCAATGGTACAGAAGAGTTCCAGGGAACTCATGATAGAAGAGGATCTCCAAATCCAAGAAAAAAAAAAAAGAACTGTGGATTATAGATGCTGAATGAACCACACTATTTCTTTTGATTTTGGTGCTGTTGTTTTTCTATTTTGAGGTTTTTCATCATTGCTCTGATTTTTCTCTTATGACTAATGCAGAAATATGATTAATGTTATTATGTATGTGTATATATATATATAAAACCTATATCAGATTGCCTTCTGTCTAGGGGAGGGGGGAGGGAGGGGAGAGAGGGAGAAAAATCTGAAATCGGAAAGCTTGTACAAACAAAAGTTGAGAACTATATTTACATGTAACGGGAAAAAAATAAAATACTTTATTAATAAAAAAAGAATTATGTTGGATCATAGTATTATTCAAAATAACTAAGTCATTCACAGTTGATCAACACAAAATATTGCTGTTACTGTGTACAATGTTCTCTTAGTTCTGATCACTTTACCCTGAATCAGTTCATATAAGCCTTTCCAGGCTTTTCTGAAAGCATTCTACTCATTTATCATAGTAAAATTGTATACTATCTCAATTATATACAAGGCTTGTTCAGCCATTTCCTAATCAAAGAGCATCTCCTTGATTTCCAATTCATTGCCACCATAAAAAGAGGTACTATAAATATTTTGGTACATATAAGGCTTTTTTTCCTTTTCCTTTTGTTAAGGGCTAAAATTCTAGCTAAACTGTCTAAAATATCTAATGAGTGGTCGCCAATAAATTATAAGCTTTAGCAAGAGTTAGACTTTTAAGCGTTTATTAAGGAGAATAAGAATTTGGTAGAGAGAGAGAAAGGCCTACATTCATCTATGTATTAAAGGGAGAGCACATTTCTAGCCCCGCTCTCCACCAGTGTCCTCAGGAAAGAGCCCAGACAGAGCGCTAGTCTCTTCCTTCTTCCTCCCACTACCCCGCGTCACTTCCTGATGCCAAAGAAAAGACTCCTGGTCTTGCCCTCAAAGACCTTCGCTTCATGGGCGGAACTCTTCTACAGTAAGTCTCCAGCAGGTGGCATTATTCCAATCGTTACTCTTTGGAATATATACTTAGTAGTACTATTACTGGATCAATGTGTATGCATAATTTTATGATTCTTTGGGCATAATTCTAAATTGTTCTACAGAATAGTTGATCAATTAATAACTCCACCAACATTTTATTAGTCAACCTATTTTTTACTCATCTCCTACAGGATTTTTCATTTCTGATAGGTGTGAGGTGGTATTCAGAGTTGTTTGAATGTGCATTTCTCTAATAAATAGTGATTTAGAGTATTTTTATAGGTTTGATTTCTTCTGAAAATGGCATAACATTTCACCATTTATCAATTATGGAATGATTTGTATTCTTAGAAATCTGACTCAGTTCTCTATGAGAAATTAAGTTTTCATCAAAGAAACTTGCTAAAAAATTTTCTCCCAGATTTCTGTTTTCTTCCTAATCTTGGCTATATTGTCTTTGTTTGTGTAAAATATTTTACAATTAGTGTAATAAAAATTATCCATTTCATAGCTTATAAAACTTTGTATTTCTTGTTTGGTTAAAAATTCTTTCCTTATCCATAGATCTGACAGGTAAAGTATCTCATGCTGCCCTAATTTGCTTATGATACCACCCTTAATGTCTAAATGATGTACCCATATTGACTTTGGTGTATGGTGTGAGATGTTGGTCTATACTTAGTTTTTGCCAAAGTGCTTTCCAGATTTCCCAGAAAGTTTTGTCAAATATTAAATTCTTGTCTCAAAAGCTTTCAACTTTGGGTTTTTAAAACACTAGATTTCTATGATAAGTTACTGCTGTTGATAGTATATTCCATTGTGCTATCACTCTATTTCTTTTTTTTTTTCTTTTATTTTTGCGGGTCAATGGGGGTTAAGTTACTTGCCCAGGGTCACATAGCTAGTAAGTGTCAAGTGTATGAGGCCGGATTTGAACTCAGGTACTCCTGATTCCAGGGCCAGTGCTTTATCCACAGCACCACCTAGCTGCCCCTATCACTCTGTTTCTTAGCTAGGACTATATTGTTTTGATGATTACTGCTTTATAGTTCAGTTTGAGGGGCAGCTAGGTGGTGCAGTGGATAAAGCACCGGCCCTGGATTCAGGAGTACCTGAGTTCAAATCCGGCCTCATACACTTGACACTTACTAGCTATGTGACCCTAGGCAAGTCACTTAACCCTCATTGCCCCAACCAAAAATAATAATAATAATAATAATAACAATAATAACAACAACAATAATAATAATTCAGTTTGAAATTTGGCACTGCTAGGCAACATTCCTTCACTTTCTTTTCCCCTCATATAATCTCTATATATTTTTGGCTATACCCAATTAATTTTGGTATGTTGTCTCATCATTCTCTTTAAGAAAATTATTGATTGTTTCAATGATTTGGCCTTTGACCCACTAATTCTTCAGGACTGTATTCTTTAGTTTCCAATTAATTTTTTTTTTTGGCATGGCAATGGGGATTAAGTGATTTGCCCAGGGTCACACAGCTAGTAAGTGTCAAGTGTCTGAGACTGGATTTGTACTCAGGTACTCCTGAATTCAGGGCTGGTGCTTTATCCACTGTGCCACCTTGCTGCCCCTCCAATTACTTTTCTTTTGTTTTTGTTTTTTTTGGAAGGGCAATGGGGGTTAAGTGACTTGCCCAGGGTCACACAGCCAGTAAGTGTCAAGTGTCTGAGGTCGGATTTGAACTCAGGAACTCCTGAATCCAGGACCAGTGCTTTATCCACTGTGCCACCTAGCCGCCCCCAATTACTTTTTAATCTATGCACCTGTATCCTTTTACTGAATGTAATTTTTATTGCATTCATGTCTGTAAAAGGCATTTAATATTTCTATTTTTCTTCATTTGTCTGTGAGGTTTTTATGCTCTAATACATGGGCAATTTGTGTGGGGATGGCATGTACAGCTGAGAAAAAGATATTCCTACTGAATTTTCTCCAGAGGTTTATCATATCTAACTTTAAAAAAATCTTTTAATCTTAACTTTTTTCTTTCTTTTTTTTTTGGTGGGGGGGAGGGAGATTGGAATAGTTCTGAGAGAGGAAAGTTACGTTCCCCCACTAGTACAGTTATACTCTCTGTTTTCTCCGATAATTAATTTAACATTTCCTTTAAGAAATCAGATATTATACAATTTCGGTGCAAAATGTAATTTACCTACTTCTCTCTCTATCTTTTCTTTTCTTTTCTTTTCTTTTCTTTTCTTTTCTTTTCTTTTCTTTTCTTTTCTTTTCTTTTCTTTTCTTTTCTTTTCTTTTCTTTTCTTTTCTTTTCTCTTCTTTCTTCTCTTCTCTTCTTTTATTTTTTTGGTGTGGCAATTGGGGTTAAGTGACTTGCCCAGGGTCACACAGCTAGTGTTAAGTGTTAAGTGTCTGAGGCTCGGTTTTGAACTCAGGTCTTCTTGAATCCAGGGCTGGTTCTCTATACACTACACCACCTAGCTGCCCCTTATCTCTTTTAATTAATATGTTTTTTTCTTTTGCTTTGTTTAAGATCATGATTGCTACTCCTGCTTTTTGTTCCACCTCAGCCAAAATACAACAAATTCTGGTCTAGCCCCTAATTTTTATTTTGTTTCAAATGAATTTCTTATACATGACACATTATTAGATTCTCATTTTTAATTCATTCTGATATCTGCTTCCATTTTATGGGTGCATTTATCTCATTCATATTCATAGTTATGCTCATTGTTTATTTCCCTTCATCCTATTTTTCCCTGTTTCTCTCTCTCCCTCTCTTCTATACATACCTCTTCACAAGTCTGTTCAGCTTCTGGCCACTGCCTCCTTTAATCCACACTCCCTTTTGTCATACCTTCCTTCTTTTATTCCCCTCTCCTCCTCCTTCCCTGTAGTGTAGTATGAGCCTTCTGAGAGAAGGGAGATTTGGGGAGATCCAGAGTTCCCCCCTTTTTCTAAAGTTCTGGTATTAAAAGTTCAGTGTTTTGAAGGATATTATTGATAATGAGATTAGATTGACTTTATTTTGTTTTGTTTTGTTTTGTTTTGTTGTTGTTTTTTTGTGAGGCAATTGGGGTTAAGTGACTTGCCCAGGGTCACACAGCCAGTAAGTGTTAAGTGTCTGAGGCCGGATTTGAACTCAGGTACTCCTGACTCCAGGGCCGGTGCTCTATCCACTGCACCATCTAGCTGCCCCAGATTGACTTTCTTAACAGTCTTGTTCAGACCCTACCCTGGTAGAGAAATCATGCTATTCTCAGGTTTTGGTTGGGGATACATTATTTGAATAGATTGACAAAGGCTGGAGGTGGTCTGGACATAGGAATAGTCTCTCTTTGACTTGTCACTCTCAGTTTCTCATTATAATATGTATTCTCTCATTAATTGTTAACTAATCAGAATAGATTACTACTTTTGGGAACATCCCTCTTCTGTAGGGCATATAAGCCATATGAGCCCCTCCACATGACTGCCTTTGTCATTTGAGAGTGACACTGATTCTTCTATTAAAATGCTAGCATTATTAATAAAATTATCTAATTACCCATAAATTATGTCTCTTAAACTTTTTAAACATCATACTTCTAAATTGATGATTTTCTATTCTCTTCCAGTTCTAATTTTTCCATACAAAAATGTAAAATTAGAATAATATGAATCTTTCTTTTGAGCAACTCCCTTCTGTTTATTTAACCCCCAACCCCTTCCTATTCTTTCTGCCATTGTTTTATTGGTATCATTTATCTTGGAAATTTTTAATTTTGCTTTCTCCCATCCACTTGTACATCAGTAATAAAGATGTTAAATAACACTCAGCTCTGGAAAAAATTATCTGGAGCATTCCTTTGGATTCCTCCCCTAAAATCAGTCTCTGATTGTGCATCATTATTCTCATGACATTCCTTTCAGTCACTTTTCATTCCATCTGACTATGCTACCATCCAAAGGAAATTTAATTAATTTTGTAAGTAAAATTGGTGATATACTGTGTCAAATGCATGGAAAAAATGAAGATAAAGTATAGTTACTATAATTAGTTTATTCCTTTCAGCTATTAATTTTATAACTATCAAAAAGCAATCATATTTGTCTGGTGTAATTTGTTCTCTAACATCTAACCAAAATTTCATTTTTGTGCTAGTAATCCCATTTTTCTTAGGATAAAGTGTGCTAAGAAACAACACACTCAAAAAAAAAAAAACAAAGAAACAATACACTCTCATCTGCTGCCCCCCTTGAATATTTTATTGCCTTATATTTTTGATATTCACAGGATGAAACATAACACCTGAGGAAGGGAAAAGTCAGTTAGTGAATTAGTTACTGTTTGTATTGTCCCTCTCCCTCTTCATCTGTTATAGACATTTTTTTTTTTGTTGGGTAATGAGGATTAAGTGACTTGCCCAGGGTCACACAGCTAGTAAGGGTCAAGTGTCTGAAGGTGTATTTGAACTCAGGTCCTCCTGACTCCAGGGCCGGTGCTCTATCCACTGCGCCACCTAGCTGCCCCCTAGGGCTGGTGCTTTATGCACTGTGCCACCTGGTTGCCCCCACAAACATCTTTTAAAGCCCAATGAAAGTGCCACCTCTTTCAGAAAGCCTTCCATTATTGTAGCAGACAAAATGCTCCAATGGAAAGTTCACCAGAGTTGAGGTCAAAGAACTTGGCTTCCAATCCTCCTTGTTTCACTTATCAATTATATGACCTTGGCCATGACATTTTCTTTGTATCCCCAGTGATTAGAACAATATTTGTCATACAATGAGGACTTAATTGTTGTTCATCCTTCTTTTCTATTTTATTTATTTATTTATTTATTTTTTTTGCTGGGCAATTGAGGTTAAGTGACTTGCCCAGCATCACACAGCTAGTAAGTGTTAAGTGTCTGAGGCCGGATTTGACCTCATTTCCTCCTGAATCCAGGGCCAGTGCTCTATCCACTGCTCCATCTAGCTGCCCACTCATCCATCTTTTCTATGAGAAACAAAAACATCAAGGAATGATGTCTTGATTTGAATGTGAATTAGATTTAAGTGAGGCAGAGTCGCCCAAAGAAGTCAGTCATACTCTCTTCCAGAGTCATCAAAGTCCTGTAGCAAGATAAAAGTCAATATTACTGGAGATGGCCTAGGATGTAATGCATGACCTTCGCATCTTTGATGCCTGACCAAGCTCTAAGCACTCCACAGAACCTTCTTCCACTGTTTCCTAGCTACCATGAGGGCTTAATGAATGCTGACTGTCTGAAGTTCATCTTCCTTCAATTTACAGCTAGTAAGTGTTAAGTGTCTGAGGCCGGATTTGAACTCAGGTACTCCTGACTCCAGGGCTGGTGCTCTATCCACTGCACCACCTAGCTGCCCCTTCCTCTAATTTTATAAGTGAGGAAACTAAAGTCCAAAATTCAGTAGTGACTTCACAAGGTTAATGACACAGTCATGAATAGAACTCATTTCTTCTAAATCCTAATCCAGGGTTCATTCCATTCATCACATTTTCCTCATAACTTAATGATTTTTAATTGAATAATTGTTAATAGTGTACTGCAATAGAGTATTTTTGAAGAAAAAACTTTCTTCCTACTTTGAGACTATAGCTATTTGATGAAAATTCCCAGAATGGGTTGGGGGGGGGGAGAGAAGATGATTTCCAAGAAGACCATACATTTTTCTTCCTTTCCTAGAAGCTGTCTCTTTAACTCAGAGTCTTCCTTGTACTTATTCTCAAATAGCATTTATATTGTTTAATTCTGTAGTTCTTCCAGTAAGGAAATGATAAGGAGAAGGGATCAAACCCAAATACCTCAATTCTCTCATCCCCATTTATCTCCCAGTTATATTACTACCCTATCTTAATATTTTTATAAATACTTCTATAGGAAAATTAAAGAAATAATGGCTGTATTCAAATATATTATTTCATTTAGTCTTCATATCAACTCTGTGCAATGCATGGTATAATATTACCATTCCTGTTTTATTGATGAGAAAACTGAGGACCAGAGAGTTGAAGTGATTTGTTCATGGTTACATAGATAGTAGATGTCAGAGGCAGGTTCAAACCTAAGTGTTCAGATCTCAAATCCATAATGACTTCCATTATGTCCCATTGATACTCAACAAGAAGAGGAACTTTGCATGTTAGGAAATTTACATTCTATAGTAGTTGTATTTTTTCATTGATGCTTAGCACATATAACAACTAGAGATTCATATAAAAATGTAACACAAATTTCCATTTATGCCTAATTCACATATCTTGATAATTCTTCACACCAAAGCTTCCCTCCAAAATAGAGAATTTAGCTATCTACCCTTGCCTCCATTCCACTTAAGGTAGTCTCTCTGATTTCCCAATCAACAATAGATTCTGTCTTTACACATACAATTTGGTTTAGTTAAAATGATTAGAAAAGTAGCCAGATGACTTAATTCTAGTGGTTGAACTAGTGCATCATACCAGCCAGTTGACACTGATCAGGACAGGAATACTAGGTGAAATTCAGAAATAGTAGAACACCTGAGTTCAGAAGTGGAGAGGCTTAGTAACAGAACCAGTAGAAGACTGAGTCAAAGACATTAGATGGACTAGGATGCTGATGGTCAGAACCAAATAACCCACAAATGAAGGGGGGAACCAAAGAGTGGTCAGAAACTTTATATTTGGTAATGTAGAAATAGGAACTGGGGAGAAGGTAACAATACTGAGATGATCTGAGAAGTCAGGAGAAAGGTAAGCCAAAAGAAAATTTAAACTGTATACCCAGGTTTTCATGCTCATCATCCTTTTGGCTGAAAAGATTTCTTAAGGCTGAAAAAAAATCAGACATAGAAAAGACCTAGTTTCAAGCCCTTGTTCTACCACTTTACCGTTACATCATCTTACCAAGTCTTGTTTATCTCTCTGGCTCTCAGTTTCCTCGTGTATAAAATCAGGGCAATCATGGCCCTGAAATCAATGAATTTCTTCTCTCTTTCCATATGAATATTATGAATTCTGTGATTTGAGCGTGCTGACCACAGTGCCTTCCATTAAAAAAAGAAAGACAAAAACCTTTGTTTGATTGAAATGAATAGAAAAGGATGATGTTCTTAAGCAGGAGGATCTAGAGAAAACCTGAATATCCTCTTAGCCTGAAATTCTTGTTATATGCCTAAATTCCCACCAATTTCTATGGTACTACTTTTGTAAATTATTTGTGTGTTTGTGTACTGTATGTATTGATTAGCACCCACCATGTTTCCTGGTACATTTGAGTGCTGCAGTCTTTTCCTTTCTTTATTTGGCATTTAGACCAACATCAATGTTTTACCTGCTCATTAACTGAAGACAAAAAAATGAAAAATATGCCCTATCCACAAGCAGATGTTGTTTGCTATTTTCTTTTCATTTATTTAAACATGCAAATTAGTGTGATCATTGGCAAATTGACTACATACCAATTAGATGAAAATATTTTTGTTTTTTGGCCAATTTTCCCATAGTATGATATTCATTTTTCCAAGTACCATTCCCTGAGTTTGAGCTTTTGGATGCTTATTAGTAGTTGGTATCAAGCTGTGTTTTAAAATTGGATTTAGGTTTTCTTGTTTTTTATTTTTATTTTTCAATTTATGGAGCATCAATCATACCTTATACAAGTACAGGAGAGAAGATTCTAGCTCTGAGGGAACTCTATTCTATTTAAGACTGATAGAGAATGCTGTTGATTCATATAATTTGCCTCTTTTACTGGAATGCAATTTCTTAGTTTGGCGAGATTTGGAATCAAGGCTCTACTTAACAAAAAAATCCATTTTTCTTCTCAGTTTTCATCCTCCTTGACACCTCACTAATATAAGGTAATATTTCTATTGAAATCTCATATTTCTTGAGTTCTGTGATACTTTGCCATTCTAGCCCTCTTTTTCTCTTTTCTCTTTGCTTATTCTTTTTTTCTCCTTCATTAACTCTTCTCCTTCTTTATGCACTTTAATTTGAGTATCCCCGAAGGCTCAATTCATAGCCTTCTGATATTCTGTCTATATATTCCCTCCTATAAAGTGTTTATCCATTTTCACAACTTTAACTATAATCATGATGCTGAAGACTCCTGATTTACATCTCCAGTCTGAACTTTTTTTTTTTTTTTTTAGTGAGGCAATTGGGGTTAAGTGACTTGCCCAGTGTCACACAGCTAGTAAGTATTAAGTGTCTGAGGCTGGATTTGAACTCAGGTACTCCTGAATCCAGGGCCAGTACTCTATCCACTGCACCATCTAGTTGCCCCTCCAGTCTGAACCTTTTAACAAGGTCCAAAGCCACATTTCCAGGCTGCTTCAATATGAAGAAAATAGTATAACAGACTGGATAGGATACTGAATTTGAAGTCTTTATTCTTGAGTATGCTAACTGTGTGTGAGTTCCTTAATTCTATGAGCTTCACTTTCTTGATTTCTAAAATGGAGATATTAATACATGTACTACTTACTTTATGGAATTTGGAAGAAAGTGTTATATGAAAGTGAATTATCATTTCATATTTCCACCATTGCCCATTTGATTAGAATCTCTGATTCCTTTATTTAATCCAATAGAGTATCCCTTCTTCTGGTCCCCCAAAGTCAGAATTTTGGAATTGTGGGACCATAGAATTAGAGCTAGGAGGGATTTCACAGCTTCTGTAGTCAAATTGGGACAATTATCCTTTTTGCCCAGTAGAGTTTCACTTATGACTTCTTGAAATATAGCATTGGAAAACCAGGCTTTGATAAAAACCCAAAACACAATGGCTATCACTGATTGGTCAACAATAGTTTCCACCCCAAGCCTCACTTGGTCACTGGGCTTTGATGGCTCAAAGTGAGTGTGAATAGAAATTGTTTCTATTTTGGTCAGAAATCCTGAGGGTCTTCCTCTCCCAGATTTATTTTTTTTAGTAGGTAAAAGATGTTACTTACTGTCTCATTTCTTACTTAGCCTTAATCACTGAATGGGTGTTGCCTCAGACAAACTAAGACGTGAAAAAGTCCTTAGCTTAAAAAGGCCAATGTCTCTCACTGCATCTCGGGTCATCTCCAGTTGTCCTGATCTATATCTTCCACAGAATTAAGATGGCTCTAGAGGAGAAAGTGATACTGGTGACTGAGCACAGCCCTACCTCACTTATATCCAATTCATTTGCATGTCAAGACATCACCTTCCTCTTTGAGAATGAAGGACAAAGAACAAATAAACAGTCCAACCAATCAATCAGTCAATAAACATTTATTAAGCACTAACTATGTTCCAGGAACTGTGCACAACAGTGCACGTAGTAAAATTGAGGCCCAGAGAGGGTAGGTGACTTTCTCAGTGTCATATATGTAGAAAATACTAGAGGAAGTCTATTAACATGAATTATTTCAATCTAGAGGCAATATTTTTTAAACAATAAAACTTTAGATATTTAATATCTTATTTTCCCCAAGTACATGTAAAAACAATATTAACATTCATAATTTTAAATTTTGAGTTCCAAATTCATTTCCTCTCTTCTTTCCCCTTATTCCTCCTTGAGAAGGCATACAATTTGATGTAGGTTATACAAGTGAAGTCATGCAAAATATATTTCCATATTAGTTATGTTGTAAAGAAAAACAAATTTAAAAAAATCTAAGAAAACAAAGAAGTTAAACAAAATATGTTTTGATTTCTATCCCAGTTCTATCAGCTCTTTTTTCTGGTAGCATTTTTCACTTAAAGTTCTTCAGAATTTTCTTGGATCATTGTATTGCTGAGAATAACTAAGTCATTCACAGTTGATCATTGTACCATATTGCTGTTACTGTGTACAATATTCTGCTGGTGCTGCTCACTTCAACTTTTTTTTCATTTCATGTGAAACCAGGTTTTTCTTTTAGCATCCTGCTTGTTATTTCTTATAGCCCTAACACAATCATATATCACAACTTATTCAAATCAGCATTCTTTTCAATGTACTACAATGAATCTGCGTCTTTAATTGTTCCCTGATCTTTGTCCTTCATCATCCGATTAGTTCCCAACTCTTCCTGTGAAATACATCTTAGACCTATCCCCCTTTCTGCATTTCTACAAACATAACCCTTTTCAGGTCCTCATTAGTTCACAGGTGGGTTTCTAAAATATCTTCCAAACTTAGTCTCTCTGTCCTTGTTTCTAAGCTATTCTGTACACAACCACCAGATTAATCTTCAACATTCTCTTTCATCATTCTGAATAACCCATAATGTCTCCTTTATTTACATGAGCAAGTACAAATATCACTGCATTCCATAACATTCCTTTGCTTTCGTCTGTTGAAAGATCTCCTATGGCTCGCCATCACAATCCTTTTTCCTTGATCAAGTTCCTCACCTCACTATTCTCCCATTATCTTTGTTGCCACACACCAAGCTCATTGTTCATGGTAGTCCCTACACCTAGAGTGCTGTACTGAGAGGAGTACATAGGAGCACGTACATCTTCTTTGCATAGCCAAAATCATACCCACCATTTAATAACCATCTCAAGTACCACTATCTCTGTAAAGCATTGACTCATAGAATTATACTAGATGAGACATCAGAGACCATCTAGTTCAACCCTTTATTTTACAAATGAAGAACTTGAGATGCATGGAGGCTAGGTGGTTGCCCAATGTACCATAGATAGTATCAAATGTGTGCTTTAACCCAAGTCTTAAGACTCTAGAACTAGTGCTCTTTCCACTGGATCATACTGCCTCTTATTCTTCAGTTTATTTTAGGCCAAAATAATCACTTCTTTCTCCTAATTCTCAGAGCAGTCATGGTCTATATCACAAAATCTGGAACTTAATTTTCTTAACTATGAATATAAATTCATCAAGACCAATTTTAATCCATGACATACAGAAACCAGCCTCATGATTTTATTTCATACACCATCATATTGTTGTCAAGTAAATAATAACTCACATTTCTGTAGGGCCTTAAGGTATATAGAACAGTAGCCTTTAACCATGTTGTGAGGTAGGTAGTATCATTGCCCTTCTACAAATGAGGAACTGACCTATTGTAGGGGCCAAATTTAATATGGGGAGAGTTAATTGGGTGGCTCACCATATTATTAGGGTTCAGAAAATAATGAGGGACCTCTAGGTCCAAAGTTTCCTTTCTTCCAAATTGCCTTTTTCAGTTATTTCTCCCAGCCTAATAAGAAAGGAGATTAACATCATCTTTTCCACAAACAAATCAGGTTTTATTAATGGGAATAAAATATATAATAAAGGTGAAGTTAATAAAGCCAGTGACAAGGGAATAGGGGAAAAGAAAAATGGATAAGCTCCCTGGCTCTAGCAAAGACTGACTCAATCCTCAAACTTGCTTTCAGCTCAGGTAATTCGAAGAACTGGCCTCATTTCTATTTACTCACCACCTGCGGTCTGTAGTTTCTATGGGAGTCAGCTGTGCAGCCCCTCTCCAGTGTGCTCTCAGAAGCTCACCAATAGGAAAGGGAGCTCACAGCCTCAGCGTTCTCTTTTTTACCTTTTCTCTCCCTCCCCCAAAAGGGAGGTCCTTCAAGTTGCAAGGCTGAGATTGGTTCCCCTGCTGACGTCAGCAGTATATGTCACTCAGGGCAGGCCAGGTGTGGCCTATATCTAATCATCCCAAGTAGGTACTTGGTCGATTTATCAAACAATACTAAATCAATCAGATGGGACCCCTGGACATCTGCCAAATTCCATTATTTTATCATACTATTCATGCTCCTGTGATGAGTATTTGGAATAATAGTAATTTCATGCAACATTTAAACCTATTTGTCTGTGAATCCAAGCCTGATGTTCTTTCTGCTACTTCTGATTCCTTAGAAATCATACTAGCGGGGCAGCTAGGTGGTGCAGTGGATAAAGCATCGACCTTGGATTCAGGAGTACCTGAGTTCAAATCTGACCTCAGACACTTGACACTTACTAGCTGTGTGACCCTGGGCAAGTCACTTAACCCCCATTGCCCCGCAAAAAAAAAACAAAAAACAAAAAAACAAAAAAACAAGAAATCATGCTAGCATTTAAAGAACATAGACAAAACCTCTACCTTCAAAATTGTAGAGTCATTCATAGAGTAATGGAATGCTAGAGCTGGAAGGGAATTTAAAAATCATCAATTCCATTCTCCTTATTTTCCAGGGGAGAAACTGAAGTCCAGAAAAGGCAAGTAAGTTGTCATTCCCATAGGTATTCAGAAACATTAGTGAAAGTAAAATCCATATCTATCTCCTAGTCCCATGTCTTTTCCACTTTGAGGAAGAGTAAGCCAAGCACCTGTTTCCAGAAAGCATCCATGCATGAAGCATGAGGCAGGTTAGTGGCATATTGTATAGAGCCCTGGGCCTTGAGTTAGGAAATCCAGCCTCAGATGCTTACTAGATGTGCTGCTCTGGGCAAGTTACTTAATCTCCATTTGTTTCAATTTCATTACATGTAAAATTCAGATAATAATAGGAATTATCTCTCAGGGTTGTCATGAGGATCAAATGAGATAATAACTGTAAAGCACCAAATTCTTTGGAATATTAGTTATCATTGTTATTGCTATTATTATTTTTCAAGATTTTGTTTTTTGTTGTCTTCAGTCATGTTGACTCTGTGATCCCATTTGGGGACTTATTGTAGTAGAGATACTAGAGTGGTTTGCCATTTCCTTCTTGAGCTCATTTTATAAATAAGGAAACTGAGGTAAAAGTGTTAAGTGACTTTCCCAAGGCCACACAGCTATTAATCATTTGAGACCAGATTTGAACTCAGGAAGATTAGTTTTTATGACTTCAGGTCCAGCACTCTATATACTGCACGACCTAGCTGCCTTTTCAAGATAGGATCATAGATTTATAGCTAGTGGAGACATAAAAGGTCATCTAGTACAGGGCTTCTTAAACTTTTTTCCACTCATGACCACTTTTTGCCCGAGAAATTTTTACATGACCCCATGTATATAGGTTTTCTTTTTTTTCTTTTTTGGTGAGGCAATTGGGGTGCCCAAGGTCACACAGCTAGTAACTGTCAAGTATCTGAGGCTGGATTTAAACTCAGGTCCTCCTGACTCCAGGGCCAGTGCTCTATCCCCTCTGCCACCTAGCTGCCCCATGTATATAAGTTTATAAAATAGTATACAAATCTAACCTTTACTGCCAAATTTTTCATGACCCCCCCATTCAATTATGCAACCTCATATAGGGTTTTGACCCACGGTTTAAGAAGCTGGGCTCTAGTAAAATCTCATCATTTTATAGATGAGGAAACTGAGGACCAAAGAAAGTAAATTACTTGACCAAGATCATATGACTTTTAAGTGACAGAGATGAGATTTAAACCCTGGTCCACTGACTCCAAATGCAGAAGTTTTTCTACTATGGCTTACTTTAATCATATCTAGCCTTTTGTACAGGCCTCTGACCATTAAGCCTCCTGGCTACCTAAATCGACTCAGATTTAGAATCTTGACCCCTCCTACCAGACCTTCTGGGGAGAAAATTAATATTAATATCTTAGCTGAGATATAGAGGACAGGCTCTTTTGCTAATGGGAAGTTTGTGACTAACTCATAGATAGTGATTTTTCCCCCTTCTGTGTCACTGTGATTCACACTTTATGGCTGTCTAGTCAAAACAAAATGAAACAAACAAAAACCTAAGACTCTTCCTTTCCTACCATTCTTCACTTTTCCACCCCTATCCACCTCTACCTTTCCCTTTCATTGCTTCTCCTTGCACCCCCATTCTAGTTTTTAAATACTGCCCTTCCTAAGTGAGCATTTATAGTTCAATTTAGAACTCTTCCTCTGACATTGCATTTACTTCATAATCTCAGAAACCTGGCCTCTTCTCCTGAGAAAATACTACCTACTTGAAACTCTCCCTAGTATGGAAGGGACATCTCCTCATAATCCATGAAACATCGGTGCAGAAGAAGGAGTTGGCATTTTCCTAGTTCTTCACTCATGCTTAACCATTGTTCTCCCATTGCCATAATTCAGTAGCCCTCTCCTAAGTCAAGATTCTCTCCATTCAAATTTAACACTGTTTTGAGATCTTGAAGGTTATTATCTGTCAGCCCTTATTTCTCAAGCAGTTCAGTACTTTGTCCACAGTCTTTGATTCTATACCAAGCCCTCCTCTTATATCTGGAGACAAAAATTCATGTTACATCCCATCAAAAAACCTGGCTTCTCTATTGGTTAACCTAATAAACTCATATGAAATAATGGCTATTCCTTTAATCTCATTATTAATTATCCACAGGAATTCACACTACATGATCTAGACCAGTGGTGTCATGCTCAAATAGGAATGGGGCCAAACTGATCATAAGCATCCCATCTGATTGCTTATTGACTTAGAAAACCACATATTCATATTATCTATGTTTTTATTGGATTTTCTTCTGTTAAATACTTCCCAATTACATTTTAATCTAGTTTGAGGCACACTCTGGAGTGTTGTGAGTCATTGGCTATGTGTTGGACATCTTTGATCTAGCATATTGAATACTTTAATTCCTAGCCTTTTATAACTCTTTATGGTACTAACCTCTCCAAAACATATTCCTCAAACTAGAGACATCTGGGTGGCATAGAAAATAATGTAATAGAAGTTACAGAAGTCAGGAAGATCTGAATTTATAAGCCTTCCTTGGATACTTATTAGCAGTATTACCATTGGCAAGACATTTACTCTACCTCAACCTTGGTTTCCTCCTTTGTAAAGTAGGGATAAATAATAGCACCTATTGCATAGGGTTGTTAAAAGGATAAAATGAACTAATGTATGTGAAATGTTTTTTTTAATTTTTTTTTTTTGGTGAGGCAATTAGGGTTAAGTGACTTGCCCAGGGTCACACAGCTAGTAAGTGTCAAGTGTCTGAGGCTGGATTTGAACTCAGGTACTCCTGATTCCAGGGCTGGTACTCTATCCACTGCGCCACCTAGCTGCCCCATGAAATGTTTCTTAAATCTTAAAGTACTATATATTATCTATTAATATCAATCTTTGTTCTTACTATAATCTCTGATCATTTGATTCCTCTGTTTCCCTAGTTTATCACCCTTTTTTGGCCTCAATTGCCTTCCTTTGAAGCCTTAATGCTGTAGGTAACCAGTTCAGTTTGGGGCCTTGAGAAACAAATGGTGAATAATTGGAATTCTTTTTTGGGTTCCCAATTGGCCTCAGAAATTTGCTAGTTGTGTGACCATGGATAAGTCATAACTCTATTTGCCTCAGTTTTCTCATCTACAAATTGAGCTGGAGAAGAAAAGGACAAACCAGCCCAGTATCTTGCAAAGGAAATTCCAAATGGGGTCAGGAAATGTTGGACACTACAGAAAAATGACTGCTATCTGAACAATGTGTTGGTAAGACATACTAAAAGATAAGGATAGTGTGTTCTTCCCATGGGGGAAAACAACAACAACAACAACAAAACAAAAACAAACAAACAAAAATTTTTGTAAGACCAGCTAGTGGGGGGAACTATAATTCAAGGGAGGAACTTTAGAGGAAAGTTTCCTTTAGAGGAAACTTTGATTCAGGGAGAAATTTGCCTTCTGTTCTTTTTTTTTTTTTTTTTTTTTGGTGGGGGTGGGGGCAGGGCAATTAGGGTTAATTGACTTGCCCAGAGTCACACAGCTAGTAAGTGTCAAGTGTCTGAGGTCGGATTTGAACTCAGGTCCTCCTGAATCTAGTGTTGGTACTTCATCCATTGTACCACCTAGCTGTTAAGGAAGAAGCTCTGAAGTGTTCTCTATGTAGAGAAAAGTCTTCCCTGGCAAAAGGCCTGGAGCACAAGAAATGACAATTATGGAGAGCTCATAAGAACTTGGTAAGACTTACAACAAATGATCCAGAACAAAGTACGCAAAATCATGAGGGCAGTGTAAATAATGACCACAGATTGTTAAGGAAAATCCCACTGAAAAACTTCATATCTCTGATCAATAATCAGTTGTGGACTGAGGATTTGATTCCACCTGCATTCCACCTTCCTATTGGCAAAGAGGTGGTAAAGAATTGGTACAGAATGAAATTAACATTTTCAGACACTGACAATGTCTTTATTTGGTGTATTTATTTTTTTCCATTGTACTTGTTACAAGTGAGGATTCTATTGAGAGATAGTCATGTTTAAAAGTTAGCATCCACAAAAAAATTTTTTTTTCCCTAAAAGGCTTGTGATTTCTACTTTTCATAAAACAGCCCAAGGTACCTTGTTAAGAGGAGTGACCTTGTTACCATCTACTGGGATTTGTTAGAACTGCAAGGAGAGTCACTCATGAGGAATGATGGGAAGCAACAGCCACTGGGAATCCAATGCTAAGATTTAGATTTAGAGTTGGAAGAAGGAATGTGCTGGAGCTGGATGATAAAGACTCAATAAAAATGATTGTTTTTTAACTTTGAGCATTCATATCCTGAAGATCAGCAAACACTACAAATCAAAGCATGAAATGTTGTTTGTTGATTGTTCAGACTTAAGAAAATGAGGTAGAAAATGTTATTAGTACACATAAAGCTTTACAAGATGTGTGGTGCTTAGATTTTTTTTTTCTTTCTTAGAGAGCTAGTTGTTAAAAATTTACCAGCATACTAACCAGTTGGAAATATATCAATGAGCATTTAATAAGTACCTACTATATACATCAGACACTGTGATAAATGCTTTGTATGCAATGAAAGGCACAAGACAGTCATTGTTCTCAAGGGGATCACAGTCTAATGGGCACCTTAAAGGTAATTCAGTACAACTTCGTCATTTTATAGTTGAGAAAATTGATGCTGATGGAGGCTAAGTAACTTGTATAAGGTAAAATATGCAGAAAGTAGCAGATAGAAAATTTGAACCCAGCTCATTTGACTCTTTATTTATAGCATTCTTTTTATGTTACTAGTCCTCTCTAGGTATGTGACTGAGGCTCTGTACATGACTCATGTACATAGAAGCTGGAGGAGGTTTCTCATTGCAGGATTCAATATTTTCCATTAACTTTTGCCATAAGATCTACTTTGTTTCCTTTGAACTGTTGACAAAGCTTTCTTTGTTTGAATGCTGGTGTAGTAGAGACAGCAGCCTTGGTGGTATCGTATAGGGAATTTCGCAAATCTTTTGAATAAAGGGTAATGAGTCAAGGAGGTAAGATATCCACCAAAGGTAATTCTGACACAAAGAACAAAATCAAACTATATAGTACAACTTGGCAATCTGATCACAGGCTTAGACCTAGAAGGGAATTTAGATGCTATTTAGGTCATCCATTTTGTCTTACAGATAAGGAAACTGAGACCCAGAGAGGCAATAGTATTATAAGATTATAGATTTAGAACTAGAAGGAATCTTAAGAGTTTAGTTCCTCTGTTTGAGAGATGAGGAAATTGAGGTTTAGACAGGTGAAATAGATTCTTCAAAATCACAAAGATGGAAAGTGGCAAATGCCAGTGATGATTCCAGGTCGTCTGGCTCCAAATGCAAATTTAGATTTACCTTTAACATTCTTTCTACTCCATTATTCTTTCTTGACTTTTTAAAAGTAGTCATCATCACCACCTCAGCCATCACCACCACTATCATCGTCGTCTTCATCATCATCACTGCTATCATTTATATGGCACTTTAATGTTCACAGAACACTTTACAATATCTCACTTGAGCCTTAACAGCTCTGGGAGATAGGTCTTATTAGTGGTTCCATTTTACAGATGAGGAAACTGAAGAAGAGGTTAAACAAAGTTAAACAGAGCTTGAACAAGTTGACCCAGATCACACAGCTAGTAAATATCTGAACTTGCATTTGAACTCAGGTCTTCCTGACTGTGGGTCCAGTTCTTTATCTGTTGCTCCCCCTAGTTGTCTCTGAATAACTCACAATGATAGCACAGGAACTGGTTCTAGGCAAATCATTGAACCCACAAGCACTTAATGCCAATCACTGGAGATACAAAGGCATAAGTGACAGTGCCTGCCTTCAAGAAACATATTCTAAAAGGGAAGTCAATATGAATATATGTATATGTGTGTGTATATATATATATATACACACACACACACACATACATACATACATACATACATAAACATAGGGACCAGATCTGTTACTTCATTGGTAGAAGGAAATACCAGGTGGGATAACACCTAATACTCATGTATGTCAGTACAGTCTCTGCAACTTACACTTTCAGAGAGTTACCTCAAATACTAAAAAGTTAAGGGATTTGTGCAGAGTCTTGTAGCCTATATGTGTCAGAGGTTAAAATTGAACCCAGATCCTCTGTCTTTGAAGTCAATTTCCTTTCCACTATGCCATAATGTCTTTTGTGTGTGTATACACACACATATGTATATACTCACATATATCCTATATTCTATAGTGTGCAGATATCCATACACTACTATAATGTATATACATACATACAATATACTGTAGCATATTGTGTATATACACACATACACGCAAACATATATATTGTGTATGTGTATGTATGTAAACACATATACATATGCACATGATGCCTTTCAAGTTCATGTACCATTTGAGTGTCGAATGTTAAAATATATATAAAATAGCTAAAATTGACAAGTAAGGAAGAAGCTAAGCTATCAAACTGACAATAGGAAGTAAAGGATAATGGGTGGTCAGAAAAATTGGAAGAGAGTGTCACAAGGGACATTGAAGATAGAAAAGCTGGCACTGTTCAAGATGAAGAGATGTACTTATTTAAAATGATGTTAGCTCCCTAGTAACATACCTGAACACTTTCCCTTTCCATTAGAAATCTCAAGAACACAATTCTTATCTAAAAGAGGGATTCTTAGACCATTTAAATAGCAAGTCCCTTTCCACTGTTGAAAACTATCAACAATCAGTCCAAAGTAATTTTAAAAAGATGCTAACATTTAACTTTCATAGCACAGGGAAAGAATAAGAAAGTCTTGCAATGTGACAGTATTCTGTGATGGAAAACTACTTTGGACCAAATGGGACTGATTTGGAAAGAACACATTTTCAATTCTATCTGGCAGGTAAAGCCAGTCTCCTGGCCATTAGTCAAGATGTTGCTGTGTATATGATCTTAGAACTACTTGGTTGACCTATTACTAGGCACGCCCTTTCAAATAGCCATGTAGCCTTTTCCAGAATTCAGACAGCTTTCACTTCCCATGGTGATGTTCTTCTCTTGGATACGATTTGAACTAATAGGCTATATGTTTGATTTTTTAGGTTTACCTCTAATAGAATCTCTAGCTGGGGAGAGTCATAAGCTCCTTTGCTTGGGGTATCACCTTTACTTAATAAATATTTATTTGGTGCAGAAAAACACAACTACACATGAGAAAAATTCATCTCTCCAAGGACTTAAGCTGGACTAAGCATATCTGCTTATTGGGAATTATTTTTCACTGTTTATCTGTCCCTGGGAATTAGGATTCACTTTCTATTCTACATTCATAGATGATTACACTCCTGGGGCATTTTAAATTATATGACAGGAACACCTCTCCCCAGTATGTATGTTTAAGTGGATTTTGTTTGCTGCAACCAATCAAAACTGAATTGACTATAGCTATATCTTGTTCTTTCAAATGAGTTTCCTGGATGAAGATGATATCTGGCTTTATTGCTAGAGATAATTTATACTTTTTTCCCCTTCAAGCATACCCATTATGATCATTAGTATTCCAGGAGCCTATTTAATGGGCTTAGTATATTCTGATTTTCCCCATTTTTAAATTTATCATGAACAATTATCCTTCTTTGGAGGGAAGGGAGTAATTATCCTATGGAAAAGTACTGCTTCAGAGGCAGCCCTATAGGGAAAAGAACCATTGGCCTAGAGATGGAATACCAGGGGGTTAATTTTATCTATGATACACACTGCCTGTGTCACTGTATATATTACTTGGCTCTTTGATATCTCTGTTTTTCCATCTATGAAATGTGGTACTACTTTGTCATGGGGAAAGGAATTTGCAAACCTGAATTAAAGTGTAATATATGACAATGAATTGACAGGCATAGTGGGGCATATTTGTTTTCTCTACTGTTGGGGGCTGGTGAATGTTTTGGGCTTAGCAATTCTGAACTTCAGTAGACTAAAGCTGATTGGTCCCCACTAAGTCTGACACTAATATTGTGAGCCCCTGAGAATGGAAATGCATCAGGCTTCCTCATAAAGAGCGAATAAGTGGAGGCTATAGAAAATGGAGCTGGTTGAAACTTTGGGATTCCTCAGTGTTGAAAGTGGGCCTGATTGGGATGGCAGATTATTGCACTTTCAGAATGATTAAGTTAAGGAGACCCAGTCTAAAAAAAGAATTCCCATTGTGAAGGTGAATTTCCTTTCATTTTTAGAAGGTATATGAATTTTTAAAAAAATCATTCCATGCCATGGATTTGGAAATACAAATAAAATGGTAGTCATTTTATTTCCACTTAACCTACCCCACAATTCAATTTCAATTCTTATTTTTCTCTCAGTGGAGGTGATAGCAATGCATCTGTTTTTATGTGTTTGCAACATTTACAGCATTCTTATCCTTGGAAGCAGCTTTCATTTGAGAGCTGTGCTAGTCCTTCATGTGGGGAAACTGAGGCAAACGAAATCAATTCACTGATTTGAGGTTATATGGAGAGTCTAAGTTTTTATGTTCTTACTCTGAAACTTAATTTTTTTCATCGAGACAGAAAGGGTGAAGAAAGGGGTGAGTTATTTATCTCAAAAAAATCTGTCCCTGATATTTTGGTATGCTGCCACAAGGTGGCAGTAGGGCACCCTAGACACCAAATTCAGAGCATTGGTTTTCCTTGACAATCAGATCTCTGTTCAAGACCAAAAGATTTAATGATGACTTTTCCATTTTCTACTTAAGAAAATCCAGATAATTCGATGAATATAGCTCAGAGTTATTTTAGAGATGATCTATTCTTTTACAGATGAGGAAACTGAGGCTCAGAGAGGTGAGTTGACTTGTTCTGCATCATAAAATTACTGTCACAGCAGAAATTAGAAACCAGGTCTCATGACTTCCAATTCATTGATCTAACTAGGATACCACACAGTCTTTAATTGTTAAAAAATACACTTAGGCAACATTCAATAAATATACCTTTTTAAAGATGTCATCCTGTTGCTTTTTCAGTCAGGTCCAACTCTTCATGACCCCACTTGGAGTTTCCTTGACAAATATACTGGAGTGGTTTGCCATTTCCTTCTCCATATTATTTTACAGATAAGGAACTGAGGTAAAACGCAGTTAAGTGACTTGCCCAGGGTCACCCTGTAAGTGGCTGAAGCTGTATTTGAACTCAGTTCCTCCTGATTCCTGGATTGGCACTCTATCCACTGTATCACCTATATTCCCATTATGCTTTCTATTGCCAATTAGAAGAATATGGAAATAATAATGGAATTAATAATGGAAAGAATAAGAACAATTCAGGATACCTGGGGCCTGGGTTTTAACTTTGATTGCCACTACCTAGTTGTCTGACATTGGGTAAATCCCTTCTTTGGGGATCAGTTTCTTACCTCTAATGGACTGGAGTTGAATAGATGATCAATAAGGTTCCTTCTATCTTTTATGTTTTTGCATTTTTTATTTTCCTGTTTTTGTTTTTAAAGAAGTCACTTCGGACCTCTTTCCTTGGGTGTTGGACTTAAATCTCCATATTGTTTGGATGTTCCTTAGTGGAGGTTGCCTTTAACAGTCAAATTGGATAGAAACATTTTGTTCCTCCTCCAGGTTCCTTCAGAAAGTATTTGGGGAACAGAGGAGAAATATGTTGCAAAATTAAAGTGCAGAAATTTAACAGTAAATTAAAACAAAACATTAAATTTGTTTCATTACATTTACATTTTCTGATTCCTCCTAAATGCCTCATTCATGCTCTGCAGCCTTTTGGGAAGGAAATAGCAAAATAGCTGAAAAAAATTAACAGACTATGAAAAAAAGTCACCAAAAAGAAAAAAAAAATACAACCCTCAAAACAAAAACCACCCATGTAGGTAGGGATAACCTGCAGGTAGACAATATATCATGTAGAATGAATCAGTGACAACAGAGGGAGTGCTCCACTGCAGTTTTACATGGTGGGTGTGTGGGGGTAGGGTGGGGAAGACAGGTGAGGAGATGGTAAATTGCAGTAAATGCTTTGGGGGCATTTGAGTTTTTCTTTTTTGAAATGGGAGACAAGGCAAAGGCAAGAATGTATTTAAAACTCCCAGTTTGCAAATGTTTTTTCAGTGGAGGGCTGGTTTTGCAAAAACTAGCACAAATTAAATAAAACCCACTAGCCTTTTAACTCAGGTAAGCTTTCCAGTCAATAGCTGTTTTGCAAAATTGGGTCCAGCAATTGAAGAGCTGAGCAAAGCAATCATTCTGGGCTCTTCACAAACCAGTGCAAGACTCAAGATATCCAAAACAATAAACCAATTATACTATCTTCCACCCTCTCTACCCCCACTCAATTTATTCCCCAAAATAAACAACCTCCTAGCCGCCTTGATGTTCTAATGGGCTGTTGCTCTATGGATTATCTTAGTCTGACAGTGCCCCAAGATTTGCCTTTCTTTCCTTGACAGTTACTCTTCCTCCTCTCCCCAACTCTTTCTTCTATACCATTGCTACTCTCTCACCACCACACCCCCCCCAACCCTGGATGCTCAGTGGTTTGGAAAATTATAGTATTCAGAGCTGAAAGGAAGCTAGATTTAAAATAAGCTTGGATGAGATCATAGAATTGAAGTTTAATGACTCATGGAAGACCACATAGGTAGGAAGTAGTAGTTTTTTTCCCAAGCTGTTTCCATCTTTTGAGTAAGGCTGAATAAATTGAGTGGGCAGTCAGTTATGTGTCCATCTTTCAAATATATTGGAAATATCCTTCCCTTTCTTTCATTCTCCACCAATGGGAAACAATAAACTTTTCTTCATTAGTATGTTTTTTGCAAAAAAACAATTAGTAAATACTTCAGGCTCCTATTAATATGCACTTTCATCTAAGTGAGGTAATACATAGAACACTGATCAGTCATTCACATTTTAGTGTGAATGTATTAGTCAATTATTTTCTGAGACTATATTTTAATAGAACAGACTAGGGAGGAAATTGGAAAACCTTAGAGAACTTTGGAGATAGAAAAGATGTCGAGAAAGGATGAAAAAAGAGAAAGCTGGAGGTCTTAAGAATAACTATTTTATAATTTTGCTATGATTCATTATGGCTACATTCTACAAAAAAATGCTCTCAAGAAAGTATAGAGTAACCCATTCACACCAAAGTGCAAATAACTGAGAATTGTAGAATAAAAAAAAATAGAATAAGATGGGACCTTAGACATTACCTAGCTTAATCTCTCCTTCTACAGCATTTGTCTTATCTTGAATACAATTCAATGATGGAGGGGTCACTGACAAGGCAACCTGTTCTAGGAAAATTTTACTTATTACAAAGTTCTTTCCCATGTAAAGACTCCCTGAAACTTTCACACACACATTGGTCCTAGTTCTTTTCATTGGAGTGGCATTGAAAAGCACACTCTGGGCAGCTAGGTGGCATAATGGATAGAGCACCAGCCCTGGATTCAGGAGGATCTGAGTTAAAATCTGGCCTCACTTAACACTTACTAGCTGTGTGACCCTGGGCAAGTCACTTAACCCCAATTGCCTCACTAAAAAAAAAAATCTGGCCTCAGACACTTTACACTAGCTGTGTGACCCTAGGCAAGTCACTTAACTCCAATTGCCTCACAAACAAAACAAAAAAAAAAGAGAAAGAAAAGCACACTCTCTTTTATAAGATAAAAGGTATTTAAAATCTTTAGTATTCTCCTCTATATGTGAAAACATCAGTGCCTCCAACCTCTCCTTATATTTCCTAAACCTTCTTAGGTTCCATGTACCTTTTCTAGTTTTTCAATATTTTTCATTAAAAGGTGATCAGAAATGAACCCAATGAACAGTTATGGGTGATTAATGAAGAATATTAGTAGAATTATTTTCTTTTTATAGCAGCTCTTTACTGGTGGCAAAGAATTGGAAATTGAGGGGATGCCCATCAATTGAGGAATAGCTGAACAAATGGTGGTATGTGATTATGATGGAATACAATTGTGCTATAAGAAAAAATGAACAGGCTATTTTCAGAAAAACCCAATAAGACCTACATGAGCTGATATAAAGTGAGATGTACTGTGTAGAACAAGGCAACAATATTGTAAGATAATCAGCTGTGAATGACTTCTCTATTCTCAGAAATACAATGATCCAAGACCATTCTGAAGGACTTCTGATGAAAAATTCTATCCATCCCCAGAGAAAGAATTTATGGTGTCTGAATATAGATTGAAGCATCTTTTTTTTTATTTCATTTTGTTTTGAGGTTTTTTGGCCCATTTTCTTTTATAACATGTTAATAGATGGAAAAGTTTTCTATAATTACACATGTATAACCAAATCAAATTGCTTGCCTTTTCAAAGGGGAGGGAGGGAAAGGGGCAGGTAAGTTGGAACACAAAGTCTTCAAAGTGGATGTTAAAATTATTTTTACATGCAATTGGGGAAAAAATTAATAAAAATTTTTAAAAGAACTATTATTTTCTATGATCTAGCTACTGAAGGCTAAAATGATATAAACTTGTTATCTCAAATTAACCAGGTTAACATAGGTGATGGTGAGTGGAGAATAACAAATGGGTGAAAAATGAAACAGATTTGTCATTTCTTTGGTGACTTATTCTTATAATTGGTCACAGTAGATTCACAACATTTGGACTCTTACCTGATGTTCTATATAAAGAACTCGAGATAGAATTTTAGAAAATGAAATCAGATAGAGTAGCTAAATCAAATCAAGTCAATGAAGATGAATCCCATGTGGTAAGTATCATAGCTTAGAAGAAATAATTTTTATTCATGTCAAAAAGGGAAAGATAAAAAACAATTAAAAACCACAGATGTCACTAATATTCAAAAAAGTAATAAAGAGGATATCAACTATCAAACCATATGCTTATTTTTTCAATTTTACAAGCTTCTAAAGAGTCTGAGCTTCACATAAATTAGATATATTAATGAGGAAAACATGAGAAAGGAAAAAGAAGGCATTTATAAATGATCTATAGCACACTTGATTATCATCTGATAGTCACAGAAGCTACTAAAAGTGGTCAAAAGTACAAAAATCTCTGCTTATCATTTGCTAATTCTAAACACTTGTCTTGACAAAGGCAAAAGTTAATAAATGACTGGGACAGTATTTGAATTTAGATCTTCCTGACTCCAAGTGTTTTCTACATTAGGTCACCTACTTACCTTGAATTACAGAGTGTCTGGGGCCACATGCAAACATGCACACACACACACACACAGACACACACACACACTCACATAAGGAAAAAAATGAAGAATGCCTATCTGCCAGATTATAATATATGGTTATATAGAGCAGCACTTCTTAAACTTTTTCCAATTATGACCCCTTTTTGCACAAGAATTTTTTATGCAACCCCAGGTTTATAGTTCTATAAAATAGGTATACATAACATTTTATTGTCACCAATTTTTTTTTGTGAACCTTACATTCAGTTATGCGACCCCATATGGGATTGCAAGCCACAGTTTAAGAAGCTTTGAACTATCTATTAAGTGAATTCCCCAGTAATTATATCATAGATAACTGTAGATGAACAAGAAGCTGCATCCAGAATTGACTAGAACAAGAGGCTGGATTACATCTAGGATTGTTGCATAATGCTCTAATTAGGGAATTTCTGGAATTGGAGTCCTAGGTATCCTTTTACATAGGGCATCCTTGATGAGAATAGAGAGCTGACCTTAGAATCAGGGATTCCCAGTTTTCAGCCCCACCTCAAAGATATTATGACTGTGTTGCATTAAGCAAATCACTTAACCTTTCCATGCCAAAGTCAACTTTCTTCTAAGACTAGAAATCTATATGATCAAGGACAAATCACTTTATCTCTTTGAACTTGAGTTTCTGCATCTGTAAAATGGGGACAATAATAGGAGTATTTTTGTAAGAATAAAATGGGGTTACCTACAAATGCATTATATTATAAAAGCATATATATATATAAAGCACACATATATGAAGCATACATATGTATGTATATATCTGTATAATATATTATATATGTTTATATGTTGTATACATATTGTATGTATATATACACATAGATATTTATATATACACACATACACACACACATACACATACACATAATACAAATAAAAGCATTGGTAGAGGAAGGTCCTCATTAGGAACATTCTGTACTAATGAAATCAGGGCATAGTTAAAATGTGAACATGTATGTGTGTGTGTGTGTGTGTGTGTGAGAGAGATGGGGGGGGTCGCAAAATCTTCCTCATTTCCCTAAAACCATGCTATGCAAGCAGCCATAGTTGTTTTTTGTTAAGGTTTCCCTACTTAGCAATGTATTTTGGCAGAAAGCCCTCTAGGGTGGTCAATAGAATGTTCTGTGTCTTTTATTGTATCTCCCACCAACTCTATGAGATAATATCACATTGATTCCCCTCTTTATAAAATTAGGATCCACTGTTAAAATCCTACTCTGATGTCTCATCATGGTGCATGGATCACTTTAGGTTCTTAAAAGTGATGCCAATAGATCAGTCAAAAATATTTAGGTTTACTAAGCTGGAAAGGAATCCTATGGACCAGCAACAATTTATGGTTAGAGGGGCCCATGACCTGAAATTGGGCCATTGGATGGTAAGTTCCTTCAGTCACAGCCATCTAGAAAGATGTCTATTTATGTATGGAGAAGTAGATAGTAAGGACTCACTCAGATAAAAATATAGATCCTTGAAATTTTGAAGCAAGTATAAAAATGAGGACGAGTATACCATGATAAACAATCCAGGTGAATCAAGTATTCTTTCTTATAATGAAATCCACAGCATATGGGTCATTTTAACAACTAACTACTTCTGGTTAAAAGGTTTAGGAAACCAAAGGAAAGAGGACAGGATACCCCTGAAGACCCAGAAATCAGAAGATTTTGGGTTTGAACCTGACTTTAGACACTGATTTATCCAACATGGACAGTCGCTTTCGAATGGTTCCTTTGTACAATGTCTTTGAATCTCAGTTTCCTAGTGCTCAATTTACCTCGAGTTGTTGTCAAGAAAGTATTTTGCAGTACTTAGAGAATTAGAAGGATGTGAGTGATTATTTGTGTGATAGCTTAACTTTCTGCCAGCCAATTAGGAAGTTGGTTACACAACTGTCCTCTTGTGACTGTCATAAACTTTTGGAAACACTTTCTGCAATTTGGGAAAATGCCTTGGGTTGCTGCATAGCTTTCCTCATTAGTATTCAACCACACAGCCCCAACATGACAGACAGAAGAGAGAATGCCTAAACAGAAGGCGGGGGTTAGGGTGGCCAGGAACAATCTATTGTTATGGTTTTCATTCTCAGAATTTCTACAGCAAGTGAACCTTGTGGTTGCTTGGCCATGATAGCCCAAATTTCTATAGTGCTCTATCCACTGTACCACCTAGCTGCCCCAATATATTCAGTTAGTTATTTGTAGTAACTGATTTAAGATTAAATGCTAAAGGGGCAGCTGGGTGGCACAGTGGGTAGAGTACCAGCCCTGGAGTCAGGAGTACCTGAGTTTAAATCTGGCCTTAGATGCTTGACCCTTACACACTGTGTGACCTTGGGCAAGTCACCTAACCCCAATTACCTCAAAAAAAAAATGCTAGGCGCAGTGCTATGTATAGTTTAAGTAAGCAGTTAGCCATTATAAGGGTGATTTTTAAATGTTTTGGAAAAAGTCTGTTAGTTCCCAAATGACTCCTTTCTATATCTTTGCTGATGCTTGAAATTTATTGCACAGGAGAAAATGTATTTTATTTTACAAATAGAGACATGGTTTAAGATTTATATTCCAAACCACTTTCATATACATTGATAAAAGATACAAATGACTAATATAAGAATATTTAAAACAACTTTTGGAATGAGTTTGTGGTAAGTGGGACATCATTAGGGCACTGAATACCTTGAGGGGCTTGGGAGAAAGTTTAAAATGTCAGTAATGGAGAGGGTGAAGATGCTGAAGATAATCTTTACTGACCAGTATTTTTTTCTTTCTTTTCCTAAGAACACATCCTATTGAATACTTTTGCTTAATGACAGATTGTGGGATTATTCAATGAAATTTCCAAGTCCTACTTTTCTGCAATTTTATTGTTTCAAGATGAAATTATAGCATTTCAGAGATGAAAGGGACTTCAGATAATAATAGCTGGCATTTATATAGGACTTTAAGGTTTGCAAAATACTTAATAAACATTGTTTAATTTAAATCTCACAGCAACCCTGGGAGGTAAGTGCTATTATTATCCCCATTATAAAGATGAGGAAACTGAGTCAGACAGAGGTTATGTAACTTTCCCAGAGTTATAGAGTTAATATGTGTCTGAGGAGGAATTTAAACTCAGATCTCCCTGACTCTAGGTTCATAAATCTATCTAACATGCCACCTAGCTGCACCCTCTACAACCTACTCCATAAATGGTCATCTAGCATCTAGTTGAGGATCTACAGGAACGGAGAATCCACAGTGTCTTTTTTTTGGGGGGGGGTTGAGGCAATTGGGGTTAAATGACTTGCCCAAGGTCACACAGCTAGTAAGTTTCAAGTGTCTGGGGCTGGATTAGAAGTCAGGTACTCCTGACTCCAGGGCTGGTGCTCTATCTACTGTGCATCTAGCTGCCCCAATCCACAGTCTCTTAAGACAGTCTACTTCACTTTGGGATGTTTATAATAAGTAAAACATCAAGTTTGAATCTGTGTTTTTGCAACTTTGAACCATTATTTCTAGATCTGCCCTCTAGGGCTAGGCCAAGCAGAACAAGTGTCATACCTCTCCCTGATGACAGCTCTTCCTGATGACAGCTCTTCAAATAATTGAAGACAGTTATCTGTATAATCAATACATTTTTTGCATTTATTTTGATACTCTACTGAATAATGCAGAAATATTGGAGTGAAGTCTTTCAATCTCTGAATTCCCGTTGTTTATTTGAAAAACATCTAGGGATTATATAGTTATAGTTAATGCATTCCTCCATGAGTTAGGTAACACTAGGAAATATTTGAACAAAAATCTTATTAATTCCAAGCCCAGTACTATATCTTTTACACCAGGACTTTTTAAACTTTTTGGTCTGAGGATCCATTTATATTTTTAAAAAATTATATATTTGATTCTAGAGGTAATAGGAGGCAGCTAGGTGGTACAATGGATAGAGCACTAGACTTAGAATCAGGAAGACTCAGCTTCCTGAGTTAGAATCTGGCCTCAGACACTTTCATATATATATATATATATATATATATATATACTGGAATTGCCTTTGCACTTCATTGGAGAGGGCCTCTTCCATTATGTCATCAGGTAGAGTTCATTTTAGTTTGGACCACCCTCAAATCATACCAACCAATGGGATTGAATGATGCTACCCAATTACCTTTGATCTATATATTAAGACTTGCCTCTATCAAAAGAGGATAAAAACCCTTGACCATAGGAGGCTTCCTGTCTCTTGGCTTCCTGGACTTGCTCCCTTGGCTTGGAATACTCTCTTGGTATGCATTCTTCCTCTTAGGACCCTGTAGGTTTTGTCATGCTTCTGAACTGTTCCTTGAAGCTACCATGAGAGACAACATGGGTTTGGGGCTTTTCTACTGCTTGTGCTAACTGCCATATGTTTCTTTCAAGAACCATTGCTGCAAGGATGATATGAGAAAAACTTGGAAAAACTTACATGAGGTGATGCAAAGTGAAATGTACTGTATACAAAATAACAGCAATATTGTAAGATGATCTGCTATTTTCAGCAATACAATGATCCAAGACAACTCTGAAGGACTTATGAAAAATGCAATCCATCTACAGAAAAAGAACTGATAGTATCTGAATGTAGTTGTTAGTTCCTTTTTCTAAAGTTTTTTTGTCTGTTTTCTTTCATAACTTGATTAATATGGAGATGTTATACACATGTATAACTTATATTGAATTGTTTGAGTTCTTAAGGGTGGTGGGGAGAGAGTGAGGAAGAATATTTGGAACACAAACATCTTAAAAATAGATGTTAAAATTAGTTTTTACATATAATTTGGGAAAATAAAAACTTTAAATAAATAAATAAAATTTAAAAAATTAAAACAACAAAAACAAAACAAAACAAAAGAACCATTCCTGCAGTCCAATCACAAATTAATAATATATGTTTACTACCAAAACAGGTGCAATAACCATTAATATGTACATAACAATTAATTTTAAAAGTACAATTTAGCACAATAATTTCAAAAACACATTCTATTACATTCCTATACCACAACTCATTCATGCATTCCCCAATTGTTGAGCATCACCTCAATTTCCATTTCTTTGCCACCACAAAAAAAGAGCTGTTATAAATATTTTTGTACTAATAGGTCCTTTTCTCCTTTTTTATATTCTGTTTGGTACATAGACCTAGTAGTTAACCTCTCATTTTCTTAGCTAATTCTCTAAAACTTATGAGGTGCAAAACAGTCACCTAAACATTAATTGAGGAAGTTTACTCTTTGGAGATTCCCTAAATCAAGGAAATCACAGGTATGGAGAAAAAGAAGAAAGGGAAAACAGAAAGCTAATCTCTATCTTTAATTATTTGAAAGGCTAAAAGACCTGCATGAGTGACAGCCTTATTCTGTGTGGCTCCAGAATACAGATTTAAGACCAGTAGATTACAGGAAAGAAGACAGTTTATTCTGTATAAATAAGAACTTCTCAGTACTCAAAAGAATTAGACTTGACCAAAGATGGAGTAAGATGCCTTATGAGGAAGTGAATTCCCTGTGAATGGATGTATTCAAACAGAGGCTTTACAATCACATAGAAGCATGCTGTAGAAAGGAATCCTGGAGTGGAAGAATGAGCTTCTTTTTGACTGGTAAGTCAATAGTCATCCTTCCAACAAGAATACCTTTCTTCCTCTATCCTTTTGTTGCTCATACATTTTTCCCTTCTCATTTTTCTCTCATGTTAGCAGATATCCATAAAGATGTTTAACTATTTGATTTAGAGGACATTCTTTCACATCTTCTTGGATGATAGATTTCAATCTAGAAAGGGCATCTGAAGTTATCTCATTCAAACCTCTTATTTTACCAAGGAGAAAAATGAAGCATAGAAAGAGGAAGTGAATTGACCAAGATCATATAGATAGCAATTGACAGAGATAGGATTAAAATCCCATCCTTTGATTTGCTATCCACTATGTTTCATTTTATTTCACTTTGCAACACTTTCCTATTTTATGTTTCTTTCAAGAACCATTGCTGCAGTCCAAATCAAAAATCCCATCTCACTACCTTTCAGTGATGCATCTGAAATGACATTGAGCTCTTTGAATTAAAATTTCAAATTCTATTTTTTTTCTTTAGTATTATGGCATTCAGGCTATTAGGATATTCCCTATTCTTTTTGCTGTCCTCTTCTCCCAAGCATTTAAGGGCATCTCCTTCACTAGTGTTCTTTTTCGCATATCAAACTCATCTTCAACAATATCAATTTTTTGCAGATTCTGTAACTGAGCATTTTTCTCCCTTCCTTTCAAATTTCAATTTATGTACTCTTGTTTAGGTCAGCAAGTCTTCCAACAAACACCTTCTTTGCAGTCCTCATGAGATGCAGTCTGTCCCTTGCCAGGAACCCATCATCTGGTATTGGGAGTCTTGGTGCAGAAAATGAAATCCTTCTCTTTGACACCATCTACCCCAGCCAGCTGTTCACTGCCTACATCTTCCATTTTCTTCCAAAGTCATGACCTTCAACTGAAAACTATAAAAGCACCACCCGTACTCCCAATATCTTCCATTTCCTAGTTGAGTTGTATTAGGACCAGAGCAATTTTACTTTTCCGACTAGTTAAGGTATACAAGGAATCTGGTTTTTAAATTATATGGGTCTTTTTGTCATGCAATAATCTATAATTATGATTTTTATTAAAATCTTATCTCCTTTGTGGACTTGAAATGAAGGGGAACTGAATGGATAAAAATGTTAAATGCACCATAAGAACTCTTAATATTCTCAATGGTACCTATGGTATTTTAGAAGGCAGTATAGTGGAGTAGAAAGAATGTTGGACTTGGAGTAAGGAAGAATTGGGTTCAAATCCTCTTTTCTAGTTGGGTGACTTTGGGAAAATCACTTGATCTGTTCACAGAATGCTCTTATGAAAAAAGGGGACACTAATAGCATATATTTCACATGCCTTTTGTGATATCAAATGAGGTAACATAAAAACTTAAAGCACATAAATGTGAACCATTAATATAGAAAAGAGTTTTCATAGAATCTCGGAGATGGAAAGGACCTTAAACAATTTATTATAATCTGTATTTGAGAAAGAATCATCTTTCTATAGCACCCTTAACTGGTCATTCAGGCTCTACTTTCCAACCTCCATTAATGGAGATTGTATACCTCTCAAGGCATTCCAAATTGTAAGGAAGCTTTGCCTCATATGATTAACCTGCCTTTATTTCAACTTCTACCCATTGCTTGTGGTTCTGCTCATTATGACAGAAATGCATTCCTTTTTGAGGTAGCTACATTCTGGAAATAACTATCATATTTCCAGTAAGGCCTCTTTTCTGTGTCTTGTAAGACCCCAATTATATCATCCATTCTTTATATGCCATGGTGTAGTTACAAGTCCCCTTACCATCCTGGTTATCCAGACTTTGTTTTAGCTTGTCAACATATACTCTAAAACATTCTTTTACAAATGCATCTTTTTAATCCCATTGATGAGGGTACCTCTTTTCATCCATATTTTGGAGTTTGCTCATGTTTCTTCTGGGAAGATGATCTTGAAGCACCTGAAAATTCTCCAATTAGTCAAAGTGGGTGGGAGAAAGGGTCAAGAAAAATGAATCATCCTCCAAAACCCAGGCTTTCTCAGAGTCCCTGGGTTTTGTAGGTACCTGCAAGCTGGCTGAAATGTGCAGTATGGCTTATTTATAACAAAGATAAACCTTGTATGCTTCAATAGTAATGATAGCTAACATTTATATGGTGCTTACTAAGTGTTAGCCACTGTACTAAGCACTTTCCAATTATTATCTCCTTTGATCCTCAGAAATGTGAGATGGAAGTACTATTACTATCTTCATTTTACAGATGAGAAAACTGAGGTAAACAGAAATTAAATAACTTGTTCAGGCCCACTTAGCTAGTAATTTGGGTCTCCTTGACTTCAGGAGATGTGTTCAACCTACTTTATCACCTAGTTGCCCCTAATATGTGAGGATCTGTCACTTTTTTTGCGTGGGTTTTCCCTGTGCTGACAAATATTACAGTCACTTTAGATAACTTACTAAATGGACAGTTAGGAGTCGCCTTGGTTCCCAGATACATCATACTGTGGCCACCCTGTTGATTAAGCCTCTCAAGACTTTACCTAGGTTGGTACTCAGACAACAGATATATAGTCAATCATTGGACCTCTGCAAGGAAGGAGAGCTTGAACTCCATTGGCATAGCCTACTAGAAACTATGATCACCTGTATAACACAGTGAGTCAAAAAGAGTAGGCCTTTTAACAGTATATACTTGTATATCAGATAAACATGTATAATTATGCAAAAAATCTGATATCTCAAAACTCAAATTATTGAGTCATTGTTTACCTTACCTAATGATCTTTTCCTTTGCAAAGCTCTTTAAATAATGTTTCCTGGTGTACTTCATGCAGTTGATGTAAAAAAAAATGCAATTTACATTCCATTTTTAGAGGTGTCTTTTGCAGAAAGTGAGTTAAATTTATAAAACAAGCATGCTTTGAAAATGTTTTCTTTTCACCCTGACATTGCTCATTTAAAAAGAAAAACAAACTTCCTGGTCATCGTGAGTGAAATTGTGTGCTTTTGTTGTATTTTGATGTTTTAACAAATTATTTCCAACCACTTCAATATCTTTTAACATTTTCAAACATGGAAGTGAGCAATTGAGGTTTGGGACAAAAGAAGACATACTAATGACTTTAGAAAGAATTGATTAAAAGCCAGATATTTTTATATGTTGTCAAAGACATAGATAAAAACTGAAAACCTTGCTTAAAAATCTGAATCATCCTGAATATCCAGATGTTTGACACTGTACATACAAAATATCAAGTTTTTGACCAACATTTTCTATTTATTTTTAAATGGTTTGTTTTCTCTTTGCTCTTTCTGGCATTACAATTTGTAACTTTTGTTACTTGTATGCCAAGAATTAAAATCCAATATGGATAGCCATTCTACTTGAATACACTTAGTCCTTCTCTCTGAAGTAGTGACCCATGCTATATTCCCTCTAGGTTCCAGATTAAAAGTTGTTAAATTTCTGGTACCATCTGATAGGATCTACCGTCTGTCAGACAATACTTGGAGGAGGTTGGCAAAAACCTGTCTCACAAACAAGCTTTCATTGTGTGCCAAACCCATAAATCTGAGAATAGCTTAATATCATTAGTATCCATTATTCATTTAGTGCTGAACACACATCTACCCAATCATTTAGAACAGAGGTTACACTTGCCAAGAACTAAAGTCTCAACCCTGAGTGATTTAAAATCTGGAAACAGAGCAAGGAATGCTAGGACATCCCTCATAAAACAGCAATGCAGCAACTCCAATCCAAGAATATTCAGAATGAGAGAATGTAGATGCTTAGAGGGAAATGAAAATAACTCTACCTTCTGTCTGTTTGACACTTTTAACTTTCCAAGTCACTATTGCATCTGTTACCTCATTTTAAGTGTCCTGCCAGATATCAAGGTCGGGTATAATTACCCTCCACTTTACTGACAAAGAACCTGAGGTCAATAGAAGTCAAGGGACAACAGGCAGTTTTATACACTTATTTTGGAATCAAGGGACCTCGGATTCCTTGGTTTAAATTTTGAAAACCTCTGCCACCTAGTACTTGTGTAACCATAAGAAAGTTACTTAACTTCTGTAGATTTTCCTAGACAAAAAATTCCCTATTTGTAAAATAAGGGGATAGGATGAGATGACCTCTGAAGATATTCCAGCTTGATAACTATAATCTTATGAGCCTTATTACTTTTCTAAGAAAATACATCTGATCAACCAAAGACCAAAGATTAGAACCCAAGTTCTCTGTATTGAAGATTTGAATACAAATGTCAACATTGTTCAGTAGAAAGAACATTGGCCCTAGAGTCCAAAAGCATAAGTTTAAATCCTTTCTCTGACACTTATATTTGTGTAACTATGAGCAGTTCACTAAGCATTTCTGGACCTCAGTTTCCTCACCTATAAAAATAATAAAAAAGAGATTGCAAGACAATTCCAAAGGAATCATTATGAAAAATGCTATTTAGCTCCAGAGAGAGAAATAATGTATTGTGAGTACAAATTGAAGCATATTTTTTTCACTTTATTTTTCATATTATTTTTTCAATATATGGAAATATGTTTTGCATGACTTCACTTTTATAATGAGTATTATATTGCTTGCTTTCTAAATTGGTGGGAAGGGGGATGGAGATAGGGAAAGAAATTGGAACTAAATTTAAAAAAATATTAAAAAACAAACAAATCAATGAATGAATGAATAAATAAATAAAAGAACAAAAATGGGCATGAGGGGAGGGTTGGACTAAAGGGCCACTGAGGTTCTTTTTTGCTCTGTAGCTATTATCTTTCTTTTTCTCCACTTGACCATTTTGCCTGATGTTAATGTTAGATTCTTTAAATGTTACTTAACAAGCTGTAATATCATTTATAGTCTGTTGTTTGCCAGACCCTAAAAGAACTTCACTAGATGCCTTGACCCACCTTGTAGCAGCAAAGCACACTAGTCTATAAATGTATTTACACTAAATGAATGTAGCAGTATATATTAACACATATGTTACTAATGTTAATGCTAGTATTCTTAGCATGATGCCCTGGAGGGAAGAGACCACTGAAAACAGCTCAACTGATCCCCTCTTATCCAATTGATAGCAGGTACTTCTCTTTCAAAGAGTACACCTACAAATCATCAGGCTTGTCCATCTACACTCCAGTTGAATACTTCTGCACATATTATCTCCCCCAACTAAATTGGAAGCTCTTTGATAGGAGACTGTCAAATTTAAATAGATAGATAGATAGATAGATAGATAGATAGATAGATAGATAGATAGATAGAGATAGAGATAGAAATATAGATATAGATACACATATATACACATATACATACATATATGTGTATATATTAATATTCCTAATGATTAGAAAGTAGTAATTCTTAATTAATACTTTTCCATTCTAGTCCATTTTATTTCCTTCTATATATCTGCTGCCCACCTTTGATGCCACTGAGAATTTTACTATTAGATATTCAGCCTCATATCTACATGCACCCACCTTTTAAAATGAAAATGTCCACATTCCTGTTGGTAATATAGATATACCAGCAAATTCTTCCTACTGCTGTTGCTTCTTGGGATCTGATAGCTAAGTCCCACTGTTCAATGTCACATTTCAACATATCCTTAGAACAGGGGTTCTTAAACTTTTCTTTGTCATGGAGTCCTTTGTCAGTCTGCTAAACCTAGAAACCCCTTCTAAAATAATGCAGAAAATTAAATAAAAGTATTACCAAAGAAACCAATTATATTGAAATGTAGTTATCCAAAAAAATTCATAGACCCCCAGTTAAGAACCCCTGCCTCATCTTGCATCTAACTTTCTTGTAGGAACATTGATACAAATCTAAGCAGGAGTGAACAGAAATACTGTTGTCACTCATCCAACTCTAATGTCCAGCCCAAGGAAGTTGAGTTGCAGGGAAAAGAGGCAGCTTTTGGGCCTGGAGAACTGGCTTCACTCCAGGACTTCGTCATTGGTGATCTTGCCTTGCCATCTGACACTAAGTACAGCTTGGGGATATTGTAGTTGGAAGGACTCCAGACCTTTTACTTTCTAGTGTTGAAGATACAGTTAGCATTGTCCTCTTTTCTCTTTGAAGTAGAATCCTTTATCCCTTATCTATTCTTTGCCACAATGACTCAGTCAATAAGCATTTATTAAGTGCTTGCTTACTATATACCAGGCACTTTGTTAAGTATTGGCCATAGGCCCCCCTCCCCTCCAAAAAAAGGGCAAGAACAGTTTATGCCCTCAAGAAGCCCACATTCTAATGGGGGAGACAGCATGCAAACAATGATGAGAAAACTAGACAGATGTGGGATAAATTTGAAGTGATCTCCGACAGGAGACATTAACATTAAGAAATATCAGTAAAAAGCTTCATGCAGGTAAGATTTTAACTGGCACTTGAAGGAGGAAAAAGATTTCAGAAGGTCATGAGGAGGGAGAGTATTTGTGGCATGGGGGACAGTCGGTGAAAATACACAGTCTGATGATGAAGTGTCTTCTTCAAGGAATAGTAAAGAGATCAATGCCATGGAATTACTGGATCGGTAGAGAAGAGATAGGTGTCAGAAGGTATGAAGGGGCCAGGTTACACAATTCTTTAAAAGACAAAAATAGGAAGTGAGATCACTAATGAGTTGATGAGGATCTGTGCCAAGGTGATGGCAGCACTAGGAAAGAAAATGGGTGAGGTGTTACAGTGGATAGAGTGCTGGACTTGGGGTCAAGGTGACCAGAGTTCACATCTGGCCTCAGACACTTACTAGCTGTGTGACCCTGAGCAAGTCACTTAACCTCTGTCTCAATTTCTTCTTTTTTTTTCAGGTCAATGGGGGTTAAGTGCCTTGCCCAGGGTCACACAGCTAGTAAGTGTCTGAGGCTGAATTTGAACTCAGGTCCTCCTGAATCCAAGGCTGGTGACTTATCCACTTTGCCACCTAGCTGCCCCCTGTCTTAATTTCTTCATTTGTGCAATGAGAAAAATAATAGCACTTGTCTGCTAGAGTTGTTGTAAAGATCAAATAAGATAACATTTGTAAAGGAAGTGCAAATCTTAAAACACCGTATAAATGCTAGATAAGTTGCAAAGGTAGAATTGACAAGACTTAGCAACAGATTGTTATTGATTTCATATAGTTATACATTGTTCTATAATCCTCTTGCTGGTCTTATCTTCCCAACTAGATTGCAGTCTCCTTAATGTTAAAAAATTCTAATCTTTGGAATAATTGTGATACAGGAACACTACGTGGAAGCCTTATTTCACTTACCAATGACCTCATTTCCTACTATTTTTATGATAACCTCTGGCTGTCTAGATTGTCTTACAGCAAATCTCTATACCTTCAGTTACATTGACTCTAGAGAAGGCAGATGGAGGATGAAAAGACTTTGAATCAGAAATTTAGAACTGGGAAAGACCTTCAGTCATTTAATCTCACACCTTTTACTTGACAGATAAAAACAAAAAGACAAAAAAGCAAACAAACAAACAAACAAAACAAAAATAGGCTAGATAGATGAAGCAATTTGCCAAAGGTTACAGAAGTTGCTGGATAACAGAAAGGATTTGAGCTTTGATTCCAGACCCAAGATTCATTTCACTGTACCATGCTATAGTGCTGATTATAAGGTCAGGTTTCTAGATTTTGAGCTGGAAGGGGTCCTTGGAGATCATTGAGTTGAACCTCCTTCTTTTATAGATAATGAAACTGAGGCCACGATAGATGACATGATATGCCCAAGCTTACACAGATATTAAGTAGGAAAGCCAGGAATTTAACCTAGATCCTCTGACACCATACCTCTTCTTGTATTAAGCTATGTAATTCTTATCAAGAAGCACTTAACTAGGAGTCAGGAGGATTGGATTCCACCCCCAACTCTGCTAATAGATTGGTCTTGGAAATTCAACAAACTTCTTCCTCCTGGTCTTAGTTGCCTCATTTATAATATAACAGGGCTGAACTCAATGTTATCTAAGGTCTACTTCCCCCTCACACCCCACCCCCAGCTGTTTGTGTTCTGTGACTCTATAAAGGGAAAGAGCAAAGCAGGAGTAATTCGTAGAAAGTAAAAGAATGTTAGTGAGAGAAGAGGAGTGGTTGTTTTTTATTTTGTTGTTATTATTCAGTCATTTCAGACTCTTTGGACCCCATTTGTAGTTTTCTTGGCAAAGATACTGAAGTGGTTTGCCATTTCCTTCTCCAGTTCATTTTACAGATGAAGAATTGAAGCAAACAGGTTAAGTGACTTGCCTAGGGTCACACAGCTAGTACATGTGTGAGGCCAGATTTGAACTTAAGAAGATTTCTTTCTCATTTTAGGCCTGGCACTCTATCCTCTGCACCACCTAGCTGCCATTGTCCCCATACCTCTTTGTCACCTACATAGATAAAGGTAGGGGCAGTAGAAGGATATTAACAAAAGCTATGGGCATCACATTGTGATCCATTAAGAAACATACTACCCATCTGTTTTTGGCACTAGTATTATGGTACAGATGTCCACAGAATACTGCTGTCTGGACTCTTTGCTGGGACAAAACTCTGAAATCATAAGGGGAGACAAAGGCCCACAGCAAGGCATTACGGGATTTTCTTGAATTCACAGGCATCAATAGAAAGCTACATACAATGCAGGCTCCTGTACAAGCAATTCTGGTCCCAAAGCCTGGCAAACATTGCACAGGGATGACTTAGCAAATTGTAATGGCACCAGAAAAGTTATCTTGAGGCAAGAAAATCAGGATTTCAATTAGGTGGACCAATAAGGTGGTGGTGGAAGCTTTGGTGGAATAAGAGTAAGAAAATATGGTCATGCGCTTATCTATGTATGTGTATTGGGGTAGAGAGAAGATTTTGTGCTACTAAATAACATCAAAATTAGTTTTAAATTATATGCAGTTCCTTATTCATAGACTTCAAGGACTATAACTAAGTAAAAAAAAAGCATGCATTAAGTCTTTCTTTCTTGACAGCTACTGTGTTATTGTTATATAAATACAGGCAAGCAAGACAGCCACTGCCCTCAAGAAGCTAAAATTCTAATTTGATAACACAATTCATATAGATAAGTCATGGCCTGGGAGCAGTATTTTGGACTGCAAAGTCAGAGAGGATAGAGATTGAGACATGAGGCATATGACTAGCATGTCCTTTCTGGAACTGGTAGAGTTGATTTTACTATTTTTCTCAGAGGTAGAGCTGAAAATAGGTTAGTGGATAGCTCAATGTCCAAGATGACATTGAAGAGGTCTGAGAAGTAGCATGGTAAACCTGAAACCAGAACAAGATAAAGTGATAGCTGAGTAATCATAGGCTAGGATTCTCATGGGTGGGACTATGAGTACAGTATTCCACATATAGTGCCAGGCTTGATTGATGTGTTGCCTAGTTTTACTGAAGTGATTTTCCCCTCCCTTCTTTTGTTCTTTGATATAAATGGAGGCTGGAAAGGGGGGAGGGGGAGGGATAAATTGGATAATAAAGTTCTGTAAAAAACAAAAGCTATCAATAAAAATATATTACAAAATAACAAAGCAAATGCCAAAAATACACAAATTTGTCCATGTACTTTTTAAAAATCTGATGTATAAGGCTTTTCTAATGTCACTCTACTAAGCATCAGTGACAGTAAGGCAAACAGAAAGCTCTGGGAATGAAGACAAAAATGCATCTTCAGAGTCACAGATTACAATTACAAGTACAGAGGATGTCATTGCTAGATATCACGTTCTTAGATCACCTCCCAACCATTCAAAATGATGCATTTTGCCAATGTCCTTGTTAGAGCAAAATTTGACAATTAAATTCAATAAATATACAGTACAAAAAAGCAGATTAAATGCCCACTGTGTACAGTGTACCAGCCAGGTCCATCATCCATCTGTGCTCACCACATATCACAGAAGACTGTTTACTTGTGTTCATGGATCAAGGATTGAAGGGGACCTCAGAGTCCACAGGGCTCAACTCTATTTTATAGATATGGAAACTGAGGCTCAGGGAGGTCATATAAGCAAAAAAATCTAGGTTTCCAAGAAAGGTTCTCTTTATTATGCCATGTTGTCTCAACATGTGATAGCTGAACCATGTTTCATAAAGCCTCTGGACCTTTTATTTTTTCCCCCTTTAGGAAAAAAACTGATAAACAGTTCTCATATTCCCAACTTCTGCTCATTTATTTGGTGGTTGTTGCTGTTGTTATTTTTTTCAATAACCTTAGGGATTCCAAATCAGAATCCAGCACTTGAAAAAGAATATTAGCAGATGACCTCTGTATCTCCTGCATTTGGAGTCAGATGATTCAGGTTTGAATTGTGACTCTGCTGCTTCTTTACTTTGTAACCTTTGATATATCAATTCTAGGTTTTAGTATCCTCACTCATAAAATAAGGGATTCAACAAGAACAGAGGATCTTGACCTGGGGTCGTTAAACTTTTTAATAATATTTCAATAACTGTGTTATAATATAATTTCCTGAACAATCTTATATATTTTATTTTGTCCATTTAAAAATGTTATATAGAGAACAGGTCCCTAGGCTTTACCAGACTGCCAAAGAAAGGGTTCAATTACCAGAAAGGGCAAAAGACCTTTAAATATAAGGTATGTTCCAGCTCTAAATCCTATGATCACATGGTTGAAAAATACATATTTTTTCTTAGTTCATGACAGTTTCAGGCTTGGCAATCACTAAGTTGGAAGACTTCAACAATCTAGGCACAATATGTACTTTCAGGTGATATCCAGCCTGTACATCAGAACCATTGCTACCATGGTCACCTCTGGCCTCAGTTTATTAAAAATTTCGATACACTTGCCCCTTGTACAATTCCCATTATGATGTTTTCAATCCTTAGAGGCCTCCCTGTGCAGGCACATGATCTCACCCCAAAGTTCTAGTGAAAATTATAAAAAAAACTTCCTCCCAGCATGCACCAGCCATGTTTTCCTGACCTCATCATTACAAGGTCTTAAGCAGTAGAAAAAACCATCCATGTTTTAAATTGTTATGTGGGTGATGAGTGCAATGAATGCCAAATGCATCCTTTACAGCTTCAGCCCACACAGCGATGGAAAGAAAATAAACTAAAACCAGATAATGAGGAGGCACCCCGGTGTGTAGCATGTGCTCTGAGAAGCCAACACAAATAGGAGAATCTATCATAATAAGCCTGTAGTCTTTGCTTTAAGCTTAAATATTTTATCCTGGCTCTCCTCTAATGCCAGAGGGTTAAGGGCACCATACCTCTGTGCACTGCCTTTCAATATACTAATTCAAATAATATTCTTAATACTGCTACCACCACCAGTACCACCACCATCATCATCACTGTCCCCATTATCTGATAATCACAAAGTGCTTAAGGGGGATATATCTGTACCCTTTACAAGACAGAATCAAAGCATGCCATTTACCTCCTGTGCTCTGCTTTCTGAATCAACCAATCAGTTCTCAGGGTTTCCTGCTATATGGAAAAATGAGCATGAAATAAATAAATGCCTTGGAATAAAGGCTCTGCTCATTAAAAAAGGCTAGTCACTTTTTCTGAATGGTTACTTACCTGACAACCTATGTTGAGTAAGAATTAAGAATAGTGAGCAGAAGAGAATTTTAAAAGAGAGAAGGCTGTCCTTAAAGTTAGAATGAGATGCAAAGATGACAAATCCTAGGTTCTGGATCGCTACACTCTATCAGGACTTAGAGATGCACCATCTTAATAAATGATAGGAATAATTACACCTACATTACCCAACCAAACCCAGGAATATACAGAGGAACTTTTAGAGACCTGCAGAGATTCTGAGGTAATTGTGAGGGCAGGTAGAGAGCAAGCCCAGAGATGCAGTCAGCCACCCTTAGAACTTTCAGTGTACTCACAGTCCTCTGTGCCTAAACTCCACAGAACCCAAGCCCATCTGGCCAAACCTGAAGCATCCATGATTGTAGAAGAGAGACTTCAGAGACTTCGGGCCTAGCACTCCTTGTCCAAGTCATGGAACACTGTATTACAGGTGAACTTTTGCTTAACACATGCCTAACTGCATAAGTTTGGTTCCTGAGGGAACAGCATAGAAACTTCCTATTGGGTCCAGTACAGCACTCTGGAATACAGAGACTAAGGGCCACCTGGTTAGCTACAAGACCAGGATTTAGCCCTAGCCTAGTAGAGAAAACAGCTTAGGTACATTCATATCAGTGGTCCCAGTCAATCTGTAGGGGAAAGACCTAGGGAAAATCCAGTTAGAGCCTAAAGCCTGTATTAAGAATGCAGCTTATGTAACAGCTAGGTGGCAAACTGGATAGAACACCTGCCCTGGAATCAGGAGAACCTTAGTTCAAACCTGGCCTCAGACACTTGACACTGTGAGATTCAAAATTGGATATATGAGCATTAAATTCCCCCTTTCCCCCTTTTAACTTTTCATATATATATATATATATATATATATATATATATATATATATATATATATATATATATATATATATATATCCCAGACCACTAAGAAAAAGAAGCCTCTGAGCTTTAATCTGTGAGGAATTAGTTTTTATTGCTTGGGAATTAATTAGACAACAAAAGGTGATACCAATTAGGGAATTAGAGAAGTAGAAATACAAATGAATAATCTTAGATTTAAACTTAGTCTATTTTACATTAGAAAACTCATCAAATCCCAATCTGGCTGACAGGCTGAGAACCAGAACACCCAAAGCTGAACACCAACCACGTGTTTCCTCTTACCCGCATGCTGCCATGGCTAAGTTTAAAAGCCAGAGAGAGAGAACTTCCGTTCCTGCCCTCACTTTTAAGTCCACATACCAGAAGTTCCTTATGTTCTCCTCCCCAAAAAAGGAGGTCCTTCAAAAGCCACTTCAGTAGCATGCACAATCTCTCAAATGATTCTGCTAAAACTTCCGATAAGCTGGATTCTCTATATCCTTACCACAACTAATTTTACCACATTTCCCCCTTTGTTTCATTTGAAAAATGAATGAGTTTGCTCAATGAAACAGCTAAAAATAATATCCTCCTATGTTAAGTAATAATATGTTAATATCAATATAGAAAAGGGAGAGAGAAAAGTTTTGTCCAGAGGGGCAGTCCCTCATGAATGCAATGCTTTGACATTGGTCTTGCAGAGGGAAGGCCTCTGCACAGCATACATGTTACAGATGGTATATAATAACAGAAGGAGATAACAAAAACTAACAAAACAAAAACTGTTCATATAAAGTCTCTGAATTCTCTTGTCTTCTTGAAGTGGTAAGATGTCATCAGGAGGAAGCTGGATTCTGGTCTGGAAAACTAGGATCTGGACTCTGGACTCTGATCTGGAAAACTGGATTCTCTTCTTTAACTGTTTTAATTACTGGATTTTTATTAAACTTTAGCATAGCATTGTCAATGATCAAATTAATACATTCAATTACATTCCGTCCTTTATGTAATAGAGGGTTGAGGTAGTTATGCAAGCTATAACACTTCTTACCACCATGTGTCTGGATCAAAGCCAAATTTAGTATGTGTTCATGACACCTGAAAAATGTTATGGAAAGATATATCTTTGCCACAAATAATTTTTACCACAACAGTTACTACCGATGTGACCCTGGGCAAGTCACTTAACCCCACTTGTCTAAAAAATATATAGTAATTCAGTTTATGATTAACCCCTGAGCCTAAGAGTAGCCTAGGAATCCTTTGCAGGAAGAAGGGATTAGTCACTATACTTAGGACTGATCAGGCCCTGCCCACAATATTCAGTTTCAGAGATTTATCCAAGTTATTCCATTCCTGCCTTGAACAAACCAAGAAAAACTCTGAATACCTTGAGGAAACATCTTGGTCTGAGAAACATTCAGAAGCTAAACTTTAGAGAGAGCAGTGACCCTACATCAAATCCAGATCAACTCTCAGAGAGAAAAAAATAATAATTTGACCATAGGGACTATGGCAGTACTTGAAGGAAATGAGAAAAGAGCTATAGAATGGAAAATCTAGGGAAGAAAGAAAGAAAAGTAATAATTATATCTTAGAACAGATAGCAGAAAACTTCACTTAGGAACTGAATGACCTAAAAACTATAATGGGCCAGAAAGAAAAAAATGATAACTATGTAATAATAATAATTACAATACATAATAGAAAAACAAAAAAGTGAAAAAAAATTAGAAAAATAATTTTTTTAAAAATTGACCTGGAAAATAGATCAAGAGACAAGTTAGGAATTATTGGACTTTTCAAAAATTATTATTGAAAGAAAATCTAGATATTATATTCCAGTGTGTAATATATGAAAATTATCCAGAATTCTTAGAACCAGAGGACAAAATAAAATCCACTGGTCATTTCCAGAAAATCAGCTTCAAAATGAAAACTCCCAGAAACATCATAAAAACCTGAGATTAAAGGGGCAGCTAGGTGGTGCAGTGAATAAAGTACAGGCCCTGGATTCAGGAGTACCTGAGTTCAAATTCGACCTCAGACACTTGACACTAACTGTGTGAACCTGGGCAAGTCACTTAACCCCCATAGCCTCGCAAAGAAAAACAAAAACAAAAACAAACAAACATAAAAACCCTGAGATTATGGGTTGGGGAAAAAGAAAAGGAAATAAATAATTCATTTATTTGTTTTTCCACTTATACAATCACAAATGTTAGACATTTGTTAGACTTCCATCAGTATTTTTTTTCTTTATTGTACAAAGGAACATGACAGCTCTAACCAGTCACTGATCTCTTTGAACACAGATTCCAAAATCACTGCCATGTTGGTAAAACTCTGTGTGATAGGATCAAGGCTCCCCTGTTTCTCATAATCAATATTAGTTTTGCTGAAAAGGAAACAAAGCTATCCCTGGTTGTTGATGAAACCCTATTTTCCTTGATAGTGCTTCCTGGTCACCTAAGGACATACACAGTTCCATCTAGATGGAGTTGAGAACTCTCCAACTTGGTGAATTTCTGACAACCATGTAAGTTGCCACATTCCATCCTGCTAACCATTTGTAACTACGTCCAGAGTAACCAAATGCCACTGTGTGCTATGTTGGGGAAAAGTGATGATCAGTTTGTTAATTGTTCAATGAGTTACGAGTGACTCATCTCATCCCAACATCAAACAAGAAGGTGATGCTGGTTTTCAGCTTGCCTCTAAGATCTTGTCTATGAGATATAATTAATTTTTTGAGTAATATTTAGTGCTAGCCACCTCCAGTCTCTTTTGATTCTCTTCTTAAAGGATGATAACTTACATTTTATTTATGTAGCTCTTCAAGCTTTAAACATTGTTATACATATACTATCATACTTTATCCTCACAACAATCATATGAGCTAAATGCTATTATTCCCATTTTACAGAACTGAGGCTCAGAAAACCAAAGTGACTGGTCCATGTTCACATAGTGTTGAAAGTGAGATTTGAAGCCAGTTTTTCCTGACTCCAAATCTAATGTTCTATCCACTATACAAAACTGCCTTTCTCATTGAGTACAGAAGTCAACTATTGGGGCAGCTAGGTGGTGCAGTGGATAGAGCACCAGTCCTGGAGTCAGAAGGACCCGAGTTCAAATTCTGCCTCAGACACTTAACACTTAGTAGCTGTGTGACCCTGGGCAAGTCACTTAACCCCAATTGCCTCACCCCCCCCACAGCCCAAAATAAAGCAGAATTCAACTCTTTTCTTATTTTTTTAATAATTTTATTTTTTTTCCAGTTACATGTAAAGATAGTTCTCAACTTTTGTTTATACAAGCTTTCCAATTTCAGATTTTTCTCCCACCCTCCCTTCCCTTCCCCATCCCCTAGAGAGCAAGTAATCTGATATAGGTTATATATATATATATATACACACACACGCACACACACACATCAAATATATGTCTGCTTTAGTCATGTTATAAGAGAAAAATCAGAGCAATGAGGAAAAACCTCAAAATAGAAAAACAACAGCACCAAAAACAAAAGAAATAGTATGGTTCAATCAGCATCTATACTCCACAGTTCTTTTTTTTTTTTCCTGGATTTGGATATCCTCTTCTATCATGAGTCCCCTGGAACTTTTCTGTACCATTGCATTGGTAAGAAGAATATAATCCATCACAGTAGATCAACACACAATGTTGATGAGATTGTGTACAATGTTCTTCTGGTTCTACTCATTTCACTCATCATCAGCCCATGCAAGACCCTCCAGGTTTCTCTGAACTCCTCCTGCTCATCATTTCTTACAGCACAATAGTATTCCATTGTATTCATAAACCACAACTTGTCCAGCCATTCCCCAATTGATGGGCACCCCCTCAACTTCCAATTCCTTGCTACCACGTAAAGAGCAGCTATAAATATTTTTGTACATGTGGGTCCCTTTCCCCCTTCCATGATTTCTTTGGGCAAAAGACCTAAAAGTGGAATTGCTGGGTCAAAGGGTATGCACAGCTTTATCGCCCTTTGGGCATAATTCCAAATTGCTCTCCAGAATGGTTGGATCAGCTCACAGCTCCACCAACAATGCATTAGTGTTCCAATTTTCCCACAGCCTCTCCAACATTTATTATCTTCCTTTTTTGTCATTTTAGCCAATCTGATAGGTGTCAGGTGGTACCTCAGAGTTGTTTTAATTTGCATCTCTCTAATCATTAGAGATTTAGAGTATTTTTTCATATGGGAATAGATAGCTTTGGTTTCTTCATCAGGAAACTGCCTGTTCATATCCTTTGACCATTTCTCAATTGTGGAATGACTTGGATTCATATAAATTTGATTGAATTCCCTATATATTTTAGAGATGAGGCCTTTATCAGAAGCACTGGCCTTAAAAATTGTTTCCCAGCTTTCTGTCTCCCTTCTAATTTTGGATGCATTGCTTCTGTTTGTACAAAAATTTTTTTAATTTAATATAATCAAAATCATCCATTTTGCATTTTATAATATACTCTATCTCTTGTTTGGTCAAAAACTGTTTTCCTTTCCAAAGATCTGATAGGTAGACTATTCCTTTCTCTCCTAATTTACCTATGGTATCACCTCTTATGTCTAAATCATGTATCCATTTTGACCTTATTTTAGTATAAGGTGTAAGATGTTGGTCTATGCCTAATTTCTGCCATACTATCTTCCAGTTTTCCCAGCAGTTTTTGTCAAATACTGAGTTCCTATTCCAGAAGCTGGAGTCTTTGGGTTTATCAAACACTACATTACTAGTGTCCTTTACTACTGCATTTCCTGAGCCTAGCCTATTCCATTGATCTACCACTCTATTTTTTAGCCAGTACCAGATAGTTTTGATGACTGCCGCTTTATAGTAAAGCTCCAGGTTTGGTACCGCTAACCCACCTTCCTATGAATTTTTTTTTCATTATTTCCCTGGATATTCTTGATTTTTTGTTTTTCCAGATGAATTTTGTTATTATTTTTTCTAGCTGTATAAATTAATTTTTAGGTAGTCTGATTGTTATGGCACTGAATAAGTAAATTTATTTAGGCAGTATTGTCATTTTTACTATATTAGCTCTGCCTATCCATGAGCAATTGATATCTTTCCAATTATTTAGATCTGATTTGATTTGTGTGAAGAGTGTTTGGTAGTTGTGTTCATAGAGTTCCTGGGTTTGTCTTGGCAAGTAGACTCCCAAGTATTTTATATTATCTACTGTTACTTTAAATGGAATTTCTCTTTCTATCTCTTGCTGCTGGACTTTGTTGGTCATGTATAGAAATGCTGATGATTTATGTGGATTTATTTTATATCCTGCTACTTTGCTAAAGTTGTTAATTGCTTCAAGTAATTTTTTACTTGATTCTCTAGGATTCCTTAAGTATACCATCATATCATCTGCAAAGAGTGATAGTTTTGTTTCTTCCTTGCCTATTCTAATTCCTTTAATTCCTTTCTCTTCTCTGATTGCTAAAGCTAACATTTCTAGTACAATATTAAATAATAGGGGTGATAATGGACATCCCTGTTTCACCCCTGATCGTATTGGTGTGGGTTCATGTCCCATCTGGGGTGCCAAACTGTGAGATTTAAAATTGGATATTAGATCATAAATCTCCCCTACTTAAACTTTCCCTTAATTTATCTTCCATTTACTAGTTTGGGAGATAAATTAAGGGAAAGGTTAAGTAGGGGAGATTTATGATCTAATATCCAATTTTAAATCTCACATTGGGAAGGCCTCTAATTTATCTCCATTGCATATAATACTTGCTGATGGCTTTAGGTAGATACTGTTTATTATTCTAAGGAAAGCTCCCCCTATTCCTAAACTCTCTAGTGTTTTTATTAGGAATGGGTGCTGTACTTTATCAAAAGCTTTCTCTGCATCTATTGAGATAATCATATGATTTTGGTTGGTTTTCTTATTGATGTGGTTGATTGCTTTCAATCTTATTAATTTCTCCTTTAATTTTCAGGATCTCTAATTTAGTGTCTAATTGGGGATTTCTAATTTGTTCTTTTTCTAGATTTTTAAGTTGCATGCCCAATTCATTAATTCTTCTTTCTCTTTCTTGTTCATGTAAGCATTTAGAGCTATAAATTTTCCCCTAAGCACTGCTTTGGCTGCATCCCATAGATTTTGGTATGTTGTCTCATTATTGTCATTCTCTTGGATAAAGTTATTGATTGTTTCTATGATTTCTTGTTTGGCCCATTCATTCTTTAGAATGAAATTATTTAGTTTCCAATTGATTTTCATTCTACTTTTCCCTGGCTCTTTCTTACATGTAATTTTTATTGCATCATGATCTGAGAAGGATGCATTTACTATTTCTGCCTTTCTACATTTGACTATGATGTTTTTGTGCCCTAATACATGGTCAATTTTTGAAAATGTGCTATGTACTGCTGAGAAAAAGGTATATTCCTTTCTATCCCCATTCAATTTTCTCCAGACATCTATCATGTCTAACTTTTCTAGTAATCTATTCACCTCTTTCACTTCTTTCTTATTTATTTTTTGGCTAGATTTATCTAATTCTGAGAGGGGGAAGATTCAGATCCCCCACTAGTATAGTATTACTGTCTAATTCCTCTTGTAACTCATTTAACTTCTCCTCTAAGAACTTAGATGCTATACCACTTGGCGCATACATATTTAATTTTGAGATTACTTCATTATCTATAGTACCTTTAAGTAAGATGTAATTTCCTTCCTTATCTCTTTTAATGAGATCTAATTTTGCCTGGGCTTTGTCTGAGATAAGGATTGCTACCCCTGCCTTTTTTACTTTAGCTGAGGCATAATATATTCTGCTCCAGCCTTTTACCTTTACTCTGTGTGTATCTCTCTGCTTCAAATGTGTTTCTTGTAAACAGCATATTGTAGGGTTCTGTTTTTTAATCCACTCTGCAATTCGCTTCCGTTTTATAGCAGAGTTCATCCCATTCACATTCACAGTTATTATTACTGACTGTCTATTCCCCTCCATTCTATTTACTCCCTTTGTACTTTTCCCCCCTTCTTTCACCCTATTCCTCCTCACTGACGTTTTACTTCTTACCCCTGCCTCCCCCGATCTGCCCTCCCTTTTTATCACCCCCCTCTCTTTTCTTTACCCTTTTCTCCCTTGCTTTTGTCCTCCCTTCTATCAGTACCCCCCTTTCCCTTCCCCTTTTGTTTCCCTAAAGAATGAGTTAAGTTTCTTTATCCCAATGAATGTATATGTTATTCCCTCTTTGAGTCAAATCTAATGAGAATAGGGTTGAAACAATGTTCCCCCCTCCTTTCTTTCCCTCTATTGTAATAGGTTTTTTCCACCTCTTCATATGATATAATTCATCCCATTCCACCTCCCCTTTCCTCTCCTCCCCATAGACTCCCTTTTTAACCCCTTAATTCTTTTGTATCATCACATCAAAGAAAATTTATATTTATATCCTCTATATAAAGTCCTTCTCTCTGCCCAAATACATTTACAGTTCTTAATAGTTATGAGTATTATCTTCCTGTGTAGGGATATAAACAGTTTAACCTAATAGGGTAACTTTTCTTTTCCCCTCTGTTTACCTTTTTAAACTTCTCTTGAGTCTTGTATGTTGAGATCAAATTTTCTATTCAGTTCTGGTCTTTTCACCAGGAAAGATTGAGAGTCCCCAATGTCATTAAATGTCCATCTTTTCCCCTGAAAGAAAATGCACATTTTTGCTGGGTAATAGATTCTCAGCTGCAATCCAAGCTCCTTTGCCTTCCGGAATATCATATTCCAAGCCTTGTGGTCCTTTAATGTTGAAGCTGCCAGGTCCTGAGCAATCCTGACTGTGGCTCCATGATATTTAAATTGCTTCTTTCTGGCTGCTTGGAGTATTTTCTCCTTCACCTGATAATTCTGGAATTTGGCTACAATATTCCTTGGGGTTTTCCTTTTGGGGTCTCTTTCAGGAGGTGATTAGTGGATTCTTTCAATGATGATTTTATCCTCTGATTCTATGATATCAGGACAGTTCTCCTTAATAATTTCCTGGAATATGGTGTCTAGATTCTTTTTCTGGTCATGGCTTTCAGGCAGTCCAATGATTCTCAAATTGTCTCTCCTGGATCTATTTTCCAGATCAGTTGTCTTTCCAATGAGGTATTTCACATTTTCTTCTTTTTTTCATTCTTTTGATTCTAATTGACTGATTCCTGGTGTCTCATGGATTCCTTATCTTCCAACTGTCCAATTTTAATTTTTAAGGCATTTTTTTCTTCAGTGAGATTATGCACCTTTTTTCCACTTGCCCAAATGATTTTTTTAAGGCATTTTTTTCTTCAGTGAGATTATGCACCTTTTTTTCCATTTTGCCAGATGAATTTTTTAAGGAATTGTTTTTTGAAGTCAATCTTTGTGCTTCCTTTTCCAAGCTGCTGATTCTTTTTTCATAATTTTCTTGTTTTGCTTTCATTTCTCTCAAGTGATTTTTAAAATCCTTTTTGAGCTTCTTCCAGAAGGCTTTTTGTTCATGAGACCAATTCATCTTCCCTCTTGAGTCTTCACATATAGGCAATTTGGGAGTATTGTCCTCATCTGAGTTTGTGTTTGCCTCTTCCCTGTCAACACAGAAGCTTTCAGTGGTGAGAGTTCTTTTTTGTTTTTTGCTCATAATGCAGATTATTTTATTTTTTATTTTTTTAAAGGTAAGGTTTACTCTGGGGGCACTAGGGTCCCTATTTCAAGCTTCTTATGCTGGGATATAGGCCCTGTGTCACTGGCTCTCTATACTGAGGCCTCTATGGCTTATAGATTTTTCATAGCCCTGGGCTTCCTCTCTGAGCACTGGGATCAGTGGATGTCACCCTGGGCTTCCTGTCTGAGCACGCTGGATCAGCAGGCCTTCTGGTGTCGGTCCTGTAGGTATCCCTCCAGCTGGCAATCTGCCCTCTTGGCTGGTTTTTGCCATTGTTCTGCTGCGCCACCAGCTTGTCATGCCAGGATCCAAGGGCCTCATTTGCTTGGATGTGTCCCACAGCTTCCTGCTGACTTGCTCCACCCTCTCCTGCACGCTGTGCTGTAGTGACCTGAGCCTCCCTTTTGCCTGAGTGATACTGACCTTTCCTGAAGTCTTCTAAATTATCTCTGGTTGAAAGACTGTGTCTCTCTGTCTCTTTGCAGGTTCTGTAGTTTCAGAATCCAGGCTTGATTGAATGTTCTATTTGAGGGAACAGAAGGAGAGTTCACGTGATTTGCTGGCTACTCTCTGCCCTTTTGGCTCTACCCCCCCAACTCTTTTCTTATTACTGAGTCATATTTATGCCATAGTTTTCATTACCCTCCTGTGTGTTCTTCAGTGGCTTCTAGATTTTTTTATTGTACATACCTATCATCATCATTATTATTTATTTACCCTTCAATACATGGATGCTCATAAATTATATACATGTATGTCTAATAATTATGGGATAGGAAATGGACCTGTGATTTCACTTATATAGGGAAATCTCAGATAGGGAAATTCCTTCTGCTAATGGAGGTCAGCATCTCCATTGAAATTTTAGTATTAGATAATTTCCTAGAACACAGAGAAGGTAAATGACTAGCCCCGGTCCAAATAAATTCTATCAGTATTATATTTTAACCCAGCTATTCCTGGCTCTGAGATCAGTTCCCTATTCATTACTCCATGATTATTAATGTGACTCATCATTAAACAAACAGAATCTCCATTATGATTATGGAACTTAAGGTTGAAAAAAAAAACAACTTCAAAGTTTGACTTTTTGTTGATAGGAAGGGGGAAAAAAAGAGAGAAAAAATAGAATTTCCCTAAATAGAATTCCTAAGGAAAACCATGATTTCTAAATATAGAAATTCTTAAAAATATATGTATAATTAAAAAATCTTTAAAAAAAAGTTTTGGTGGTGGTGAGGCAGGGAGGGTAATTGGGATTAAGTGACTTGCCCTAGGTCACACAGCTAGTAAGTGTCTGAGGCCAGATTTGAATTCAGGTGCTACTGACTTCAGGGCCAGTGCTCTAACCTCTGTGGCACCTAGCAGCTCCCCACCAAAAAAAATTTATATAGAAATATAGGATTTTATTTGCCACAGTTCTGTGGCTTACTTCATTTTTGTTAAAAGGGTAAACATAATGCTTCAGTTCAAAGCATAAGGCAATCCAGACAGAAAAATCCTTGCCTTCTAAACAAAAATATCAATGTCCAAACTTTTGAGGCATGAAAGTTGTTGACGGTTGTTAAATAGATTTCATTGGAAAATAATATCAGCCTTAGAAATTATTAAACTGAGATAATATAATTAGTGGCTGGTAATAGTTTTCCAATTTAGCCTCACAATTTGCCCCTATCATTGAAATCTCATCCTACCACTGATTGTCTTTTGCCTTGGAAGGAAATAAAGCTATTTAAAGGAGTACTTTAATTTGCTTAATACTATTGATAGAGCATACTTTGGACAAGTGATTTGGTTACTCAGCCCATTGAAGCTTCGTGGACCAAGCTTCTGACAGCCCTTTACAGCTCCAGTCACAAGTGCCCAGAAAAAAAAAAAAAAATTGGTTCCTGAATCTCAGTTAAAAGAGGTATGTCTCTTGAGATACTTCTAACTAATATATTGATTCTGGAATGCTGGTGAACTTTCCTTATATTTTATTGTGCAAAGTTATTGATCTAAAATCCCTAAAGAACTTAGTCTTTGAGATTTAGAAGGGAATAGAGAGACGATTTAATCTAGTATTTATTTGTTTGTTTGTTTTTTTATTTATTTGGTTTTGTTTGTTTTCAGGGCAATGAGGGTGAAGTGACTTTCCCATAGTCACACAGCTAGTGAGTATCAAGTGTCTGAGGTCATTTTGAACTCAGGGCCTCCTGAATCCAGGGCAAGTGTTTTATCCCCAGTGCCATCTAGCTGCTTAATCAAGTATATAATTAATTGAGAATCCCCTTTCCAAAGTGTCCAGTAAGTGGTTATCCCATCTTTGCCTAAAAATGCTGGGCATCTCATTCCACTTTTGGACAGTTCAAGTTAAAAGTTTTTTCTTATCTTGAGCCCAAGTTTGCCCCAGGAACATCTACCCATTCTTTTCTCGTGGCTTGACTTACAACTTGTAAAATAGAAAATACCAATAAGCATACATGGCATAATCTTGCTAAATATGTATAATACAAGTATTTTAGCACACATGTTGAACAAAATTATATATTTTAATTGAGGCAGTGTTTTTAGATTTTGCTTCATTCATTCCTACATGCAGAAGAGCAACATTTGCTCTTTATTTCCAAATACTTAGAGTCCCCGTTGAGTGGCCCCTTTGGTGCAGATTTATGCGAGATCACGAAAAGAACCACACAGAATTGTTGATCATTTTTTGTGTTACCTTTGAGAAACTAATTTAATGAGGGAAGACAGAGATATTCTACTCTCTCATCTGTAAAATTAAGGGCTTGGATTAGAAGAGGGCCCATTCAAACTCTGACATTCTGTGATGCAAAGATTCTAAATATTCTAATATGGAAATAAATGTTTGAATGAATAAATGAATGAATGGAGATAAGTGAATGAGAGGAAGACTAAATCTCCCATTCCATTCAATGTTACCCATTTAAAACTAAGACCCAGTGAGCTCCAGCACTTTGGGAAATGTCAGCCAGAGTATCTCAGAGAGGAAGCTCTCCTTGGTTAAGGTCCATTCACCCCTCTCACTTGATGTGCCAGGCATAATTAACATGACAAAGGAAGATTAGCCAAGAAGAGGATGGGCCATTTCCTCCCAAAGCAGTCTGAGCCAAAACTAGAATTAGTAAAGCAGAGTAAATAAAAGAAAAGGCAATAAAATTCATATCAGGAGACATACTTATGATAAAATTCCTATTAGCCTAAGCACATTTAAAAAAAATTTAAATAATATTTTATTTTCCCCAATTATATGTTCAAACATTTTTTACATTTTTTAAAAACTTTTACACTCCAAATTCTATCCCTCCCTCCCTCCTTTTCTCCCCCTCCCCCAAATTGCAAGCAACCCAATATAAGTAATATATAAGCAGTCATATAAAACATTTCCATATTAGACATTATATATAAGAAGACAGATGGAAAGACAGAAAGAAAGAAAAAGAAAGAAAGGAAGGAAGGAAGGAAGAAAGAAAGAAAGAAAGAAAGAAAGAAAGAAAGAAAGAAAGAAAGAAAGAAAGAAAGAAAGAAAGAATGCTTCATTTTCTATCCAGACAATATCAGTTCTTTATCTGGAGGTAGAAAATGTGTTTCATAATGAGTTCTTTGGGATTGTCTTGCATCATTGCATTGCTGAGAAAACCTGAGTCATTCAAAATTATTTATGACATAATATTGCTGTTCCTCAATACAATGTTCTCCTGGTTCAACTCATGTCCCTTTGCATCAGTTCACATAAATCATTCCAGGTTTTTTTTCCGAAATCATCCTGCTTGTCATTTCTTAGAGCACAATAACATTCCATCACCATCATATACCACAACTTGTTCAGCCATTCCCCAATTAATGGACATTCTCTTGATTTCTAATTCTTAACCACCAAAAATAGAGCTGCCATAAATATTTTGTTGATATGTGTCCTTTCCTCACCACATCTTCTTTAAAATCTTTTGGGGATAAAGACCTAGCAGTGGTATTGCTGAATCAAGGTTTACACAGTTTATAGCCCTTTGGGCATATTCCAAATTGTTCTTCAGAATGATTGTATCAGTTCATAACTCCAGAAACAGTGCATTAGTGTCCTAGTTTTCCTACATGACCTCCTACATTTATCATTTTCCTCTTTTAGTAATATTAGCCTGTCTGGTAGGTGTGAGGTGTCACCATAGAGTTGTTTATTTTTCATTTCTCTAATAAATAATGATTTAGAGTATTTTTATATGACTATAAATAGCTTTGATATCTTTAAAAACTGCCTGTTTATATATTTTTTTACTATTTATCAATTGAAGAATGACTTCTATTCTTATAAATTTGACTTAGATCTCTATATATTTGAGAAATGAGTTCTTTATCAGAGATACTTTTTGCAATGTTTTCTCAGTTTTCTTCTTTCTTTCTAATTTTGGTTGCATTGGTTTTGTTTTTATAAAACCTTTTTAATTTTATATAATCAAAATTGTCTCTTTTGCATTTCGTAATGCTCTCTATGTATTGTTTGATCCTAAGTTCTTCATTGATCCATAGATATAATAGATAAACTATTCTGTTCTTTCCTAATTCGCCTAAGGTATCACCCTTTATGTGTAAATTTTGTATCTATTTTGAACTTTATATACAGTGAGAGATTTTGGTCTATACCTAATTTCTTCCATGCTCTTTTCCAGTTTTTTTTCACCACTTTTCATCTAATAATGAGTTTTTGCCCCCAAAGCTTGGATCTTTGGGTTTATCATATTGTCATGGGGGGTGTGATGTTTAAAATCTAAATTGTGATCGCCTTAAATTAGAAGCTTCAGCACCAGTCTTTGGGCATTAAAAATTTATTAAAGCATAGAGGTATTCACAAGGAGTTCAGAAAGTTAAGAAAAAGAAGTCCTAGCCTAGAGTTCCAGCCTGGTTGGCTTCTTCCTGAAGACCTCCTCCACAAGCCTGCTTTAATCAGAAACTCCCCAACAAGCTGATTGTGGAAGCTTTTTATAGGTCTGGAACAGAGGAGGTCCTTACACACTACTTCAAGCTGATTGGTTGTCATCATCCAAATCCATTGCCTTTGAAGGTGTTTTCAAGTTGAGTTCACAGTCTAGCTTCTGAGAACAATACCTTCTTAAGGGCTATCCAGGTGTGATTACAATCCAGTTAACTTGAAGTAGACTTAATCAGCAGTCAATCACTCTCACTTGATTCAATCAGTATAGATTAATCTCCAGGTCGGTCTTTGAGTATCTGCTAATTCCCATTATTTCATCACAGGGGAAATGATTAGTGTGGGGGTCCTTATGTATTCCTCTTTGAAGAATTACACACACATCCAACTAGAATACAATAATATTTTATTTAAGCACCAGAGAAAGAAAGGAAACCTCCAGAGGAGTCTCAAGGGGAGATAAATCCAGAGACATGGTTCTCTGAGATACCCATCTCATTGAACAGGATAAAGGCAAAAACTTTCATAGATAGCAGATGGGGTGGTCACCACCTAACAATGGAAAGTTCCTTTTGGGGTTGGGGAAAATTTGACTGAAAGTTTGAATGAAAAGACTTCTGAAATTATCTTTATCCTTGTGGACACTCAGACAGCAGCCACACTTAATAGGATTATCTCCCTGAGGGGTTGGGGAGACTGACTCCTTTAGGTGTGTCTGTCCTTTGGTTTAGCTTCTCAAGGAGAATGTTCCCTGAGTTCCCTCAGAAAACTTCTGAGGTACCTCAGGCCCACAACACATATACTAGATTATTATGGTCACTTACTATAATGTATTGTGTACCTAATTTATTCCACTGATCCACAACTCTATTTCTTAGCCAGTTCTAGATTTCAGTACATTTTAAAGAGTAGTTGTTGGGGGCAGCTAGGTGGTCCGGTGAATAAAGCACTGGACTTGGATTCAGGAGGACCTGAGTTCAAATCCAATCTCAGACACTTGACACTTATTGGCTGTGTAACCCTGTGCAAGTCACTTAATCCTCATTACCTTGAAAAAAATGGAAAAAATCTACTCTGCTCTGTGAAATTCTAAAAAGATGGAACCTTCTTTTCATGTTATTTTACAAGGGACATAGTGACCCAATGTAACCAATGCCTGACAGCTGGCAAAAGGATAGAATCAGGGACATCTGTGTTGGAGTCCTGAGTCTGATACATGTAAATATGTGTCAAGTACTCTCCCTTTCGGGGCCACAGAGATCTCTTTAATAGTATAGTGCCAAAGTTGTTGATCTCCTTTGATAGGTGGAAATTCCATGCTAAGAGTTACCAATAATCCTCCACACACACACCAAAATCAAAAGAAAACAAAAAAGCACATGAGAAGGCTAGTGAAAGGAGGAGATTTGGGTTCTATTCCTTCTTTTTCAGTTATTAGATAATACTTTGGTCAAATGGTTTCCTTCCTCTGTATCTCTCCTCTTCTGTTCACATTTCTATAGGATTTTAGCATTTCTAAAATGCTTTCAGGAACATCTCCCTATGAAGAGGGATTATAACAATGTAAAAGAAAAGATCATTAAAAATGAAGCCAAACTAAGCAATGGAAACAACATAGTTCCAGATAATGCATGCAACATATTTCATTCTCTTGGTAGATAGGTGGGAGACTCTTGAGGGCAGAATGTGGCATAATTGTCAAATTTCTCACTCTTTTGAATCTCTTATTTCTGCTTAATAAGGATAGGGACAAATAGAAGTATAGTAGAGGAAGAAGTATGTTTCGAAAGAGGAGTAGCTGAGTGGCACAGTGGATAGAGCACTGGTCCTGGAAGAGGACCTGAGTTCAAATTTGAGCTCAGACACTTACTAGCTGTATGACCCAGGGTGAATCACTTAGTTCCAATTGCCTTAAACATCTGGGGCCATCTCCAAACATCCAGATATATATCTTACCAATGGACTCAGATGCTCTGGAGGAAAGAATGAGGTTAGTGACCTTACACTGGCCACCCTCACTTAAATCCAAGTCACTGCAAGTCATAATATCACATCCTAATATCATGGTCCTCTTCTAGAATAAAGAACAAATAACAACAACGTTTAGAAAGCTAATACATAAAACCAAAAGGCATCAATAGGGAGGGTGAGACATATCTAGAAACACCTGAGATGTAAAGAAAAAAAGTCAATAAAATGTAAAAGAAAGGGCTTTCCTCATAAACACTGTGTTAAGTAGGTGGTGATAACTATTATACTTACACATGAGGATACTGAAGCTAAAATAAGTGACATTACAGAAGGATTAATTGTTACAGGACTTAATCAGGTCTTTTGCCTCCATCTCATCCTCACTATATTTCTAAGGTCCCTCCAAGCTCTGCTATTTTAGGACTTTAATTCTTGTCCAGTACACACTCTTGACTCTCTTCTGTGACTTTCTCTCCAAAGCTCCTGGGTAGCTTCATTATTCCCTATCCCCTTTCCTGATTCTTTTTATATGTTGTCTCCTTGAATAGAATGGAAAGTTCTATCTTTCCACTTGTGTTTGTATTCCCAATGCTTAGTACAGTGCCTGGAACACAATACGTGCTTAAAGGACTCCTTGACTTGACTTGTGGATTTTATATCTTATTCTAATTGGGGGATGAATTCTGCATGGGGTGGGGATTGGAATAGAAGTGAGAAATTTATGCTGTCCCATAAATGTTTTGAAAGTGTTACTTGAATAAATGGGGATAGGAGCAGGTTTGATAAGAGTAAGTGCTCAGAGACAGAAACAGATGCTCTTTACATCATTGGATGTGAGGAAATTTTGCCTCAATTCCCTTGCTGCCTGTTCCAGGTGTACCCCCTAAAATTTTGTATTTGAAAATCTTTTGTCATATTTCGTCTGCCAGAAGAATGCTGACAGGCAAGTGTGCTAGGCATCACATGTAATGCTCCAGAGACAAGGTCCCCTTCCCAACCATCTGTGTTAGAAACTGCAGTCAGCCTCTGCTTCAAACAGATATCTAATGCAATGAAAAGGAATATGCATGCTGCAGCTGAGAAATTTTTAAAACATTTTTCTCTCCATTTGATAGACTTAGAGTCCATACCTTGCCTGTTATTAATCTGTGTGTGTCAATTACAGCCCATAAATTCCTTAGATGGGGAGCACTTGTATAATGTTATGTAAGGATCATTTACCCCTAAGCAACAAAATGAAGGAGAGCAGCAACACGGATTATTTCTTCCACTGGAAGGCAAATGTGCTGTAGTAGGAAGAACACCAACTAAGAGTCAAAAACCTGGTCTCATTTCTATGACTTTTTCTATAAACTAGGAACAAATAACTGAGATATCTTGATCTGAACAATGAGAATAGCAATATCTTCAGGGAGAAGGGTGAGTGCTTTCATAGGTCTTAATTTCATCATCTATAAAATTGGGATATTAAAGTAAATTGGAAAACCGTATGACACAGTGCTATATTTGTGGCCAGAAAAATTGGGTCCAAATCTGAACCTGGTACTGATTGTGTAAATATGAATGATATGAGCCTCAGTTTCTTCATCTGCAAAATGGGGATAATATTTCCTATAATGCTATATTCTATCACAGGTTATAATGAGATAAAGCATGTAAAGCACTTCCAAAATTTAAAAATTGTTAAAAATATGTTGTGAGGAGTACCAGGTCATGCTACTAACAAATTGGGTATCATTTACCTATATGCATCATGAAAACAAACTAGCATCTATTCCCCTCCACAGTGTGTGTGTGTGTGTGTGTGTGTGTGTGTGTGTGTATGTGTATGTGTAATTTCTGCCTTGGTTCCATTCATCTTGGCAGCAGTACCTGCACTGAAAATACAGCAAGGTTACTTCATCCATTGGTTGTTTATGAATTAATCCCACCCTCAACAGGATAATGAATTTTACAGAGTCCTAGAGCTTTGGAAAGAAAGGTTTTTCAGAAATAAAACATTTATAAAATTTGGTTTAGATTGTCAGATTTTTTTAAGATCATAAAATCATTTGATTATTTTCCAGTTACATGTAGAGATAGTTTTCAACAATTTTTTTCATAAGATTTTTAGTTCCAAATTTTTCTCCCTCCCTCCCTTCTCTCCCCCCTCCTCAACACAGAAAGCAATCTGATATAGGTTGTATATGTACAATTCCATCAAAAATATTTCTGCATTAGTCATGTCAAACAAGAATCAAAATGAAAGGGAAAACCTCAAAAAACAAAAACAAAAGTAGAAACAGCATGATTCAATATGCATTCAGAATCCACACTTCTTTTCTCTGGATGTGGTGAACATGTTCCATCATGAGTTATTTGGCATTGTATTGGATCATTGCACTGCTTAGAAGAGCTAAGTCTATCAAAGTTGATCATCACACAATGTTGCTTTTACTGTATACAATGTTCTCCTGGTTCTGTTCACTTCACTCAGCCTCAGTTAGATGGTCAGAATTTAATGAGCAATGTCCGGTGGTCTAGGATAATAAATTTTATGTATCCTGGTCCTAAGAAGAGTTGGTTATTCCCAGTCCATTTATCATTTTTTTCTTGGCCTAGAGAGTAGAGTTCATTTGAGAATTCCCTTCAGTCTTAGTATGTAGAAGGGACTGTGAATACATCCTGGCTGAACAGAGACATATGTGGGTCAATATCTTGGGAGAAAGACTAGATGTAGAAAGGAAATATTTCTCCATGCTAGATGAAAGAAATGCACTCTAGTTTGCCCTGCTATATGTACAGTTATAGGTAATACGAAAAGAAGCAAGGGAAGCAAATGTAGGAAATTATTTGGAAGAATGAGAAAAAAACATTTAACTAGCACCTACTTTTGAGCACTGGAAGAGAGCTTAGAGACCATCTGGTCCTTCTTTGTTCATTCGTTTGTTTGTTTTGTTTCTTTGTTTCTTTCTTTTTTGTGGTAGTGGTGGTGCAGTATCTGAACTTGTGATTTCATTGGCAGGGGGAACCCCCAAGGTAGAAAATTCCTCCACTGGTAACAACTTATCTGCAGCTTATAGTCTTAAAGTGTTATATTGGGGCACTGAGGGGTTAAGTGACTACATAGACAGCATGAATCAGAAACAGAGTTCAAACAAGCTCTTCCAGACTCCAAGGCCACTCCTTTATCCACTATGCTATGTTGCCACAAAGAATCTCAAACTGAAGTGTAGAATTTTTAGAACTTAAAGAGAAATGCTAAAGAAGAGGGTTCTATGCTATTCTGTTGACTGACACCTTGGGAACACTTTATGCATTCTTGGCTTACATTTACTTGAAACTTGTACTACATTTCTGGAAATAATGAAATAAAACATGAGCCCTTCACAATGGTACTTGAATCAACAGCCAAAGAAAACACAGCTTCTGGACAGACACTGGCAACAAGAGACCTCCTGAATCTCTCAATGAATAAACGTCATCATCTGTCAAGAGAGCAACAAAGAAAATGAGAACAAACACAGTATTCCATTTCTCTAAGTAAACTTGCCAGAACAGAGAAGATGTGTAACCACTCTCCCTTCCAGAAACCTTCTGGGAACAGATTCAAATTCTAAACCCTAAAGTCATTTAACTTCAACCCAGCTGTGCCAGGAAGCCAGTACACACACACACACACACACACACACACACACACACACACACACACACACACACACATTCACACACATAGATACACACACATGCATGCACATGCACACACACGCAAACACATGTGCACACACATGCACATGTACACAAACACAGTTTCTAACCAGTACAGGGGGAGGGAAGATAAGCTAGGTTGATTTAAGCCTCAAAACCTCAAAAAATATCTTTTGAAGTTAATTTACCTCTACTTTTCTTATTACAGGAAAATATGAAGGCTTAAGAATGGGAGGAAACCACCAAAAAAGAACATTTTAATAAGGGATTTAATCCTATTTCACTCAAAGTCAACACATAATTATGAGCATTTTTGACATAAAAGGACACCTATATAACATGTTTTCCCCTGAATCAGTATTATAACTAGGGCAGAACAATTAGGACTTTGCCCCTGGGTATCAAATTTAGAAGGTGCTAACAACACTCACCATCCTTATAAGAAGGAAACAGCTAAACTTATCACATTTTTAACAAAAATAATTAGTTTTAAAAAAAGCTACAGAATGGTGCTAAAAAGTAGATGCATCCCAGGTCTGCCTCTTCTCCATGATTTACTCCTTCCCTTGACAGTGGATTCCACATTATAGGCCTTCATGCTGTTTTGCCCACATGACCAATGCCCTGAGATCTCTAATTCTCTCTCATAAGAAGGTATTCTGGGATCTCTTTCTCCATGGGGACTTATGTTTGGACATCCGAGATGTCTTCAAAAAAACTCTTATCCCAATTAATTCCTTGTTCTTAGAGGCAGAATTAATGAGTTCTGCCCTAAACAAATATTTCCGATAATCAGAAATCTGATTTAGTAAATAACACCCATGCCTTAAAATAAAAATAGCATTCATTGGGAGTACTCTATAAAGGGAAAAAAAAAGCACCAGTAGTCTCGTATTTTCTGTGAGTGACTGTTCTTTCTTATCATTTACTGACTCTGTTGTCTAGTTGTTTAGAGAATGTTGCCATACATTTCATCTTAGTGAACTATGTGGATGATAGCAGAAATCCCAGGCAGTCCTTGTGTCATAGATAGTACTAACCAAGTCAGTCACCTGCTGGTTATAGGGATATCTAGGGCAGAGAAAATATGTTTGTGGTGTCCCATAAAATTGCTGGCTAATTTAATATTTCTGTCAAGACTAGGAAAAGACTGCTGAGATTGTGACAGGAAAACAATAGCCAATGAAAAATGAACAACAAAGCATGGTTTCAAACTCATTGGCATTCTGCCTGTTAGCTTTCTTGGGCAATTTATCAAAAAGTGTACATTACTATTAAAGAAATGGGTTGTACTGGTTTCTCAATATCAGATTAAGATTCTAATTCCTTACTACCTCTTAGCACTATTATTGAATATACCCTGTTAGCTTCCATTCTAAGGATGAACAGGAACCAATACAAAAACATAGTATGGAGTATTGTGTTACAATAATGTGGTGCCAAAGGGAAGACAAATGCAATCATAGGTGAAATGTTTGTATCAGTCTTGGTGACTAACCTCTGGTTTGGAGGAATCAGATCAAGGGACTCACTTCAGCACCAACCATTGGGGGCACAACATAGTAATTTATTATGATGAGTAAAATTATTTTATGGCCTTTGGTCATAAATTTTGACCTTCAGTCATGGATTTTCCAGCCATGAGATCAGCAGAGTCATATGTTAACACAAGGGTATTCTGAACTGTTCTGGATTACTGTAAGTGATTCAACATCCTATGAAACTTATGAGTTTGTTAAACTATATATATAGTTAACTCTTCTCTTAAGGCAGGGTAGACTGGTAGGCCACGTGCTCTCTCAGACACAGTATGGGCTTTCCTCCTGCTTGTGTTAACTGCCATGTGGTCAATTCTTTACTAATTTTACTAATATTTAATATTTAATATCAGTTAATAAATATATACTGTGGTAAAAAATGGAAGTTTTAGCTGAATCATTTGAAAGTTGAGCACATGCTACTGAAGCAGCTTTTGAAGGACCTTCCTTTTGGGGTGGAGACTGTGCCGAACTTCTGGGACGCTAACTTAAAACTGAGGGTGGAATGGAAGTTCGGTTTCTCTGGTTTTTTAAACTTAGCCATGGTGGCGTGTGTGCTGGTTCTTGGTCTGGCAGGCAGTTTGGGATTCGGTGAGTTTTATAAAGGAATATAGACTAAGCTTAGATCTAAGACTATTCATTTGTATTTCTACTTTCCTATTCTCCTAGTTGGTATCACCTTTTTGTTGTCTAATTAATTCCCAAACAATAAAAACGAATCCCTCACTGATTAAAGCTGAGAGGCTTCTTTTTCTTAGTGGTCTGGGAGATGTATAAGGGAAAAGTTAAAGGGGGAGTTTAATGCTCATATATCCAATTTTAAATCTCACAATACTTACTGCCAAAACAGGTACAATAACCATTATTATATAAATAGACATTAATGTATAAGTAGCAATATTTTAGAAAACCCAGCCTAGCCCAAATACTTAAAAAAAAAAACAGATGAAAACAGGTACGTGTCATTGAATTTTTTGAATATAACAAAAAGTGGCTTATTTCTGAAAGAAGTCAAGGAAATCACTATGATCCAAGGGTATAGCCAAACAGGTCTTCATGGGATATTGCCACATGAATTCAGCAAACAATATGTTAACCAAAAATTGTCAAATAAATGGCTGAATTGTTCAAATGTGGGGTTTTTGTTTGTTTTCTATTGTTTGTTTTTTTTTTGGTGAAGCAATTGGGGTTAAGTGACTTGACCAAGGTCACACAGCTTGTAAGTATCAAGTGTCTGAGGTCAGATTTGAACTCAGGTCTTCCTGACTCCAGGGCTGGTGCTCTATCCAATGTGCCACCTAGCTGCCCTGTACAAATGTTTTTAATGGAAAATAAGGGGTTTATTGCAGTTGTTGCCTTTTTGAAATCATAGAAGAATTATTTTTTTTTAAGAAAGTAGGACTCGGGGCAGCTAGGTGGCGCAGTGGATAAAGCACCGGCCCTGGAGTCAGGAATGCCTGAGTTCAAATCCGGCCTCTGACACTTAACACTTACTAGCTGTGTGACCCTGGGCAAGTCACTTAACCCCAATTGCCTCACTAAAAAAAAAAAAAAAAAGTAGGACTCTTCAATCAATAAAGTTATGGAACAAAATAATATATCACTTTAATATAAGCTGCAAATATTTGGTACCTGCTGAACACCTTGTAGGACATAACCTGGTGGGTGGACTTATACCTATAAAGATGACTATCTTGTTTAACTGATACTTGAAGAAATCTAGTCAAGCCATAAAAGTAGAAATGAGGAAGTAGTAAATTCCTCTCATGCACAGAGTTGAGAGATGGAATGTCTTGTTCAAGGAACTACATCTCATGCTTTGTGGAAAGTCATTAAATTAACATTTATTAAGCACTTACTATGTGCCAACCTTTGTGCTAAGTGGTGTGGATACAAGTTTACTGCAGTAGTCCAGATGTGAGGTAATGAGGGCTGGCACCAAGGTGATAGCAATTTTATAGAAAAGAAAGAGGCACATGCAAGAGATGTTAAGAAGTTAGAAATGATAGGATGTCACAAGTGATTGAATATGGGGTGTAGGCTGAAAGAACTCAAACAATAAACAGTGCTAGAACCAGAAAATCATCACATCCAAACTGTTTTCCACAGTCACCTGGATATACAATTCTATGGACATTATAAATAGAGGTGGCCATACAAAAACTCATCTTTAAGGTACCTAGATTGAAAAGTCTTCAAAATATAGAGATCTGACAAAAGGAATAAAAATACTATGGTATTTAAAAAAAAACCTATACCAGATACATAAAATGATATACTAAAGTGGCTAGAGTGATGAAATAGAACCTGCTATCCTTTAAAAATAATAAGAAAAATTACAAAATAAAAGTATAAATTCCTAAATCTTCTTGAGTATATAATAAATACATTGGAACTGGTATACTATTACATACACAAATTTTGTCCACAATTCTGCACATATAACACTAATCCATAGGTAGTCAAGATCAACATTTTAATACCAAGGACTCATAACCTCTGAATTTAGAATAATAAAACAAAACTTTCAACGTATATAGAGAAATAGTGGACAGAATTAAAATTGTACTGGTGCAGGATGAGATACATGTCATGTCTGTTGACCTATCCACTTCTACACTGAAGAAACCTTCAATGAGTGAATAGAATCTGAAATCTGAATACATTAACTCAATTAAAAATCAGAAATGTTTTTTCTGCTTCTATCATAATCCATAGAAAGTTTTTTTTATTTTACTCTGAATGTAATGAAACAAGCATTTCCATAAAATCATAGAATAGATAAAAAGATGATTGCACATGAAACTACAAATCTTTATGTTCAACTTGCTATTTTAAAATATAAATATGTTATATAAATCATATATGATTAAGATATCATGTAACTTTCTTTTTTCTTACTTTTTCCTTTTCTTCTCTCTATTACCTCTGTCCTCTTCCCATGAGATAGCTACAATTAGATAGACACAGATGCACACACACACACACACACATACAACATTCTATATATATTTTTATTTGTTAGTTCTTTCTCTTCCATCTTCCTTCCTAGGTCATTTGTAGTTATTTTGGGCATTTCTAATAGTCAAAATGACTTATTTGCTCAAAGTGGTTCTTAAAATAATATTGTTTTCACTGTACACAAGGTTCACTTGTTTCTGCTCATTTTACTCATTATTTTGTGGAATATTATCCTTGTTTTTCTAAGATCATTGGACTCAGCATTTCTTTAAGCATAGTGGTATTTCATTTTCATGGTGGTCATATACCAGAACTTTTTTTAGTCATTCCCCAGTTGATGGACACTTACAATTCACAGTTCTTTGCTACTACAAAGAGAGCTGCTATAAATATTGTAGAACATATATGTTCTTATCCTTTTCCCTTAATCATCTTGGGAAACAGACCTAATAGTGGTATTGCTAAGTCAAAGGGCATAGGCAGTTTAATAACCCTTTGGACATAATTCCAGATTGCTCTCTAAAATGGTTACACCAGTTCACAGTTACAACAAAAGTAAACTAGTGTCACAATTTTTCCATGCTCTTCAACATGTTTTCTCCTTTATTAGTTTTAGTCAATCTAATAGATAGAAAATGATATCTCAACATTGCTTTAATTTGCATTTCTCTAATCAATAATGAGTTAGAGCATTTTTCATATGACTATAAATTGTTTTGGTTTCTTCATTGGAGAACTGCCTGTTCATATCCTTTGACCATTTATCAATTGGGGAAAAATTATATTATAAATTCATCAAAAGTTATTTACATATTTGAGATATGAGAACTTTATCTGATAAACTGTCTATAAATTACAGCCCCCCAATTTTCAGTTTTACTTTTGATCTTGGGTACATTGGTTTCATTTGTATAATCCCTTTTTAATTTAAGGAAATTGAAATTATCCATTTTACACTTTAAACTGTTCTCTATTTCTTGTTTATTTATAAATTATTCACCTATCCATAAGTCTGATAGTTAATATGCTACATAATTTTTTTCAAATTTTCTTATGATATCTCCCTTTATATCTAGGTAATGTATCCACTTTAACCTTATCTTGGTAAATGGCATAATTGGTCTATGCCCAATTTATACCAGAGTGTTTTCCATCTTTCCCAACAATTTTTACCAAATAATGAATTATTTTCCCTAAAATTTAAATCTTTAAAATTGTCAAACAAATGGTTGCTCTATTCATTTGCTGCTATAAATTGTATGCCTATTCTGTTCCATTGTATTACCTTCCTACCAGTACCAGCTAGTTTTGATAATTCCTGCCTTGTAATATAGTTTAAGATCTGGTACTGCTAAACTTCCTTCCTTCCCATTTTTTCCCATCAGTTTCTTTGATATTTTTGACCTTTATTATTTTTTTATAACTAACTAAAATAACTTTTGGTAATTGGCATTGGATACATAAATTGGTTTAGGTAAAAGTATCATTTTTGTTACATTCCCCTTGCCTACTCATGAACAATTAATATCTCTACAATTATTTAAATCTGATTTTATTTGTGTGAAAATATTTTAATATAATTTTGTTCATATAGTTCCTGCATTTGTTTTAGTAGGTGTACTCCCAAGTATTTTATACTGTCTAGAGTTATTTTAAATGGAGTATCTCCTGTTTTCTGTCTTGCAGGGCTTTGTTCATGATATATAAGAATGCTGATAGTTTATGTTGATTTATTTATAGTTTTCTACTTTGCTAAAATAATAATTGTTTAAGTTGTTTATAAATATCTTTAATTTATGGAATAAAATAAGCATTTCCATAACATAGTACAGTAATAAAAAGATGCTTTCTGATGAAACTGCAAATCTACCACATAAAACTCACTATTCCTTACAAACATACAGTGAAATTATCATGTAAATTTATTTTTTTCTTCCATAAGTTTTTACTTGAGTCCCTGAGATTTTTCAAGTGTATCAATATGTAATCTGCAAAAAGAGATAATTTTATTACATCATATCACATCATGATTCCTTCTATTTCTTTTTCTTTTCTTATTGCTATTGCTAGGATTTCCACCACAATATTGAATAACATTCCTGACAGTGGGTTTCTTTATTTCATACCTGAACATACTGAGAAAACTTCTAGTTCATCTCCATTACAAATATTGTTTGCTGAAGACTTTAGGTAAATGTTCTTTATTAAGTTATAAGAAAATCCATTTATACCCATGCTTTCTAGTGTTTTTAATAAAAATGAATGTTGAAATTTAGCAAAAGTTTATTTTTAGTTTTTTTACAAACAGAAGCAATGCATTCAAAAATAGAAGGGAGACAGAAAACTGGGAAACAATATTCACATCCAGTATTTCTGATAATATATATTTCTAAAACATATTGGGAATTAAATCAAATTTATAAGAATCCAAGTCATTCCCCAATTGAGAAATGGTCAGAGGATATGAACAGGCAGTTTTCTGATGAAGAAATCAAAGCTATCTATTGCCATATGAAAAAATGCTCTAAATAGCTATTGATTAGAGACATGCAAATTAAACAACTCTGAGATAACCACCTGACACCTATCAGATTGGGTAACATGCCAAAAAAGGAAAGTAATAAATGTTGGAGAAGCTGTGGAAAAATTGGAACACTAATGCATTGTTGGTGGAGCTGTGAACTGATCTGTCCATTCTGGAGAGCAGTTTGGAACTATGCCCAAAGGGCTATAAAGCTGTGCCTACCCTTTGACCCAGCAATGCCACTATTGTGTCTTTTTCTAAAAGAGATCATAAAAAAAGGGAAAAAAAGCCACATGTACAAAAATATTTATAGTGGCTCTTTTTGTGGTGGCAAGGATTAGGAAATTAAGGGGTTGCCCATTAATTAAAGAATGGTCTAACAAGTTGTGGTATATTAATATAATGGAATACTGTTATCCTGTAAGAAATGACGTGCAAACAGATTTCAGAGAAACCTGGAAGGAATTGCATGAACTGATGATGAGTGAGATGAGCAGAACCAGGAGAACATTGTACACAGTATCATCAACATTATGTGTTGATCAACTGTGATAGGCTTGATTCTTCTCAGTAATACAGCCATCCAAGATAGTTCCAAAGGACTCATGATGGAAAATGCTCTCCAAATACAGGAAAAAAAAGAACTGTTGAATCTGGATGCAGATCGAACCATACTATTTCTATTGTTTTTTTTGTTGTTGTTTTTCTTTTTTGAGGTTTTTCCTTTTTGCTCTGATTCTTTCATCACATGACTAATGCAAAAATATGGTTAATATGATTGTACATATATAACCTATATCAGATTCCTTGCTGTCCTGGGTAGGGGGGAGGGAAGGGAGGGATGGAGAAAAATGTGAAACTAGAAATCTTATAAAAATAAATGTTGAAAATTATCTCTAAATGTAACTGGAAGATAATAATATAGTTATATGAAAAAAGAAAACTTCACAATCTGTTACCTTTCCACCATTCTGGATGTTCATATTCTTTTTTTTAATTATAAAAATATTTTATTATTTTCCAGTTACATGTAGAGATAGTTTTCAACATTTGTTTTTATAAGATTTCTAGTTTCAAATTTTTCTCCCTCCTTCCCCTCCCGCACCCCTCCCCAAGAGAGCAAGTAATCTGATATAGGTTATATATGTACAATAACATTAGACATATTTTTGCATTAGTCATATTATAGGAGAAGAATCAGAGCAAAAAGGAAAAACCTCAAAAAAGAAAAACAGCACCAAAAACAGAAGAAATAATATGGTTCAATCTGCATCCAGATTCAACAGTTCTTTTTTTTCTGGATTTGGAGTGTCTTCCATCATTAGTCTTTTGGAACTATCTTGTACCATTGTATTGCTGAGAAGAATCAAGTCTATCACAGTTGATCAACACACAGTGTTGTTGATACTGTGTACAATGTTATCCTGGTTCTGCTCATTTCACTGATCATCACTTTGTTCAAGTCCTGCCTGGTCTCTCTGAAATCCACCTGCTAATAATTTCTTATAGCATGATAGAATTCCATTACATTCATAAACCATTCCCCACTTGATAGGAACCCTCCTCAATTTCCAATTCCTTGCCACCACAAAAGAGCCACTATAAGTCTTATAATACATGTGAGTCCTTTTCCCTATTTTATGATCTCCTTGTGAAAAAGACCCAATGGTTGCATTGCTGGGTCAAAGGGTATGCACAGCTTTATAGCTCTTTGGGCATAATTCCAAATTGCTCTTCAGAATGGCCAGATCAGTTCACAGGTCCACCAGCAATGCATTAGTATTCCGATTTTTCCACAGCTTCGCCAACATTTATTATTTTCATTTTGAGTCATATTACTCAATCTGATTGGTGTCAGGTGGTATCTCAGAGTTGTGTTAATTTGCATGTTTCTAATCAATAGTTATTTAGAGCATTTTTTCATATGGCAATAGATAGCTTTGATTTCTTCATCAGAAAACTGCCTGTTCATATCCTCTGACCATTTCTCAATTGGGGAATGACTTGGATTCTTATAAATTTGATTTAATTCCCAATATATATATTTTTTTTGGGTGAGGCAATTGGGGTTAAGTGACTTGCCCAGGGTCACACAGCTAGTAAGTGTCAAGTGTCTGAGGCTGGATTTGAACTCAGGTCCTCCTGAATCCAGGGCCAGTGATCTATCCACTGCGCCACCTAGCTGCCCCCCCCAATATATTTTTAGAAATGAGGCCTTTATCAGAAATACTGGATATATAGATTTTTTCCCAGCTTTCTGCCTCCCTTCTAATTTTGGATGCTTTGCTTCTGTTTGTACAAAACTTTTTTAATTTGATGTAATCAAAATCCTCCATTTTGCCTTTCATAATATTCTCTATCTCTTGTTTGTTCATAAACTGTTCTCCTTTCCATAGATCTGAGAGGGAAACTATACCTTCCTCTCCTAATTTAAGGATTTTATTTCCTCTTCACTTAAACTGGGCAGTTTGTATTTTTGTAAATATCCATTCCATTTAGCTTGTCAAATGTATTGGCATATAGTTGGGCAAAATACCTCCTAATTATTGCTCTAATTTTCACTTCATTGGTAGTAAAATCACCCCTTTCATTTTTGATACTGTTAATTTGGTTTTCTTCTATCTTTTTTTAAAATCAAATTTAAAAAATGGTTTATCTATTTTATTGTTTTATTCATAAAACCAGTGCTTAGTTTTATTGATTAATTATATAGTTTACATGGTATTAATTAATTTCTCCATTAATTTTCAGGATTTTAAATTTAGTATTTAATTGGAGATTTTTAATTTGTTCTTTTTCTAGCTTTTTAAGTTGCATGCCCAATTCATTGATCTCCTCTTTCTCTTTTTTATTGATATAAGCAGTTAGATATATAAAATTTCCCCTAATTACTGCTTTGCCTGCATCCCATAGATTTTGGTATGTTGTCTCATTATTGTCATTCTCTTGGATGAAGTTACTGATTGTTTTTATGATTTGTTGTTTGATCCATTCATTCTTCTTCTTCTTTTTTTTTTTTTGGTGAGGCAATTGGGGTTAAGTGACTTGCCCAGGGTCACAAAGCTAGAAAATGTTAAGTGTCTGAGGCTGGATTTGAACTCAGGTCCTCCTGACTCCAGGGCCAGTGCTCTATCCACTGTGCCACCTGGCTGCCCCAAATGAGGGTTAAGATTAGATGTCTTTTTTTTTTTAGGGCAGTGAGGGTTAAGTGACTTGCCCAAGGTCATACAGCTAGTAAGTGTCAAGTGTCTGATGTCAATTTAAACTCAGTTCTTCCTGAATTCAAGGCCAGTGCTTTCTCTACTATGCCACCTAGCTGCCCCCCACTCATTCTTTAGAATGAAATTATTTAGTTTCCAATTAATTTTCCATCTACCTTATCTTGGCTCTTAATTACATGTAATTTTTACTTCATCATGATCTGAGAAGGAAGCATTTTATACTTTCTGCCTTTCTACACTTGACTATAAGTTTTCTGTACCCTAAGACATGGTCAATTTTTGAATATGTGCTATGTACTGCTGATAAAATGGTGTATTCCTTTCCATCCCCATTCAGTTTTCTCCAGACATCTATCATGTCTAACTTTTCTAATGTTCTATTCATTTCCTTCACTTCTTCCCTATTTATTTTGTGGTGGGATTTATCTAATTCTGAGAGTGGAAGATTCAGATCCCCCATTAGTATAGTTTTACGATCTATTTCCCCTTGTAACTCATTTAACTTCTCTAAGAATTTGGATGCTATATCACTTGGCACATACATGTTTAGTATTGATGGTTCTTCATTATCTATAGTACCTTTTAGCAAGATGTAGTTTCCTTCCTTATCTCTTTTAATTACATCTATTTTTGCCTGTGCTTCACCTGAGATAAGGATCGCTACTCTGCTTTTGTGACTTTGGCTGAAGCATAATATATTCTGGTTCAACTTTTTACCTTTACTCTGTGTGTATCTCTCTACTTCAAATGTATTTCCTGTAAACAGCATATTGTAGGATACTGGTTTTTAATTCACTCTTCTATTCACTACCATTTTATGGCAGAGTTCATCCCATTCACATTCATAGTTCTTATTATTAACTCTCTATTCACTTCCATTCTATTTACCCCCTTTGTACTGTCCCCCCCTTCTTTCACCCTATTCCTCCTCACAAGTGTTTTGCTTCTTACCCCTGCCTCCCCCAATCTGCCCTCCCTTTTATCACCCTCTCCCTTTTCTTTATCCTTTTCTCCATTGCTTCTGTCATCCCTTCTATCAGTCTCCTCTTTTTCCCCTTAACATTTTAATTCCCTAAAGAATAAGCTAAGATTCTTTATCCAAATGAACATATATGTTATTCCCCCTTTGAATCAAATCTCTTGAGAATAAGGTTGAAACAATGTTCACCCCATCCCTTCTTTCCCTCTATTGATAATAGTTTTTTTGAACCTCTTCATATGATGAAATTTACCCCATTCCAACTGCCCTTTCCTTTTCTCCCCATAAACTCCCTTTTAACCCCTTAATTTTCTTTATATAATCACATCCAAGAAAATTTATATTTATACCCTTTGTATATAATCCTTCTGTCTGCCCAAATATATATACAGTTTTCTAGAGTTATAAGTATAATTTTCCTGTGTAGGGATGCAAACAGTTTACCCTTATTGAGTAACTTTTTCCCTCCTGTTTACCATTTTAAACTTCTCTTGGTTCTTGTATTTTAAGATCAAATTTTCTATTCAGTTCTGGTCTTTTCATCAGGAAATCTTGAAAGTCCCCAATTTCATTGAATGCCCATCTTTTACCCTGAAAGAGAATGTTCAGTTTTGCTGTGTAATAGATTCTTGGCTGCAATCTAAGCTCCTTTGCCTCCCAAAATATTATATTCGAAGCCTTGTGGTTCTTTAATGTTGAAGCTGCCAGGTCTTGAGCAATTCTGACTGTGGTTCCATGATATTTAAATTGCTTCTTTCTGAAAGCTTGAAATATTTTGTCCTTCATCTGATAATTCTGGAATTTTGCAACAATATTCCTTGATGTTTTCCTTTTGGTGTCTCTTTCAGGAGGTGATTGTTGGATTCTTTCAATGATGATTTTATTATCTGATTGTATAATAGCAGGACAATTCTCTTTGGGAATTTCCTGGAATATGGTATCTAGCCTCTTTTGCTGATCATGCTTTTAGGCAGTCCAATAATTCTAATATTATCTCTCCTGCATCTGTTTTACAGGACAGTTGTCTATCCAAGGAGATATTTCACTTTTTCTTCTATTTTTTCTTTCTTTGGATTCTTTTTTTTTTTTTTTTGGTGAGGCAATTGGGGTTAAGTGACTTGCCCAGAGTTCCACAGCTAGTAAGTGTCAAGTTTCTGATATTGGATTTGACCTCAGGTCCTCCTGAATCCAGGGCTGGTGCTCCATCCACTGCGCCACCTAGCTGCCCCCTTTTGATTCTTTTTGACTGATTTTTGGTTTCTCATGGATTCAAACTTCTTCAAACTCTCCAATTTTAATTTTTAAGGCATGGTTTTCTTCAGTGAGATTATGCACCTTTTTCTTCCATTTGGCAAGATGAATTTTTCAAGGAATTGTTTTCTTCAGTCAATTTTTGTACTTCCTTTTCCAAGCTTCTGATTATTTATTCATAATTTTCTTGTGTTGCTTTCATTTCTCTTCCCATTTTTCTTTTATCTCTCTCTCTCTCTTTTTTTTTTACCTTTTTGAGATCTTTCAAGGAGGCTTTTTATTCTTGGAACCTATTCTTCTTCCCTCTTGAGGCTTCACATGTAGGCAATTTGAGAGCATTGTCCTCATCTGAGTTTGTGTTTGCCTCTTCCCTGTTGACATATAAGCTCTCAATGGTAAGAGGTCTTTTTTGTTTCTTACTTATACTGTACCTTAATTTTTTTTTAAAGTTGAGGTCTGCTCTGGGGGCACCAGGGTCCCTGTTTCAAGCTTCTTGTGATGGGCTATAGGGGCTGTGTCACTGGTTTTCTACACTGAGGCCTCTATGGCTTGTGGATTTCTCACTGCCCTGGGCTTGCTCCCAGTGTGTGCTGGGATAGCCAGGCCTGGTTACACCTGTCCTGTTGGTGGCCCTCTAGCTGGCAGCCTGCTCTCTCGGCTGGTGCGGTTGGGTTTCACCACTGGTTTGCTGCACTACCAGCTCATTGAGCCAGGATCCAGGGGCCTCAGTTGCTCAGATGTGGCCTACAGATTCCTGCTGACTTCACTCCACCCCCTCCATGCTGTGCTGTGGTGTATAGCACTGCACCTCCCTTTTGCCAAACTTTCCTGAAATCTTCTAAATTATCTCTTTTTGGAAGACTATGTCTCTCTGCCTCTTTGCAGGTTCTGTAGTTTCAGAATCCATCCAGAGGCTTGATTCAATGTTCTTTTTGAGGGAACTGAAGGAGAGCTCAGGCAAATCACTGGCTTGTCTCCACCATTCTTTATTCCCTTCCACTGTGTGAGCCACTGATATTGACCAACTTTTTGTATAAAATGTCCCATCTCCTATTTCAAATCCTTTCTCTTCTCTTCTCCCATGCCTATAGCACTTATCTCTACCTCTTGTCATCTCTAGTTTGTTTTAATACCCAGTTCAAACACATTAGAAAACTTTTCCTGGTTGCCTGTAAGATGTTAACTTTCAACTCCAAGGTTCCCTTTTGTCTATTCTGCACATATCTTGTAGGCACCTATTTAAATACATGTTCTCTCTCTGATTGAATATATGTTCTTTATAAGCAGGGACTATTTTTGCATTTTTTGTATTCTTGTTGGTTAACAAATTCCCTGGCATAGAATATGCACTTAATAAATGCTGGTTGATTACTTTATCTTCATCCATCCATTCACGCATCCATCCAAACATCTATCTATCCATCCATCCATCCATCCATCCATCCATCCATCCATCCATCCATCCATCCATTAAGCTGTTGGCTAAAGAAGAAAACTGTATTTCCTATACTTTTTTCTTGCTTTTTTTCCCCAAAAGGTATTTAAAAATAAGGATGTTATATCACATGGGAATTTCATAAGGTAGTACTCTTGTTACCATTATAAAAGTTGGTGATCTTAATGTACTTTATCCTTTCTCCTTTAAAGCAAATTTAAAAGTGCGTCTGTGTGTTTGTGTAAGAGTGACAAAACTTCCTTAATTCTTTTAATGATAAGCTTAAAAAAACAAACATCTTTGTTGCTGTGTTGGATGAGAGGTAAAAATACACACATGCACACACAAAAACAAAATCAAAATCAAATAAATGAAAAAATCATCATTGAGAGCTCCATTCCCTACTTCACACTCTATGTTTTATTCATACCTTTATTTTCAATAATGGTAATATATGTTATAATATTTTCTTTATCTTCCCCAGTGTCTTTTTCTTCACCCAAAGTTACATTCTTACATCTATGGGATTCACTATTAATTGTTGCAGAGTCTCTTACAGAATTTCCAGAAATTATTACATTGGGAAGAAAGAATCCTAGGGAACAGCCCAGTTTCCAAAGGAAAGTGCTTACCTTAATGTCAAAACCTTTTGTAATTGAAATAGAAAAGAAATTGAGGAAACATAGTTTAGTTAAATATTTTCCCCGAAGAAAGGTTACATTACTTACACAAAACTTTCTTTATACATATAAATAAAAGTATAGAGATATCTGGACTATTGCATGTATCCCTTGACTAGGAGTTAAGACTTTGCTTTGCTTGCCCTATCAGTTTAACCTATCTAAAGTTGTCTTTATAACTCTCCCTTATCCTCAATTTTAACATCTGTAAAAATAAACAGTGGAGTTCTTGCCTCACCTACCATAGATGTTTGTTGAGAGGATTAAAAGAAACATTGAATTTGGAAGCACTTTGTGATTATAAGTACTACATAAGTATAAGATATTGTTATAAATTTTATATCACTAAAGGCAGCTTGACATAGTAGATAGAAAATTACTGCCTCAGATTTAAGATGACTTAGATTCAAATCTAGCCTCTGATGCAAAGGGGTTTTGTAATCCTGAACAATTCATCTAATGCCCAGGTGTCCTAAGAAGCTCTTACAGCTTGTAAGTTCTAATAGGCACATGTGAACCTTTAATGGTTACATTAAAAATTGGTAAATCATAAAAATTTAAGTGGGTATGAAAATATTAAAGGCATTTAAAGTAAAGACTACCAGAGGATAGAGTTAGTTTGAAAAAGCTTCCTTTTAAAGCTATTTTCCCCTGATTTTCTCCTCTGGGGCACAATCAAAAAAATCTCTCATATCATATTCCTTCATACACTTGAAAACATCCTAAGAATTTTGCATGAGGATTACTACACAGGTCTATTTATCCCAGTGTTCTGTCTCTAACAAGACCCCCAAGGGAAAGACAGATTAAAATGCTTTCCCAAACATCCCTAATTTCTTCTAACATTAAGTTATAAAGCTATCATCTATAAAATGATATACTTGTTGCTTGCTCTTATATATAATCTGGAGTATGTCTTGGGGCAAATTAGCTCCATAAGTTCACTCCCTGCTCTCTATATTAGAAACATGGTTTCTAAACATTGTTTTATTTAAAAAGGCTTCTTCTTATCTTCACAGTTGGACAATAACAAGTGGTTATTCAGCTTCTTCTGGAAGACCTTCAGTGAAACAGAACCACCTACCTCCTGAGTCTACACATTTCCAGACAACATAAGTGTTCAGGAAGTTTTTCCTTAAGTTCAGCAGAAATTTACTTCTCTGAATATTCTATCTATTCGTCCTCATTGTGCTATATTAGTCCAAGCAAAAGAAACTTAATATTTCTTCTGAGGAACTACCATGGGGGCAGCTAGGTGGCCCAGTGGATAAAGCACAGGCCCTGGATTCAGGAGGACCTGATTTCAAAGCCAGCCTCAGACACTTGACACTTACTAGCTGTGTGACTTTGGGCAATTCACTTATCTCTCATTGCCCTCCAAAAACAAAGACAAAAACAAAAAGCCCCCGAGGAACTACCATTCAACCATTTGAAGAGAGCTAATGTCTCATCTTTTGTTTCTCTAAACATTCCTGGTTCCCTAAAAAAAAAATTTCTTATATGAATGAAAAAGGTCTTTCTTAAGTGCTTACTATTTTTTCAAGTACTGGGCTAATCCTTCAGGATACAAATAGAAAATCAAGATGAACTTTACTCTTAAAAAGTTCATATATATTATTTATAATATCCATATATCATATTCCTATTCGATCCTATATATTATATCATATCTTATGATATATGTGTGTATCCTAATGGAGAAGACAATTCATATAAGAGCTACAGTTCAGATATAAAGGGCCAGGATTCTGTTGGCTATAGTAGCAAAATAGATAGTAATGGGTCTTCTTTACTTTCCCTCTCATTTATAAAACTATGTCCATTTTATGGCATGATTCCTATTTATCTCACCTTCCTTATTATCTTCATAGAGAATGCTTCAGTTTATTAATCTCCTTACTAAAACCAGTTACTTCCAATTGGCCAGAATACATCATTTATATGACTAGGGTAGAGTCAAACACTCTAATTCAGTATAGTGGAGGAGTCAAACATATGGCCTACAGGTTACATGCAACTATACACAACTACATGAAGCCACAACAATCCTTAGTGCTGCCTGAACCAGATTAAAATATAATAAGGAAATATTTAACAAAATAAATAAAATACAACAAAATATAGGTAATGTTAATATGTGGGTTTTTTTCCAAGTCAGTATTCTCCTTCAGTAATTTTTTTATGTATAGCTGAGTGGTCCACATTTCTATTTGAGTTTGGACCTACTGCTATATATCCTATGCTTCCATTAATGGCATTTAGGAATGACTTCCATGGCATACTACTGATTCATACTGGAATTGTAGGCCAATAAAAGATATTGGTTTAAGGCAAGAATAACCATGAGGTATTCTCTCTGATCACTCATTCTGCCCCTTGTCCTGCATGCTCTACTTTTGGGTTGATTTTCAGAACTCAGGTATAGTATTTTTGCAGTTATCCCTAGTAAATTTCTCTCTACTAGTTTTTACCCACTGATGCTTGTAGCTTGTGAAAATTGTTTAAAATCTCAATTATGTCATCTAATCACAAGGAATATTTGCTATCAATCTCAGGACTATACAGTTATTGCTTATTCTCAGTTTTTATCATATGGGGAAAAACAAATTGCTGAACCTAAAATGTCAAATACAACAACTACTACTACTACCACCACCACCACCACCACTAATAATAATAATAATAATATTAATAATCTGTATAAATTAGTATGTGGTAACTGGTGATCCTTATTCCCAATCTGCTCCCTTTGTTGGAATATTTGAATAGGAATTTGGAGCATGTTAACTATCTGAGACACATAAACCAACAGGAATAACTCAGGTAGAGGTAGATATGGGTAGTACCCCTGACTATAACCATCCTACATATAACAAAACCTTGGAAAAGCAATTTCTAGTACAGCAAGATTGAGATGATGAGTCTCTAAAAATAAAAATGAAAACTATGATCACAAAGAGCCAACCTGTCTTTATCAGGAACAGGTTATATCAGACTAGTCTTATTTCCTTTTTATAGACCAAGTTACTAAGCTTGCAGAAGGAATTTTTACTCTAGAATTTCACATTCATAAAATCACCAAATCTTGAATATTTATGACCAAAACCAGGGATATATAAGTAGATAAAGAAAATTTTAGATTCTTAATAATTATATATAACAAAGCAAACATTTTGAATAAAACTTAGCAAAAAACTAAAAAAATATATGAAATGGATCCATTTATGATCAAGTTGGATTTATACCAGGGATGGAAATATAGCTACATATTAGGAAATAGCTTAGATGTGGGCATTACCAATAGTAATGGAAAGCATTAATAATAAAGCCACTAAAAATATAAATAACAAAGCCAATAACAAAAAAAGATTATATTAACAGATAAAAGAAAACTTCAACAAGATATATCACTCATATACTTTTTAAATACTAAAAGTGAAAGAATGAAAAGACTTTCTTAGATAAAAATAATTTATCTAAAACCAAAAGTTAGCATTATTTTCAATGGTGAAATGTGAGGAGTTTTCTCAAGATTAATAGTGAAGCAAGGATCACCATAACAGCAAGAAAAGCTTGGGATGTAAATTTTCATTGTTCATTAACAAGGCAAATAAGTGTGAGGAAATCTCAGAATAAGAGGAGGAAAGGTTTGTGAAAAGTATGCCTATGAATATTAAAGGTAGGAGAAATGAGTTATATCATCTTTACAGTATTTCATCACACAAGCTAAAGAGTAAAATGAAATATATAAGTTTGAGAAACAGATCAAAAGTCTTATATTAAGTTATGTTGCTGTTGAAAATTAAATATGGTTTTTATCTGCCTGTATCCTACAATTTAAAAATAATAATAATAATAAACAGAACAGAGAAATAAGTCTTATAATATCTCCTATCAAAAAAAATCTGAGATCATGTCTCCTACAGGACAAAACCAGATCAAATAAGAGAAATTATTTTTCATAATTTCTCCTACAGGAAAAACCAAATCAGAGACAGGCAGGAAAAACATAATACCGATTTATTTTGTCCCAAGAAGAAAGAAATATGATCATGTGGAGACCCCCTCCTAAGAAGAGAGCTCAGGGCCTCCATCTCTCTGAGGGTATATAAGTTATTTTTGTCAACTAGTTACAGAGTGTTATCAGTTTAAATAGTATGATAAAAATAATCAACCCAGAAGCAAAAGCAGTTTAACAATTTCAGCTACACCAAGTGTCATGATAAGATTACAGAATTCCAAAAAAAGGGTTTGGCAAGGAATGGGATGACCAGATATCCCCAAGAGATAGGGATTTACTATCCTGAGGAAAGAAGTCACCAAATAGGGACCTTAATCTGCTGGCTATCTAAGTTCAGTTTGGATTTCAGTTGAAGGACATTTTGCTCCCATTAATCCAGCATTTTATAAAAAATACTTTTGGAGGTAGCTAGGTGGTGCAGTGGATAAAGTGCTGACCCTGGATTCAGGAGGACCTGAGTTCAAATCTGACCTCAGACACTCAACACTTACTAGCTGTGTGACCATGGGCAAGTCACTTAACCCACATTGCCCTCCAAAAAAAACCCAAGACCAAAAAATACTTTTAGATAAGAAGGCATCTCCATCAAATTGAGGTGATCCATACATTCATATTAATAATAAAACAGTAATTATATTATTGGGCCATTATAATATTATAGATTAAATTCTGTACTTCACTTTAGAGGCCATTTAGTTCATTTCTCTTCTTTTACAGAAAAGGAAGCTGAGGCCTTCAAAGGTTAAGTGATTTGCACCCAAATCACAGTGTTAATGTCATAGGAGAAGTTTGAATCTGGGTCCTCTGAGTGGAACCATTATTCTTTCAATTTTACCATTCTGCTTTTCAATTATCTAATATTTGCTAGAGCCCCTTTTTCTGTAGAAGAAAAGAAACTACATTTTTTAAAATTTCTTTAAAAAATAATTCCATTTTCATAAGGTGGAGGAACCAAGGATATGAATATTTATTCTGTATCTGAGTCTTAAAAGAAGGAAAATTTGGTTCTGGAATAGAAAAGAGGGGGTACTAAACAGAAGTTACAGGTCTATATTGGAATATGTGTTGGGGGTGGGTTAGGGTGAGAAAACAGAGTTTCACATAGATACTAGATTTGTTGGGAAAAAAAATTCAAAAGGAACAGATTCTCTGGACCAAATACTCAGACTAAAATTCATTAGGGTAGGTTGATCCAAGAGGGATAGGAAACTCCAGAATAAATTCTGATGAATCAAAGAGATAAAAGAAAGAAGAAAAGGATACACATGTACAAACTTATTTATAGCATCTCTTTTTTATGGTGAACTAGAAAGTGGAGAATGAACAAACTAAAGAATGTGAATATAATTGAATAGTTTGCTACAAGAAATTATGAAAGGGACAGTTTCAGACAAACCTGGGATCATTATATATCCTGATTCATAGGAAAGTGAATAGAACAAGGAGAACAACTTATGCAATAATGAAATAATAAAGAAAAAGAACTATGAATTAAGAAGAATATCTAACCATGATTTCAGAGACCATTGATTAATCATGCTATTTGCCTCCTGACAGTAAGGAGAATAACTCAAGGTACAGAATGAGGCACATATTTTCAGACATCTCCAATGCTAGGATTTGTTTTGCCTACCTATGCATATTTGATACAAAGGTTGTATTTTCCTTTCTCTCAGTTTTGGAGAGGAAATTGGAGTGGAGGGTAGGATAAAGTTACTAACATGGCAAAAAAGAAGAAAAATAAGAAAAGTGGGTCATTGAAACATTAGAAAACTATCCAGAAGATAACAGAAGAAAAATCGATAGGAAATACCTACAAAGATAGATTTGAAAATAAAATATTGACTTTACTGTATTGTTAAAGGGAGAAGCAAGCTGTACATGAAGCAGATTTATTTCTGCATGTTCAATTCTCTTTTTTCTTCTGTTTTGTATATAGAAATACCAATTTTTTGTGTCTATTTAATTTCAAAAGAAAAACAAGTAATTTTTTTTTTCAGGACGATGAGGGTTAAGTGATTTGCCCAAGGTCACACAGCTAGTAAGTGTAAAGTGTCTGAGGGTAGATTTGAACTCAGGTACTCCTGAATACAGGGCCAGTGCTCTATACATTGTGCCACCTAGTTGCCCCAAAACAAATAATCTTAAAACAAAATGATGGAATGGAATTCAGAAGACTCAAAGAGAAATAATACCGATGTAAAGGAATTTCCCATCCAGCTTAGATATTGAAAAGGGTACAAAAGATGGAGACAAAAGCAAGTAACGAAAGATGAATAAAAAAAGATTGGCATAGTTCTGTATGAATAATGTAAGGAACGCTAAAGCTCAAAATGAGCTTTGTCTGGGAGAAATTAAATATAGCAAAAAAGGGTGTTTTTACCTAAATGTAGGGCAAGGGATCAAAACAAAAAAAGAATTCACTCATCACAGTGATACTAAATAATGGAGAGAAGGCAGAACTGCTTATTTTGTTTTGTTTTTCTCTGCATTTTGTCCAAGGGGAATGATATATTTGTATTAGAAAGGTCAAAATAAAAATGGTTACCATAGCATTATCAACAATTATAAGGAGAGGAAAAGGATGCCTACATCACTTGATTGAGTCCCTGCAAGTGGGCCTAGATGAACTGTTACAACTCAGAGCAATGAAAGAGTTGGTAATATGATTGCTGAATTATAGTCAATGATATATGAAAGACTAGAGTAGAAAAAAAAAGAGGTGAGGAGAAATTCAAACACAAAGGAGTTAAGAGAAACCTAGAAAGGAAACTTATATTCGAGCAATTTGAAGGAAAGTAAATGCTGGTCATAAGACTATTTGTTAATTTAGGTTAATGAACATGACTCCTTTAAAACCTTACTGTCATATAGTCAAAAAGGAATCAAAGAAAGAGCTCAGTGCCTGAATGGATTTTAGAATTATTTTGTTTGATTTATGACAGCAAAAGTAAGGAAGGGGGAAAAAAGGAGGAAAAATGGGGAGAAATTTACTCTTCTTATAACTGAGGTACTTCATAAGAACATACAATCATGAAAGCAAAAGTGGTGGGGTGGGTATTGCATGGTACCTGAACTAGGAGAAGAAAAGTTGAACTCATACACCAAGATTTTGCATGTGTAAAATACATTAAAAAGAACAGGAAAATGAAGAGGGATTAAGGAAAGGGAATGAGATGGATTAAACACAATTAATTAGAGAAATAAAAATCAAAAGTAATTTTGTGGTTCCACTTCAAACCTGTCAATATTTCAAAGTTGACAAAAAACATGGCAAATAATGACTTTAGGATGAAGCTTTAGGAAAACAAGAACATAAATACACTCTTTGTGAATCTGCAAATTCTTGCAATGTTTTTGGAAAGTGATTTGGTGTGATGCCCTGATATTTACTGAAGAAGGAAAGAGAAAGAAGGACGGAGTGTGGGAGGGAAGAAAAGAGGGAGGGAGAGATGGAGAAAGGGATGGAGGGAGGGAGGAAGGAAGGAAGGAAGGAAGGAAGGAAGGAAGGAAGGAAGGAAGGAAGGATTTATATAGTGTCTTTTATCTACTAGTCCTTGTGCTAAGCACTGGAGGAACATCTCATTTGATTGTCACAACCCTTTGAGGTAGGTACTGCTATTGTTTCTATTTTTCATGTGTGTGTGTGTGTGTGTGTGTGTGTGTGTGTGTGTGTGTATTTTTTTTGGTGGAGCAATGAAGGTTAAGTGACTTGTCCAGGTTCACACAGATAGTAAGTGTCAAGTGTCTGAGGCCAAATTTGAACTCAGGTCCTCCTGAATCCAGGGTTGGTGCTTTATTCACTGAGCCACCTAGCTGCCCCCATTTCTATTTTCATTTGAAGGAGCTGAGGCAAACAGGAATTACGTGACTTTCCCAGTGTCATACAGTAAGTATCCAATGCTGGGTTTGTACTCAAATTCTTCCTGATTCCAGGCCCAGTGCTCTAATTACTGTTACACCTAGCTGCATCAAAGATGTTACAACAACTTATTAAAAATATTATTTGCTATGATCAGGCTGGATTTATGCCAGAATTATATGTTTGGTCAACATCAGCAAAATTACATACATGATAACAACAAAACAGTAAACAATGCATGATTTTTTGAGATGCAGAATAAACCTTTTGACAAAATATGATACTTATTTATATTAAATAATATGACAACATAAATCATAGTAATAAATCGACCTTTCTTTAATGTGGCAACTAATATCTACTGAAAATGAAGAACCATCATTATCTGTAATGGAGAAACCCTGGATGTCTTCCTAAAAAGATCTCAAATAAAGAAAGATAGTGATTGTTACAGCTGCTCCTTAATATAGTTCTAGAAATGCAAATTATATAAATAATAAGAAAAATAAATTGAAGTATAATCAAAAGCAAAAAGTAAACACAATTATAGTTATTTGCAGATGATATTATGGTTTACTTAGATAAAACAAGTTAAATTAATTAAAGTTAATTATTAACTTCAATGGAGAAGTGAGTTATAAAATAAATCCCCTAAATTGCCAACCTTTCTCTCTCTATATATCACTAAAAATACTTAGTAAGAAGGGAAAGAAAATGAAATTTGATTAATATAGTTAGAAAATGCATAAATTATATGGAGATCCAGATACAAAGAAAAAATAAACATGCAGGTCTTATATGAGCATATGAATGCAACTACCAAATACTTTTTGAATAAGTAAAGATAAATAATTGGAGAGATTAATTTATCATGATTAGATAATGCAAACATAATAAATCATGATATGGAAGTAATTATATAGGTTTAATGTCATACCAATAAAACTAATTGGGCTTATTTTATAGATCCATGTGACATATTACCAAAATTCAACTAGAGGAACAAAAGATACAATACTTAGGGAAATAATGAAAAAAAAAAGTAGGAATGAAGCGGCCCTAAAAATGAAACAAATCTCAAAGTATACTGCAAAGTATTAATCATCAAAACAAATTGTTACTGGTTTAAAAAATAGAAAAGTTATTCAAAGGGATAGATTGGGCAAGCAAAATATATAATCAATTGAACATAATAACAGTATTTGAAAAATTCAAGAACATGAACAACTAGCATAATGATGTCTTTCAACAAAAACTGCTTGGAAATGGAAAAGCAATCTGGCAGAACTTAGGTTTGCAATGACATCTTATGCCATATACCCTGATAAACTCTAAATAGATACATGACCTAAATATAAAAGTTCACATCATGAATAAATTAGAGGGAAAAGGAAGATGACATCATTCCCAACTACAGTTAGGGGGAGAATTATTACCCAAAAAAGAGATAGATATGATTATAAAAATAAAATGAGTGATTTGAATTACATAAAATTTAAAAACAAAAAAAATTCTGAATAAGAAAAATGAATGGAAAAAATACAATTAATTGGAGATAATTTTCTGTTTAAGCTTAAGCTTTAATACTGAAAATATATTAAAACATGAACACAGAAAAAATTTCATTTTTCTAATAAAAATGTTTTAAATAACCATATGAAAAATGCTCCAAATCACTAATAAAAGAAATGAAGATTAAAAGAATTCTGAAGTGTTACTTTACAATCATTAGATTGACAAAGGCATAAGAGAAAATCAGAAATTTTCAGAAAGTGACCTAGGGTAAAATGGTGGTGGGGCTTCTTAGGTATTCCTCTTTAAAGAATTACACCTCTTGCACACAATTCAATTAGAATAAAATAAATAGTCTTTTATTTGGGTGCTAAAGAAAGTGACTTAGAGGAAAGTCAAAGACTTCCCCTCAAGGGAAGAGGAGGAGACTTAGAGACAACATAATTCTCTGAGTCACCTTCCTCCTTCACCAGGAGGAAGACCAAAGCCTTTATAGATGAGGGATGGTGGGAGATCGAATGGAGTGACCACCTGACTATGGAAGGTTCCCTTTTGGGCATGGTATAAGCTTGAGGGAGGGGTGGTGGTTTTGACTTTCAGAGTTATCTCTGGCCCTTGGTGCAGATCGGCAGCAGCCATGCCTAATGGGGTTATCTCCATTATTTATTAGGTGTGTCTGTTCTTTAGTAAATTGACCAGTTTAAACTTTAATAATCCCAACCTCTATTTCAGAAGGAAGGACGGAAAAAAAGAAGGAAGGAAGGAAGCAAGGAAGAAAGGAAGCAAGGAAAGAAGCATTTATCACTTACTATATATCATACATTATTTTAAGTGATAAAAATACAAATATAAGATAGAAAAAAAGATAGTCCCTATCCTCAAGGACCTTACATTCTACTGGGGGAAGGAAGGGGAAGAAAACACATAAAAGGGAACCAGAAAAGTGGACCTTACATGGGAGGGGGAAAAACTATTAAAATGAGTTGGGAAAACTTAGGAGTGGAGTGAGGAGTAAAGTGAATATGGACAACCATGGCATCTATTGAAATGATAGTTAAGCTAAGTACTTACCAATCAGATGAGAGGACCACAGGGGCAGAGGCATCCCCAGAATGAGAATACTGTTTGAAGGATATAGGAAAATCCTGAGATTCAGAGGGAGTTGAAAATGAATAATGATTTGGTACTATAAGCCTCCTTTCCCCAATAGCTACATTGAATAGGCCCTTTAACCTAGCAATGTGACTTTTAGGCACATACCACAGAGAGGTCAAGGACTGAACAAAAGGAGTCATAAGCACAACATATTTATAGCTATGTTTTAGTGGCAGCAAAGACCTGGAAACAAAGTGGGTTTAGCTCAATAAACTGTGGCATTTAAATACAACATAATTGGAGGAGTATAAGAAATTAAGAATATGGGGGCAGCTAGGTGGCACAATGTATAAAGCACCAGTTCTGGATTCAGGAGGACCTGAGTTCAAATCCAACTCAGACACTTGACACTTACCAGCTGTGTGACCCTAGGTAAGTCACTTAACCCCCATTACACCATTTAAAAAAAATCAAGAATATGACAATTTAAGAGAGATATATAAAGACTTTAACTGATGAATATTAAAATAACCAGAACAAGGAAAACAATTAATGTAATAATCACTAGTATAATGTCAGGGCAAATGTCTTTGAAAAATCTCAGAAGTCTGACTAAAGTAGCAATCACTCATAATTTTCAAAGGCTGCTGATGAAATATACTGCACATCTCTGGGCCAAAATGTAGGGAACTAGAGATGCAGAATGATCCATACAGTCTCAGACATTACCAATACATTGATTTGCTTTTTTGCTTGACTATACATATGTGTTACATTAGAGGGATTCTACTAGGAGTGCTTTAGTGATAACAATAAAAAGATCATTAATAAAATATTTTAAAATGCAGAGAAGAAAAAAATGCAGAAGGTGACGCGAAGAGTATTTTTTGCTCTCTTGTTAAACATATGTTAAAAAAAACCCACTAAACTACACAATCATCCTTTATTTTCTTTTTATCATGAAATGTATTTATTTCTTAGTGATTGATATTTGTAATAGGAGGAACATAATAAATATTGATTGCTTGTTGACTGATCCAGATCTTCTTGATTCTGAAGCCTTCTCCCACATAATATGGCATATGTCCATACTTTGAACATAACACAGGCTTAATAAATGCTTGTGGAATGAAGTCTTGTGATTTAATTGGGGAATTTACCTGAATATGAGATCACTATTATAGAGTACTTCAAAGCTGATACCAATTACCAGAGATTTTGCAGCAAAACCCACTCATTTTTTTTTTTTTTGGAGATAGTTATAATGGCCAGACTTCTTACACAATATATTATAAAACTCCCTCTTTCAGGATTTCTAACTGATTCAATGCTGATGTCATCTCAGGTAAACATCTTTAAAAATATTTTGTCTGATGAAATAATAAAACCAGGATCTCTCCAAATTGCCCTTTTGGGAAAGAAATGTTGTAACAATAGTGAGAACATTTTTCTTTCTGCCAAAGGAGCTTTTATCTCATCTGTATCACTAAACTTGCTGAACCAGGAAGGAAGAAAGCTATAATGTTGAATTCCTCATAACTACCACAATTGCAGTCACAGCACTAGAAAATTCGGAAATTTAATGATTCTTCCAATTTGACTCATCTCTCAGCCTTTGTCCAAGTGCTTGCCCTAAAAGAGGTTACACCATTAACTCAGGCATTAATAATTCAGTTTCAATTCACCAAATATTTATTTAGTGCCTACTACATCAAAGGCCCAGATATACTCTGAAGATCCCAACGATAAAAATGTTATAATTTTTGCATAGAGTCAAGGAAATCACAGTGTTGTAAGATTACTCAAAACCATTCATTTGAATATATATGCATATATATATATGTGTGTGTGTGTATATGTATATATATATATATATATATATGAGGAATCCCCTCTACAACTCCTTGAACTTGAAAATCACTAGGGAAGAAGAACCCACTACTTTCCTTTTCTTTCTTTTTTTTTCTGCATTAGTCATCTTGTGAAAGAAGAATCAGAGAACAAGGGAAAAACCTCAGAATCCACTACTTTTCAAGACAGGCTATTTCTCTTTTGGATAGCAATAATTTAGCTTTCCTCTTCTGCCTTCTGATTCCATATCACAGTTCTTCAAAGATATGAAGACAGCTATCATGTTGGACAGTAGAACCTCTCTTCTTTAGTCTAACCATTCCAAATTCCTTCAATCAAAGGTCATTTGGCCTAACTCCTAAATTCTTTCATAATCCTAATTGCCCTATTTTGAGCATGCTTACATTTCTCAATCTCTCTCTCTCTCTCTTTTTTGCAGGGATTTGGGGGTTAAGTGCCTTGCCCAGGATCAGACAACTAGTAAGTGTCAAGTGTCTGAGGTCGGATTTGAACTCAGGTACTCCTGAATCCAGGGCTGGTGCTTTATCCACTGTACCACCTAGCAGCCCCTCAATATATCTCTTAAAATATGGTACCTAGGATTAAGTAAAATTGTTCAGATGTTATTTGACCAAGGAAAAATATGGGAGCATTATCTCCTTTTCTCTAGAAATTGGTTCTATTATTGAATTGTAGTCAAATGAATTCATTATTATTTGTTTGTTTTTGGTTTGGGGGCAACCGTTCCATATAGTTGAGTTTACATAGAATGTGTAGACTTTTCTATAGGAACTACTGACCACTAATATCTTCCTCATTCTTTACTTGTCAGATGATTTTCTGAACTTAGGCATTAAACTTTAAAGGTATGCTCATTGTATTTCAACTTATTTTAGCCTGTCATTATAGCTTGTTAATATCTTTAAAGAACCCTATAATGTTGTTGAACATATTAGCCATCTCTTCATGCTTCATGAGGCCTATAAATCTGAAAGTATAGCCTATTAAAATGGTGAACAGAACAGGGTAAAGGAAATATTTATGGGATAATCTATTGGAGACTTCTGTCTAGGTTTACATTGATCCATTAAGTAATTTTCCCTGGATATGGGCATTCAATCAGTTCCAAATTCACCTTATTATACTATTAAACTGTATCTCTCCATCTTGTCCAATTTTGCCACCAACAGATGTTTTGTCAAGTGTCATATTAAAATCTTGTGACACTATATCCATAGGATTACACTTAACTGTCAGTCAAAAAGCATCTATCATGTGCTAGGAGGGCCAACTAGGTGTTACAATGGATAGAGAATCAGGTCTAGAGTGAGATAGACTTGAGTTCAAATCAAGCTTCAGACATTAGCTAACTGTGTTACCACAGGCAAGTTTCTTAGCCCTGTTTGCCTCAGTTTCCTTTTCTCTAAAATGAGTTGGAGAAGTAAACAGCAAAGCAATCTGGTATCTTTTTCAAGAAAACATCAAATGGAGTCGCAAAGAGTTGGATACAACTGAAACAACTGAACAAAAAAAATGTGCTGGCACTGTGCTACATGCTGGGTATACAAAAAAGAGGCAAGACATATTCCCTTCCATTAATGAGCTTGAAATCTAATGGAGGAGATTACAACCAAAAAAAATATGTAGAAACAAGCTCTCTTTTGATAGATGATAGATAAATAATAGATAGATGATAGATAGCTAGATACCTAGCTAGATAGATCGATAGATAGATGATAGAAAGGGATATGCATAAGGGGGGAAGGCGCTTTTTGTAGTTTTAGGGATTTAGCTGGGACTTGAAGGAAGCTAGTGAAGAGTTTCCAGACAGAAGGTCTTCTTTAAGGAAGAACAAGGAGGCCAGTGTCACTGGATTGTCAAGTATGTATATAGGAGAACAAGGTCTAAGAAAACTGGAAAGATGATGGGAGAAGGTTATGAAGGTTTTTGAATGGCAAACAGTCAGAAGATCTAGGCTAAAATCTAGAGATCTGAAAAAAATGTTTTAAGAAAATTAGGCAGGGGCAGGTAGGTGGCACAGTGGATAGAGCACCGGCCCTGGAGTCAGGAGTACCTGAGTTCAAATCCAGCCTCAAACACTTAACACTTACTAGCTGTGTGACCCTGGGCAAGTCACTTAACCCCAATTGCCTCACCAAAAAAAAAAAAAAGAAAATTAGGCAGGAGAGAAATCACATTGATCTGGAGAGTTTGGAATCATGAAATATTTTATGAAAGACATAACACTTGATCTGAACCTTCCATAAAGGAAGAGTTTTCAGCAAGCAGAGATGATGGTAAAATAAATTCCAGGGAAGCAGAATGATGCTAGACTGCATTCCAGGCAAATACCATGACCTACATGAATGAATAGCAGTGGAACAGTTTAGCATAAGTTTTTTGGGGGAGCAGCTAACTTATTCAGTTTGGCATATGGTAGAATGTGTAAAAGGGAATAGTGTGGAATACTTCAGGCTGGAAAGGTACTTTTAAGGTAGACTGTGAAGGGGCATGAGTATTGGTCCAATACATTTTTGTTGTACATTGTTGGCAATAAAGATCCTCCGAAGGTTTTGAATAGGTGCAGTAACATGAGAAGCTAGAACATCTAGTCATTTTCAGGCTTTTAAGTTCCTAATGAGTGAGATGGGGCAGCTAGGTGACACAGTGTGTAGAGTCAGGAAGACTCCTCTCCATGAGTTGAAATTAGGCTTTGACACTAGCTATGTGACCCTGGGCAAGTCACTTAACCCTGTTCGCCCAGGTTTCCTTATCTGTAAAATGAACTGGAGAAGGAAGTGGCAAATCACTCCAATATCTTTGCCAAGAAAACCCCCAGTGGGGTCACAAAGAGACACAACTGAAAAATGATTGAACACAATGGGTGAGGTATGGAATGGTACTTCTCAAGCTTTTATCATCTTTTATGAATCACATAATTTGTGGAAAGAACATTGAATTTGGAATTAAAACACATGTATTTAAAAACTGACTCTGCTGGTTAACATCTGTGGTTTAACACTGGGCAAGTCATTAACATCTCTAAGTCTATAAGTAGAATGTGGGAGCTAGACTAGATCTCTAAGGTATTTCTAGTTCTAAGAGTCCATGCATTGGGGCAGCTAGGTGGCACAGTGGATAGAACACCGGCCCTAGATTCAGGAGGACCTGAGTTCAAATCAGGCCTCAGACACTTAATTACTAGCTGTGTGACCCTAGGCAAGTCACTTAACCCCAATTGCCTCACAAAAAAAAAAAGTCTATGGATCCTGTAAACACTAACTTCAATAAAATGAATCTAGATTATCTTACAAACACTTGCAACTTTGATATTCATTAGACCTGGAATTATAACAGGTTAACCTAGAAAGAGTCCCAGATCCTGATATATCAGGATAGTGTGATTACACTTGGTGAAGGAGGGGCATTCTGCCCCAGCATAGGGTACTATACTGGCTTCCCTCTCATCTGCCCCCTAGGCTGCCACCACCCAGGTCTTTATGGCTATCATCATCCTCTCCCACCCAGGTCACTTTTCTAGTTGACTGGCAGAAGATTGCTTTATACTGCTTGTAACAAAATACCAAGTCTGGGACTGGGGGGCCTGGGCCCCCAGGCCACACCAGAAATATAGGATCAATAAAAGATCCACTGGGACTATCAGCTTCCAAGGAGATTTACCACTGCTCATGTTGGTATCTACTCCTTTCCCATCCCACCAGAGCAAATAGCTCTAGTCATTGACCAGTAACTATCCTGCTTGGTCTTACCTTTCCCTTGAACAGTCTGGAACCTTCTTCTGTTGCAGTATAATAAGAGAAAGATGGTTGGATTTAGAATCTAAAGGACCTCAGTTCTAAGTGTAACTCTGTATCTTACTACTTATGTGCCCTATGATACATCATTTTGCCTCTCTGAAGAGGTTGGAGTAGGATCATATTTTATATAGATGAGGAAACTCAGGCCCAGGGTGGGTTGAAAGCGGCTTGCTAAGGATCACACAAGTAATTTTGGATATAGGATTTGAACCCAGGCTTTCTATTGCACCCCACAGTCTCCCTAGATGATCTCTATGGTCTCTCCTGGCTCTAAATCTATGATACCATGTCTATTTCACATTCTTTCTATCTTATGGTGCTCACTGAAACTTAGTGTACTCTAGAAGATACCAATTCCCTGACATACTCTTCAAGGAGAGACTCTTTCTCTCTCTCCCTTCACACACACACACACACACACACACACATATCAGAATCCCTTCCCTCTAGCAGATCTCACTCTTGCTCTTACTCTAATTCTGTGTGTATATGCACACATATGTGTGTATGCATGTATGTATGTATGTATATTGGAGTGGCTTTCCATTTCCCTCTCTAGTTCATTTTACGGATAAGAAAACTGAAGCAGAGTTAAATGACTTGCCCATAGTCACACGGATAGTAAGGGTATGAAGCCGTATTTGAATACAGGTCTTCCTGACTCCAGATCCAATCTTCTATCTACTATACCACCTAACTGACTATATGTGTATGACACACATGTATTATACTGTATATAGTATCAACTAAATATTATATATGTATGTATATACATACATGAATACATATATACACATATGTATAGAATAGCTATAGAAATTCTCTGGCTATCCACTCTGTAGAATATCATTTCTTGGTGACATAAAAGTCAATAATAGTGAAAAGAGCACTGAATTTGGAGAGCTGACCTTGGAGTCACAGGCCCTAACTTTGAATGTGACCTGACACAAATCAATAAACCTCTGGTCTTCTGTTTCCTCAACTGTAAAATAAGAAAGCTGGAATCTGTCACCTCTGAGGTCCCTTCAAGCCCTAGATCTATAATCTAGGCAATCTTTATTGATATGCGAATACTTGGGGGTAATCCAGGTGAAGGGAGGTATGGATGGGAAAGTCTGATAAAGTCACTGGACTGGTTCGCTCAATTCATGAAGCTAAACATGTACATAGGTCTAAATAGCTGGCCTTCTTTAGCATAGTCTCCTTAACTCCCTTGAAATGCCCATGCCCCTCAGTTAGAGAAACACTTCTAAAACATCCCGGCACAATCATTGTGGTCCAAAACACTACAGTGTGTAATTATGATCTCTCATAGCCTGCCTCAAACTTTTTCATGGACCTGTCAGAAATGTTTTTTAGGTCCTTCTTTGGCAGAAGCTGCTATATTTACTACTTTCAAACTATTTTTAGCTTTCTTTATTGCTCTGTATTTCACACTTGTCTCACTCAGTGACATTCTAACTACTTTTGAAGGCATATTCATCATATGCCTTCCTTTGCAGCTACACTATCTTGCAATTTAAAGTTCATACTTTTCTAGACATTTTCCCCTCCCATTTTCAATATCTCTCTCCATTAACTGCTTACATCTACTACTTTTTTTCTCTAACCTTATTATGTTCCTTGAGGCATGATCTCTTTCTAAACCATTTTCATTCTCATATTTTGGAATATTTCCCCCATATTAACACTTCCCTCATTTCAAGTGCACTCTTCTGAATTTCAATCTTTATTGTATAAAGGGTTATTATGCACTTTTTACATTGATCAGTAGGATTTTTCCCTTTGTATATATTTCAGGTCAATGAATATATCTCAAATATCTACCTTTCTATACATACATGCACACATATATGCATATATACATGTATACACATATAAACACATATATACATATATATTCATACACATATGCAAGTAGGAAATGCTGTGGGATAATAGCTAAAATGCTGGCCTCAGAGTGAGTAAGAACTGGGTTCAAGTCTCACCTCTGACAAGTACTGGCCATGTGACTTTTGGTAAGTCATTTTGGTTTCTCAGTATTACAGACAATGCTCTAATTCTCTGATGCAATAAATTGTGGAAGAAGAGGTAAACTGAATTGCCAGAAGTAAGTTACCTATCAGGATACTCACAACACTGAAGAAATCATAGATCTCCATTAAAAAAAAAGAGCAAGGTACTCTGATGAGTTGTACAATCTAGAAGATCTTGTAGGTCCTGCTTTATAAGAGATTAGAGACAATTATGAGAGCCAAGACATGCATACTAATAACTATAGCAAAGTGTAGAAAGAAAAGTAGTCCTTAAAAGAGGTATATACAGGATGCTTTTAGCACATATTTTCAATCCGTCAGTCAACAAGCATAGGTACACCAAGTTCTACATTCTGTCAGAAACTGCTAAACAATGGAATATATTGAAGGTGAGAATGTGTCTGACTTCAGCAAATTGGAGAAAGCTCCAGGATAGAAGTAGTGTGTGATCTGACACTTGAAGCCAGGTTTGCATTTTTGAAAGCTAGACATATGGCTGATTTGTATTCTCAGAGGGAAAAGCATAAGAAAATGTACAACAAAGAGTCTAGAAGTTATTGCAATAGCCTAAGTGAGAGTTGATGAAAAATGACAATAAAATGAAAGTTCGCTGATGTTAGGTATTGTTTTTCATCTTTCTCTGTGTATCCTAGGTGCCTGGCACATGGTAGACATGATAAATGCCTCTTTTTTCATTTTATTTTTAATTTATGTAATAAAACAAACATTTCCATAACATAGTCATTAATTAAATTGGTCAATAGTTGTCTTTTTTCTGTTTTTATTCTTTCTGGTTTGGTATTATTATTATATTTCTTTAAAAAATCCCTTCCTTACCTATTATTCCAAATAATTTATTTGATATTGGAATTCATTGATTTTTAAATATTGGAGAAAACTCACTTGTAAATCAATCTGGTCCTGGACATTTTTCTTAGGAAGCTCATTTATGGACTGTTCAATTTCTTTTTCTAAAATAGGTCTATTTTAGATAGTCTGTTTCCACTTCTGCTAATCTAGGCAATTTATATTTTTGTAAATAGTCTTCCATTTCACTTAAATTGTAAAATTTATTGGCATATAATTAGACAAAATAACTCCTTATAATTGCTATAATTTCATTTTTGTTTGTTACATATTTACCTTTGAATTTTTAATAATAGTGATTTGTTATTCTCTCTTTTTTAAAATCAAATTAATTGTTTAACTATTTTGCTTGGTTTTTTTTTAAGCCAACTCCTCATCCTATTTTTATTCCATTTTTTTACTTTCAATTTTGTTAATCTGACCTTTAATTTTTAGGATTTCTAATGTAGTGTTTAATTGGGGATTTTAAATTTCTTATTTTTTAGGTTTTTTTTTTAACTGAATACCCAATTTGTTACTCTGCTGCTTCTCTATTTTATTGATGTAAGCATTTAGAGATAAAGATTTTCTTCTAGTCACTGCTTTTACTGTATCCCATTGGCTTAGATATATCGTCTCAATATTGTTATTCTCTTTAATGAAAATATTTCTATGATTTGTGCTTTATAACATTTTGCTTAAGATTAGGTTGTTTAATCTCTAATTAATCTCTTTTTAGTATGTTAACTTTGTTTTGTATTTAAAAGGAATAACAAGTTGTACATAATAGTTTTGCAACTTAATAAAATCATCTTTTTTCTTCCATTCTACTATGTTTTGGAAGTGTGTGTTTTATTTCTTAAGTTTAGAACAAAATCAATTTTTAAAAAATAACTCATATATCCCTTCACATGCATCAGGATGAAATTCATGGAAGTGCAACATTCTCTCAGAGAAGGAGCCCTCCCAATGCCCAATTGACCCCAGCTGGATTTTGTCTTAATTTCCCCATTCCCAACATAAGCACTATAAATACTTTTCATTAGTACCCCTTTGTTCCATTAGTGTGAGACTCCTTCCTTCCATGCAAATGGTTTCAATCTTCTGTTGACTTCTGATGACTTCCCCATTCTGTAGCTCTGATCTTGCTAAGTAAGAGACCATAGGAATCGTTATTCCTTGACTTCTCACTCATACTTAGTATGTATGAATCACCCATTTCTCTCCGTCTCCCAATTTCCCTCTCCAATTATGCAACCTCTATTTTCAAATTTGTCTTTAAAAGACATTACTTCATTTGTGGGGGATTCTGTCAGTTTGGTTCTACTATATTTGATTTTTAAAGTCATGCTCAAATTATTTTTCTCTTTGATCTCTTTTTTATTTTTATTTTCCCTTTTACTACAAAAGTCAATTTTGTCCTTTTCCTTTTAAAAAAAAAACAATAGCCTCTAAACAACTTTTTAGCATTTAAAAAAAATCTGCATTAGGGGCAGCTAGGTGATGCAGTGGATAAAGCACCAACCCTGGATTGAGGGGGACCTGAGTTCAAATCTGACCTCAGACACTTGATACTTACTAGTTGCGTGACCCTGTGCAAGTCACTTAACCCTCATTGCCCTGCAGAAACAACACAAAACAAAACAAAAATTTCTGCATTAGTCGTTTTGATAAAGAAGAATCAGAACAAAATTGTAAAACTTCAGAAAAGAAAAAAATAAAGTAGAAACAGTATGTTTCAATTGGCATCCAGATTCCACAGTATGTTTTTTTTTTTTAATGCAGGAAGCATTTTCTATCATGACTCCTTTAGAATTATCTTAGCTCATTGTATTGCTGAGAAGAGTCAAGTTTATCACAGTTGCTCATCACACAATGTTGTTGATATTGTGTAAAATATTCTCCTGGTCTGCTCATTTCACTCAGCATCAGCTCACGTAAGTCTTTTGAGATTTTTCTGAAATTCACCTGCTTATTGTTTTTTGCAGTACAATAGTATTCTGTTACATTCACACACAACAACTTGTTTAATCAATCCCAATTTGATGAGTGTCCCCTCAATTTCCAATTCTTTGCCACCAAAAAAGATCAGCTATAAACATTTTTGAACATGTGGGTCCTTTTTTCTTTTTTATGATTTCTTTGGGATATAGACCTAATAGTGGTATTGCTGGGTCAAAGTGTAAGCACAATTTTATAGCCCTGTGGGCATAGTTCCAAATTGTTTTCCAGAATAGGTGAATCAGTTCACAACTCTATCAACAATGCTTTAGTGTTCCAATTTCTCCAACATTTATTATTTTTCTTTTATATCATATTAGCCAATCTGATAGGTGTGAGGTAGTACCTCAGACTTGTTTTAATTTGCATTTCTCTACTTAATAGTGATTTGGAGCATTTTTTTATATGGCAATAGATTGCTTTGATTTCTTCATCTGAAAATTTCCTGTTCATATCCTTTGACCATTTCTCAATAGGGGAATGACTTGCATGTTTATATATCTGATTTAGTTCCCTATATATTTAAGAAATGAGTCCTTTATCAGAAACATTGCCTGTAAAAATGTTTCTCAGCTTTCTGCTTCCCTTCTAATTTTTGATGCATTCTTTCAGCTTGTACAAACCCTTTTTATTTTAATGTAATCAAAATGATCCATTTTTCATTTCATAATCTCTTGTTTGGTATTAAATTCTGCTCCTCTCCATAGATCCAAGAGGTAGATTTTTCTTTCCTCTCCACATTTACCTGCAGTATCACCCTTTTTGCATAAATCATGTACCTTTTTGGACCAAATTTTAGTATATGTGTAAGATATTGGTCTATACCTAGTTTCGGCCATACTATCTTCCAGTTTTCCCAGCAGTTTTTGTCAAATAGTGAATTTTTAACCCAAAAGCTGGAGTCTTTGGATTTACCAAAAAATAGATTGCTATATACATTTACTATTGTTTTTCCTGTGCCTAGCCTATTTCATTGATCCACCACTCTATTTCTTAGTCAATATCAAACAGTTTTGATGACTGCTGCTTTGTAGCATAGCATCAAATTTGGGACAGCTAGCCCATCTTCCTGTACATTTTTTGTCATAAGTTCCCTTCATATTCTTGATCTTTTGTTCTTCCAGATGAATTCTGTTATTATTTTTTCTAATTCTAAAAAATATTTTTAGGTAGTCTTATTGATATGACACTGAGTAAGTAAATTAATTGAGGTCAAATTGCCATTTTATTGTATTAGCTCAGCCTATCCATGAGGAATTGATATTTTTTGAATTATTTAGATCTGATTTGATTTTTGTGAAAAGTGTTTTGTAATTGTGTTCATAGAGCTCCTTTGTTTGTCTTGTCAGGTAGACTCCAAAATATTTTATATTGTCTACAATTACTTTATTTGGGGCGGGGGGGCTGAGCAATGAGAGTTAAGTGACTTGCCCAAGGTCACACATATAGTAAGTGTCTGAGGCTGTATTTGAACTCAGGTCCTCCTGAATCCAGGGCCAGTGCTTTATCCATTGCACCACCTAGCTGCCCCTCTACAATTACTTTAAATGGAATTTCTCTTTCTATATCATGCTGCTGATTTTTGTTGGTCATGTATAAAAATGTTGATATGTAGATTTATCTTATATCCTGCAACTTTGCTAAAGTTGTTAAATGTTTCAAGTAGTTTTTTAGTTGATTCTCTAGGATTCTTTATATCATATCATCTGCAAAAAGTAATACTTTTGTTTCATCCTTGTCTAATCTAATTCCTTTAATTCCTTTTTCTTCTCTTATTGCTAAAGCTAACATTTCTAGTACAATATTAAATAATAAGGGTGATAAGGAACATCCCTGTTTCAACCCTGATCTTATTGGGAAGGCCTCTAATTTATCTCCATTGCATATAATACTTGCTGATGGTTTTAGGTAGATACTGTTTATTATTTTAAGGAAAGCTCCATCTATTCCTAAACTCTCTAGTGTTTTTATTAGGAATGGGTGCTATATTTTCTCAAAAGCTTTCTCTGCATCTATTGAGATAATCATATGATTTTGGTTGGTTTTCTTATTGATGTGGTTGATTATGTTAATAGTTTTCCTAATGTTGAACCAGCCCTGCATTCCTGGTATAAATCCCACCTGGTCATAGTGTATTATCCTGGTGATAAATTTCTATAATCTCTTTGATAATATTTTGTTTAAAATTTTAATATAAATATTCATTGAAGAAATTGGTCTATGATTTTCTTTCTCTGTTTTGGCTCTGCTAGGCTCTCCCTGGTTTAGGTATCAACATCATATTTGTGTAATGAAAGGAATTTGGTAGAACTCCATCTTCACTGTTTTACCAAATAATTTATATAGTATTGAAATTAATTGTTTTTTAAATATTTGTAATTTACTTGTAAACCCATCTGACCCTGGGGATTTTTTCTTAGGGAGTTCATTGATATCTTGTTCTATTTCCTTTTCTAAAATGGACCTATTCAGGTCTTTTATTTCCTATTCTGTTAATTTGGGCAATTTATATTTTTGTAACTATTCATCCATTTCATCTAGATTGTTATATTTATTTGCAAAATAACAGTTGGTCAACTTTTGCTGGGCAAAATAACTCCTAATCATAGCTTTAATTTCCACTTCATTGGTGGTGAATTCACCCCATACATTTTTGATACTGTTAATTTGGTATGCTTCTTTTTTTAATCAAATTAATCAAAGGTTTATCTGTTTTGTTGATTTTTTTCATAAACCAGCTCTTAGTTTTGCTTATTAATTTTATAGATTTCTTACTTTCAATTTTATTAATCTCTCCTTTGATTTTCAGAATTCCTAATTTAGTATTTAATTGGGAATTTTTAATTTATTCCTTTTCTAGCTTTTTTAGTTGCATGCCCAATTGATTTATATCTTTATTCTTATTCATGTAATCATTTAGAGATATACAATTTCCCCTAAGAACTGCTTTGGCTGCATCCCATAAGTTTGGTATGTTGTCTCATTGTTGTCATTCCCTTTGCTGAAGTTATTGATTGTTTCTATGATTTGTGGTTTGACTCACTGATTCTTTAGGATGAGATTATGTAGTTTCCAATTATTTTTCTTTTTGATTTTTAATAAAGTATTTTATTTTTTTCCTGTTAGATGTAAAGATAGTTCTCAACTTTTGTTTATACAAGCTTTCCAATTTCAGATTTTTCTCCCTCAGTCCCCTCCCTCCCCCTCCCCTAGACAGCAGGTAATCTGATATAGGTTTTATATATATACATAATAACATTAAACATATTTCTGCATTAGTCATGTTATGAGAGAAAAATCAGAGCAATGACGAAAAACCTCAAAATAGAAAAACAACAGCACCAAAAACAAAAGAAATAGTATGGTTCATTCAGCATCTATACTCCGCAATTCTTTTTTCTTACTGGATTTGGAGATCCTCTTCTATCATGAGTTCCCCTGGAACTCTTCTGTATCATTGTACTGGTGAGAAGAATATAGTCCATCAACATACAATGTTGATGATACTGCGTACAATGTTCTTCTGGTTCTGCTCATCTCCCTCATCATCATCCAATAGTCAATGACTGTTTTCTCCTCTGATTCAACATATCAGGGTCATTCTCATTGATAATTTCCTGTGATATTGTGTCCACACTCTTTGTTTGATCATGGCTTTCAGCTAGCCCAGTGATTCTTAGATTATCTCTCCTAGATCTATTTTCCAGGTCAGTTGTTTGTCTGATGAGGTATTTCACATTTTCTCCTATTTTTTCATTCTTTTGATGCTGCTTGATGAATTCTTGGTGTCTCGTGGAATCATTAGTTTCCATCTGCCCAATTCTAATTGTAAGGCATTATTTTCTTCAGTTAGCATCTCCTTTTCCATTTGGCCATCCTCCTACCCCCCAAATTGGGCAATAGCATTTTTGAGGAATTGTTTTCTTCAGTGAATTTTTGTGATTCCTTTTCCAAGTTACTGACTTTTTTTTTCATAATTTTCTTGTGTGACTCTCATTTCTCTCATTGCCTTTCCCATTTTTTTCTTCTACCTCTCTCATTGATTTTTAAAGGCCTTTCTTAGTTCTTCCAAGAAGGCAATTTGGTCCTGAAACCAATTCATCTTTCCCTTTGGGGCTTCACAGGTAGCTATTTTGAGAGTATTGTACTCACCTGAGTTTGTGTTTTTGTTTTCCCTGTAACCATAGAAGCTATCAATAGTAAGGGCCCTTTTTTGTTTCTTACTCATATGGTCTCCTATTTTGTGGGGTATAGGGCCTGGATACTGGCTTTCTGCTCTGAGGCTTCTGTGGCTTGTGGATGCTTCTCTGCCCTGGGCAAGAGGCCACAGATATTGATTTGTGTTGTGGCCTAGAGACTCCTGCTGAATTGCCCAGACACCTTCCATGATGTGCTGAGCTGTGCTGCACTCTCCTTTTGTCCAAGAGAGACAGACCTTTCCTGAAGTCTTGAAAATTATATCAAGTTGGAAGACTGTGTCTCTGTCTTTTTGTTGGTTCTGTAGTTCTAGAATCTGTTTAGAGGATTGATTTAATGTTATTTCTGAGGGAAACTTAGGACAGCTCAGGCTACTTCCTAGTATGTCTCTGCCATCCTCTCATCTTTCTTTTTAATAATATTTTCATTTTATCTTGTACTGAAGTTTCTCCTGCTTATTTCAATCTGAATCAATATAAGCTCTTGAAAACTCCATTTTGAGAAAGGGTAAGACCAGCCATTATTTTCTCTCCAAACGTTGCCACCGCACCCCTTTTGGAAACTACCTCCCCCCCCACACACACACATGCACACAGATTTTTCATATTATTTTTAGGTGTCATCTTCCTTCATTTGAATATAAGCTCCTTGAGGGTAGAAATTTTCTTTTTTATTGTTTGTATTTGTATCCCCAGCACTTAATACAATACCTATCACATGGTAAACTTTAATAAATGCTTCTTGACTTGATTTGTCATTTTTTGCTGTACAGTAATATTTGATGGCATCCACATAACAGGTTGGTTTTTTATTATTCCCCATCAGAAATACTATGTTTCTTAGTTCCTTGCTAATATAAAACAATGTTATAAATATTTTGGTAAAAACTGGAACTTTATATTTTTTACCTCCTTAAGATATGTGTTAATTAGAGGAATTGTTGCATCAAAAGGTATAAAAAAATTAATGCACTTTCTTGAATGAGTCTAAATTGCTCTACAGAATATGCCAGTACAAAACCTTCCATGATATCTCAGAAATGTATTATTTAAATTTTTTTGTCACTTTAGCCAGTTTTCATGGTATTGTAATGTTTGGAATGATGCCACCTGCTGGAGACTTACTGTAGAAAAGCTCTGCCATGAGGTGAAGGTCTCTGAGTGCTAGACCATGCGTCTTTTCTTTGGCATCAGGAAGTGATGTTTGCTTGTGGGAGGAAGAAGGGGGAGCCTGGTGCTCTGACTCTCTCTCTTTCCTGTGGACTCTGGTGGAGAGCGGAGCTAGGAATGTGCTCTCCCTTTAATAGATAGATGAATCTAGGCCTTTCTTTTTCTCTTCACCAAATTCTTATTCTCCTTAAGAAATGCTTAAAAGTCTAACTCTTGCTAAAGCTTTTAATTTATTGGTGACCACTCATTAGACATTTTAGACAGACTAGCTAGAATTTTACCCTTTACATTAAACTATCATATCTTATTATTGCTTTAATTTGCATTTGATTTGGAATACATTTTATTATGGACCTTTATAGTTTGAAACTCCTTTTGAAAATTGTTCACAAATTTGGGGCACTTATTTATTGGGAATAGCTGATATATTGTCATGTATGTGTAAATTTATATATGTGTATGCATAAGTATCTCTACATATTTTAGTGACTTTTGAGAAATACAGAATCCTGTCAGTAAATTATATTGTAGAATGTATAAAACAAAGGGCTACATTTTTATTACTTGTGGTTCTTATTCATGTAATCTGTTATACAAATTAACTTTTTGTTTGTTTTCAACCACAACCAGATGAGATCTGGTAATGCTATGACTTTCTATTCATATTTATGTAAATTATTTTCTTTTAGATTGTAGACCTTCTTCCTCTAAGGAACTGTTATTACATTACTTAGTTCTATAAAGTGTCTCCTTAATAATTTGTTATTAAGAGCATTAAATCTGTAGAATTATTTACATAACGATATCATCTGTATTGTATTGTTGGAATCCAGCCATTAGAATTCAATATATCTCTAATTAATTTTCTTTATTTTTTAGAATTACATTTTTAGTTGTATTTATAAAGTCATGAAGTCATCATGATAGTTTAACAACAATATGTCTTATTTATTTTCTAGTTATTTTGTAAAGAATTTGTATTAATATTTTTGTTCCTGATTAAATAAGTACCATATAGATATTCTGATCTTTGTGGATTTCCATTGTCCATATTTTTATTGAAGCTAATTACCATTTTAGTTATTTTCTTTGCTGAATTTCTGGGAATTCCTAAGTATGCTATCTTAAGCTATTATTATCTTATGCTATTCCAAAAGGGATAATTGTTTCCACTATTTTAATGTCAATACCTTTAAATTTGGCAATTCTTTTAAATACTTTTTTTTATTTAGAAAGAGAACTTTTTAAAAAATGGAAAATAATACATATAAGCAGAATATCCTTGCTTTACATTTCTCTATGCTTTGAAAGATTCTAGTGTTTTTCCATCACAAATTATTCTTGTTCTTGGTTTTATCTATAATGTTTTCATTATATTAAGGAAAGTTATAGCTATGGTACAATGTTTTAGGGTTGGTAATATAAATATAAAAGTTTTCTATTTGTGCATATTAAATTAATAATATTTTGTATTTGTTGTAATTTATGCACTGAACACATATTTTTTCTAATGTTGAGACATTCTAGTATCCTTGGGTATAAATGAGACAGCTAGGTGGCACAGTGAAAAGAGTGTTTGACTAAAAATTAGGAATATCTGAGTTAATATGTGGCCTCAGACAAACAAACTCTGTGATGCTGCTTAGGCAAGGCACTTAATACCTTGGAGCTTCAGTTTCTTCATCTGTAAAATGGTGATAATAATAATAGAACTTACCTCATATGGCTGTTTTGTGGATTAAATGTGATAATAACATGTAAGGTACTTATGTAATCTTAAAGTACTATCATCTTTTTATGCTTAACAATGATAAAAATACTAACGTCCAACGTATTCATAATGAATTATTTTCTACATGTATTGTAGTTTCCTGGTAAAGATTTATTTAAAATTTTGGCATCTATAATTTTTTGTGAAATTTGTCTATGGTTCCTTCTCTTGGCTTTTTCTTTCTCTAGTCTGGATATCAGGATCATATATTGCTAATAAAAGGAGTTTGATAGAATATTTTGTTTGTATACTTTTAGATTTCTTTTTGATCATAGGTATTGAATATTCTCTACTTTTTGAAACTATTCAGCTGCAAATTCTTCTTTTCTACCATCTTCCCCCAAAGCTCTTTTTTTGACAGTCACTTTTGATTTACTCTATTACTTTTTTTTGATTTGGGGTTGTGCAGTAATCCCTGTTTATTTATTTATATTTGTTTGTGGGTTTTTTTGTGGGGCAATGAGGGTTAAGTGACTTGCCCAGGGTCACATTGCTAGTAAGTGTCAAATGTCTGAAGCTGGATTTGAAGTCCTTTATGTAGGCATGCCATTCTGGATGGTCCTCTTCCGGCATCTCCCATGACTCACAATCAATTTCATAGTTCTTCAGAAAGACCATGAAAATGTCATTGCAGCTTCTGACCTTTGTGTGAAAACTTGCCTCATGTGAGTTCTCTGTAAAGTAGTATTTTACACATTTGGTATTTGAACAACATGGCTAGAACATCCAAGGTGTGTTCTAGCATAGAGTTTGATTGCTTGGTACTTTAAGGTAATAAAAGACCTCAGTGTCTTATACTTTAGCTTGCCAGATGATCATCAGAATCTTACTAGGATAATTCCATTGGAAGTGATTGAGTTTCTCAGCATAGCACTAGTATAATGTCCAGTTTTCACAGCAATAAAACAATAAGATCAGCTCTGTAGACCTTTGGTTTGGTAGGCAGTCTAATGCTTCTTACTCCCACACTTTCCTTTGGAGTGTTCCAAACATTAAGCTAGCCCTGTCAATGTGTGAGTCAATTTCATCATCTATGAGGACATCCCTCAAAAAGCAGACTTCAGGGTAAGTGAACTTATCCACAGCATTCAAAATATCTCCATTTGCTGTAACCAGTAGTTCCACAAATGCATGGTGCATTGATGGCTGGTGGAGAACCTGTTTTCCTGATGTTAATTTTCAGGGCAAAATTATCAAAAGCAGCAGACAATCTTTGCATATTCTTATCTCAGCCTCAGAGACTACATTGAGTGCATAATCATCCGCAAACCAAAAAGTCCCATACTAACTCTCCCTCCACTTTAGGTTATAGCCTTTTCAAGTCATTGCAGTAGACAATTCTGAAGTTATTTTCATCTGTTTTGTTTGTTTTGTTTTGTTTTTTTGGTGAGGCAATTAGGATTAAATGACTTACCCAGGGTCACACAGCTAGTAAGTGTTAAGTGTCTGAGGCCTGATTTGAACTCAGGTACTCCTGACTCCAGGGCCAGTGCTCTATCCACTGTGCTACCTAGCTGCCCCTATTTTAATCCTTTTTGAAGGCATCTACCATCACTGAAAACATCATGCTAAAATCCAAGGGAGCAAGGACACAGTCTTGTTTCATTCCACTGGTGACTGAGAAAATGTGAAAGCATCATCTATTATCAAGGAATCATGAAATTATTCCATTATGACTGATGAACAATACTGATGAATTTCTTTGTGCAACTAAATTTGTATATAAAAGTAAATAATTATTTTGTATTTTTCTGTGGAATATAAAAATGTTTTTATATATTTTTATATAGAAGTGAATAATTACCTTTAAAATTTTTGCCATGGCATGTAAAATATATTTTAAACACATTTATACATCTGTTTATTGTTTTTATGCCCTGGAATGTGATCAATTGTTGTAAAAGTATAATGGGATGCTAAGAAAAAATGTTTTTTTCCTAATTTCTTTGATTTTTATCTGAACTTATTTCTTCTGATGAGTTTTCATGTTATGTTTTTATAGCAGCTCTTTTTTCATCTTTTTTTTGGGGGGGAGGCAATAGCAGTTAAATGACTTGCCCAGGGTCACACAACAAGTAAAGGTCAAGTGTCTGAAGTTGCATTTAAACTCAGGTCCTCCTGAATCCAGGGCCAGTGCTTTATCCACTGTGCCACCTAGCTGCCCCCTCATGTTATATTTTTAAAAGAAAACAATCAAATTCTTACCTTTTGTTTAATGTTTATTTTTTTTAAGTGTATTAAACCCACATCTGCAGGTTGTCCTATTGTGTTATATAAACCAATATTTGTTTTTTGGGAATGCTACATTCCAATTCTTCCTTTCATTTCCTATAAATAAGGTGAAATTCTTTGCTATTTTGGATTCAGGAGGACCTGAGTTCAAATTTGGATTCAGACACTTGACACTTACTAGTTGTGTGACTGGGCAAGTAAGTTAACCTTCATTGCCCCACAAAAAATAAAATAAAATAAAAATAAAAATAAAAGGCTGCTCCCAATCACTAATATAAAGAGAAATGTAAAAACAAAAAAAGGTAAAAAGCTTTTCTGAATGCCCACAGGCTTATTGCTGGGTATCATTTTGAAGTTTGACAAAGATGTTTCTGTCTAAATTTTGTTGATGCTTTGTGGATTCTCTTTGGAGGGGCCAAATTTATTATGGGGAGAGTTAATTGGGTGGCTTGCCATAATATTGGGGTTCAGAAAATAAGGAGAAACCTCTAGGTCCAAAGTTTCCTCCTTTCCAAACTGCCTTTTTAATGATTTCTTTTCCACAAACGAACCAGGATTTATTAATAGAAACAAAATTTACAACAAAGGTGAAGTTAATAAAGCCAGGAACAAGGGAATTAGGGAAGAGAAAATGAATAAGCTCCCTAACTCTAACAAAGACTGACTCAAACCCCAAACTTGTTTCCTGCTAAGTTAGCTCAAAGAGATGCCCTTAATACTACTTACCACATGGGGTCAGTAGTTTCAATGGGAGTCATCTGCGTAGTCCCTCTCCAGTCACCAGAAGGAAAAAGAACTCTCATAGCAAATGTCGCCCAAAGGGGAGGTACTTCAAGCTGAATGGCTGAGAGTGGTCCTCTAGTGATGTCAGTAGTACACTAACACATCACTCAGAACTGGCCAGGTGTGGCTTACATCTAATCATCCCCAAGTAGGGACTTAGTCGGTTTCTCATTCTCACCCAATTCAAACAATACTAAATCAATCAGGTGGGGTCCCTGAGCATCTGCCAAATTCCATTATTTTATCACATCTTGATCTGTGTTTTGATCTTTATTTTTGCTATTTTTGGAAAAGAATAATGTTTATAATGTTATATTGTATTTTGAGTTTTATTTTTTTATTTTTTATTTATTTATTTTTTTTGGTTGTCATTGTGGCAGTTTATTTAAAACAAATAAAACGGTGTAATGTTTTACTCATTTTCTTCACTTCTCATTCTAGCATTTGGATTGGTGATCTTGATGGCTAGCTGAGCTGCTCTCTCAACTATGACTTTCTGATTCTTCAAGGAAACATTGTGAGCAATCTCAGCACAGTAAGTTTTGTTGTACATCAGCAGCACTTCTATCTCTTTGACATTGTGCATCAGAAAGTTCCTTAATCCATTAGGTAACATATGTTTCATCTTCTTATTGCTTCCATAATCAATATTGGGCATCAAGATCTGGCCCTTGAATTTTCTTTGTGATCTATTGTCAATGTCTCTTGGCTTAAACCTGTTTCTCTTGATCTTGACATATAGGTATGACTGGTGGCAGATGAACTTGTTCCTCTTCTTGATGATTTTGGGCTTCATGAGAGGTCTGAGGGCAGGCATGGTGCCAGTGAAGAGAGAGCTTCCCCTCCTTGGGAAGCACTAAGGAAAAGAACCTGAGTTTTATTAAAGTATTTTTCTATTACCTTTGGATTATTTTTAGTTTTAGTAGGACTTTAATATTTCCTTATCATATTGTTTTATGTTGATTTTATCAAATTATATTTTCTTTCTGTTTATCTATTTTAGTGTACTGGTTCTATTGGTCCTTTCTCTTCATTTTTTAGAGTGTCCTTCAGACCACTCAGGGTTGATTAAAATCTGTGGTCATCAGGAGTGAGAATGATGTAATAGGTGGGGGGATTCCAGAAGGTCCCTGAAGCCGCATCTGTTCTCTACAATCTTTGGCTCCACTCTTCTAGACTGCTCCATCCCTGAAGTGATCAAGTTTCTCCTGTTCTTATACTGTTGTTTCATAGTAATTCATGATACACTAAACCACTGAAGTTTTATGGGAAGTTCCAATCATCATAGTGACCCAGGAATACTATCAATAAATGTCTCTTTTATCCTTTCATTCTCCCCTAGATCTGCCACCTTTCTTCCTTCCTGTGCATAAAGGGATGTGTTCCAATTTATATGCCTCAGTCAACCTTAAGAATGATGGACCAGGGGGCAGCTAGATGGTGCAGTGGATAGAGCGCCGACCCTGGATTCAGGAGGATCTGAGTTCAAATCCAGCCTCAGACACTTAACACTTACTAGCTGTGTGACCCTGGGCAAGTCACTTAACCCCAACTGCCTCACACACAAAAAAAGAATGATGGACCCTCCCACACACACACACATACACACCATTGGGGTGTTAACTTTAAAAGCTGATGCCTAATATATTTTTGTTGTTTGTCCTTCATTCTCAAAGGGGACCATAATGTCATGGTGATGTCATGACTTGCACTGAATTGGATTAAAGTGAGGGAGGACTGTTTAAAGTCACCAACCTTACTTTTTCCTCCAGAGCCATCCAGGTGCAGTCGCATGATATACATCAGAATGACTGGAGGTGGCCCCAGATGTTTAAGGCAATTGGTTTTAAGTGACTTGCCCAGAGTCACATTGCTAATAAGTATCTGAGGTGAGATTTGAATTCAAGTCCTCTCAACTTCAGGGCCAGTGCTCTATCCACTGTACCACGTAGTTGCACTGATACCTAAAATAGCAGCTTCCAGGAAGTATGGAAGCTGACCTGGGGCAGTCGGTCTATAGACTACATGAAAAGGATACCAGAAATTACGTGGTTTTGAAAATTTTCTGTTATTTTTTCCTATAAAAGTTATATTGTGGTAATTTCATTTATTTCCCATCATCTAAGTACTCTTTCCTATTCCTGTCATTGTTAAGTATCTTTTCTTTTTGATTTGAGGTGGTGAGGAAACATCTATGACCTAGATTGCCTTTTCCTTCACTATTTTCCCAGAACATCTCTTTCCAAGTTACCTCCTTAACTCAACTTTCACCTACTGTTTAACCTTTTTAAAAATGATAATAGCTTCTACTTTTTAGCTTAAAAATCATTTCCCTCAAAACAACACTGTTCCATTTTATATTTTACATTACCTCAAGCATAAGTTTGGTTCATTTATAAGGTATCTATAAAAAAGGAGAAGTGGAAAGGTATTTAAGGTAAAATCTGACTCACTAGACAGCTGTTTATTTCTTCAGTAAAAATGAAATATTTAACATAAGAGACTGAAATGTTCATTGACAAATGACTTTAAAAAGTAGTAACAATAACATAACTACTGTTATGCTTTTTCAGGAGGTCAACTTAAATAACAGAAGATGAAGCAGTTTTCAGGACTACTGAATATTTATCACTGACTCACCTTGACTCTTCACTGTGCAAACAATTTCCTCCAAGTCTGTCTTCTCAGAACCTCAAAGTGGTCTTAAATGATTTGCTCAAGGTCAGTCAGCTATTTAATTGCTTAACTAGACTTCATCTCAGGTCTTCTGCTTCCAAGTCTAGGACTCTTCCTTTTATACATTGTTGCCTCTTTCAATCATGCTACATATGGCCTTAGAATATGCCATTCTCTGGTGAGATAACCTTTGTTTCATGGTCCTATCCTGAAAGGTTAGTGCCCACAAACCCATTTAAAGGCATGCCTTTGGATTTCCTCCTCCTAGAATACTGACTATATGGTGGTCATCATGAATTCCCCACCTCTAATCAGAATATCTTGATGAAAAGTGCAGTTGTCCAATTCATACAATCTATCCCATACTTCTAAGACAACAAAGGACCACTAACAAATCATCTGGCAAATGATGCTGTGGCAGAAGGAAGTGTCCCTGGACTCAGAGGGGATGACAACAGGAATCTGGAAGTGACAGATATTTTCATTTTTGATGAGGGATGAACCACGCTAGCAAATAAATGACCCTCTGCAGTAACTAGAAATGCATTGTCAGGGATAACATCCAAATTCAAGAACAAGAATCCAGGGATGAAGAGGAAAAATGATTGCAGAGGCCAAAAAAAAATATGGCTAAATATAGCACAGTGCTAAAGGAGTTATTAATTATATTGGAAACTTGTTTGAGTAATCTGCCAAGTGAAATAGAATGAACACTTTGCACAAAGGAGCAATTCAAATTCTCATCAATCTTAGATTCTTGAGACACATTGTGGTGTAATGGAAAAAATATAGGACATGAAGTCAGGAGATCTGGGGTTCAAATCCCTGTTAACATTTATATTCACTAGATATAATTTAAAACCAAGCAATGTAATGTTTTCAAACCTCAGTTTTCTCAATGGGGTTAGGAATATATACATGTATACATGCATATGTATATGATGTAAAACATGCATGTATATTGACAAATATGAATATGTACATATATGTTATATATATATGGGTATAAATATGTATGTATTCTCTCATAGGGTCTTGTGAGAAGGACCTTGTAAAATTTAGTGTTTTCTATAAATGTTACCTGGTCTTTGCCATCTTCCCTAGTAACTTTATATTTTGACAATGGACCCCATGGATGCAATAGTTAGGTGTTTCTGTACTGTAGCAACATGGCCTGGTCAGGCAGTATTAAAAGCAAGTAATTGAGTAGCTAATTGGAAATCCTCAAGTTCATATCTCTTATAACTATAGTTTTATATATATAATCTCCTTGAAATACAGTTCTATTTACCATTAATGATTGTTTTGGGACATACAGAATATTCAAGAGGATTAGCACCTCAGGAATTAGAGCTTGCCAAGCCCTTTTCAGTGCTGCTCATCCAGCTTTGGTGTCCACCTGATTCACCCAACTCTCATCAATGGCTCCAAGAAACTGTAGGGTGCTCAGAGGCTACATTTTAAGGAACTGTCTTCACAGATTTGCTAATCTAGGTAAAGGGTAAACAACATGCCTCAAACCTGTTGGTGTGTTAGGAGGACATATAACACAAGCATGTAAAGACTTTCCCTGATGGAATGGTCAGATGACAAAAATTTGTTCCAATGGCCATGAAGGCAGCTGAAGCAGGCACTATGGAGTACTTATAGCTTGGTCAGGCATTGACTATACCCTAAGGTATTGCTAGTTGACTTGGATTTTGTCCTGTCCCTAAACTTTGATGACTCTGGTACTTTATGCAACTCTAAATCATGCACAAGCCAAGACATCACCTGTGAAGTCATTGGTCCTCCTCAGAAAGGAAGGACAAACAATAATATTTGCTCTGGAGCCTAGATTATATTTGCTTTTAGGGGGATGGGGTTAGGGCAGTGAGGGTCAGAGCATTAATTCTTGATTAATGTAAATAGGAATGTAGGCTTTTTTAAAAGAGATGAAGTGGGGGCAGCTAGATGGCGCAGTGGTTAAAGCACCAGCCCTGGATTCAGGAGTACCTGAGTTCAAATCCCGCCTCAGACACTTGACACTTACTAGCTATGTGACCCTGGGCAAGTCATTTAACCCCCATTGCCTAAAAAAAAAAATTAAAAGAGATGAAGTGTCTAGAATAATGATATGTGGGGATTAGTAAAAGATATGTAATTTGGACAATTATTTCCAAATATTTGAAGGACTGTCATGTGGGGAAAAGTATTAAGTTTGTTCTGATTAGTCTTTCAGAGAAGAATGAGAAAAAATATAGATGAATGTTTCAGATTAACATTTTCACGTAAGGAAAAAAAACACAAACTATTACTAAGAATTAGAACTGCTCAAAGGCAGAACAGAATGATTTAATTTGTTGTTTGTTCTCCATTATTAGAGCCATTCACACTATAGCTAGATGACCACACATCAAGGATATTATAAGGAATGTTTTTGCCCAAGTATGGGTTAAATCAGAAGAACTCTGAGGGCCCTTACAAACCATTTGCTCATAATAACTCACACATGCATTTGAGTCCAGTCTTCTCTCACTAATGACCCAAGACTGACTTTTGGATTTTTACCATAGTATGTACTTAAACTGCTGTGGAAAAATATAGAATTTGGAATCATGTGACCAGAGTTCAAACATTACTTCTGTTATGTAGTACATATATGACCTTGGTCAAATTGATTAATGACTCTGAGCCCCAGTTCCATTTATCTGCAGAATTATGGAGTTAGAATAAATAACCTTTAAGATTTACTCTTGGGGCAGCTAGGTGGCACAGTGGATAGAGCACCAGCCCTGGAGTCAGGAGTACCTGAGTGCAAATCTGGCCTCAGACACTTAACACTTACTAGCTGTGTGACCCTGGGCAAGTCACTTAACCCCAATTGCCTCACTGGAAAAAAAAAAAAAAAGATTTACTCTTACCTCTAAGAATGTGACTTTCAGGACAACTGTGAGGGCTTTATTTGGGAACAAAATCTCTAATTATGTGGATGCACAGTGTTTCATTAAGAAGCACCATTACTGGATTATTTATTTTTATATTCAATCAACCATCTTTGCTCATTTGAGATTCCAGGTATTTGTTTGCAGGCAGTTCATAAAAATCTGTGCAATCCAAGGCATTTTCCCCAGAATAATACATGAATGTTCAAATATCATTCCTGGCTGCGCTTCTATTGTACTACAGTTGAGTTCTATCGAATTGAGATCAGAAATAAAACACTGGGGTATCATTTTGGTGAGAATAAGCCTCAGGGTTCTTTATTGTTTTTTGTGGGACAATGAGGGTTAAGTGACTTGCCCAGGGTCACACATCTAGTTAGCGTCAAGTGTCTGAGGCCGGATTTGAACTCAGGTCCTCCTGAATCCAGGTCAGGTGCTTTATCCACTGTGCCACCTAGCTGCCCCCCACCCACCCCAGGGTTCTTTAAATAAGCAAGATTTGCAATTCATTCATTTATTTATGTTGCCCTTTCAATCACAAGCTTTGTGGGAGGATATTTCACGTGGTCCTACTTCAATTTGTCATGAATGACATGACAGCAGTCCTGGGTTTTGGAAGTCTATGCAACCAGGGTAAGTTTCTGTGATGGGAAAGCTTCTAGTCTGGTCCCAGCAACTGACAGCTTTTGTTTTCTTGAAGCTAGTCTGTCAAAATATAGAGAACCTCACTATGAGAAGTGCCTTTTAGTGATACATTTTTTTTATAACCACAGCAAATGATCAATAAAAGAAAAAAAATAGAAAAGGCCTCAAATCCTGTTTCTTTCATCTGTTTCTGTAGTGATAGTGGTAGGATGTAACAAAATAAGGGAGGGACAGAAAATGCTAAGAATCACATACCTTTTATACTGCCAATAGATATGAGATTCATTCCTGGGACACACAATATGAAATCTTTGTCAAGATATCATGAAATAAGCACACTACTAGTGAATCAGAATTGTATTTGTTTTGACCTTTTTTTTCTTCTAAAAGAGGGCAGAAGGCAAAACAAAATTATAACTAAATGGCAGAATGTATAATAGATTCTACTTGAAGTGAAAAATAAAGTCATTTAAGGGACTGGTTTTTATTATGAATTCAAAAACAACCCCAAATATTTCAAAGGGAATTTGCCCATCTTCTCTTCAAGAGTCCTTTTGCAAAAGGCCACCGTGAATATAACTGTAACATTTTTTTAAACACATCTGTTGCATATGAAGAAGTCCTTGAAACTTTCCATGTTAAATCAATACATCATTTGAAAAAAAGAGAAAGAAGACCCAATCATTAAATCTGTCAAGTTCACTCAGCACTAATTCTTTTTGATGATAGAAAGGGTTGCATTTCAGAGAAAAAGCATTGTCACTCCCCAGTCAAGTTCTTTGGGAAAATTAATGTTGAAAGGGCTTGGTACTTGGTAATGATGATGCAACTTTCTTACTGGCCATTGAACAAGATGATCTGCTGACTTAGTGAATCTTAAAAAATGGAGTGACTTCACCCTCTATCTCCCCCTATCTTTTAAGTGAATCCAAATATTTTGATCCCCTCCTTGGAGGGGTGGGAGAAGGAACTGGTGCCTTACCTACCTTCTAGTAGCATGGAGTTTGAGAATACATGGCCATTAAAACATATATCCTAATGGTAAGGTGAGTCTGGGCTTAGGTTTTGCATAATGGGGATTCAATAGGTTGGAGTCTAAACCATCAGAGGGAGAAACTACATTGTTGAAATCATAGATGGATTGAAGTGTGAAGGGGCTGAAAGAAGTGCAAAGTACAGATCATCACATGCTTTATTTTATTTATCATTTTTCAGCTTTCAGAAACTGCTTATAACACAGTATCCATTATGGATTCTGACTCATTTATACACATATATGATGACTTTACTTATTAGAATGAATCTTCTCCAAATGATTGGCCGTGCCTTAGCAAAACAAACAAAAAAACCCCAAAATTCATGATTAGAAAACTAGAAATCGACATAAACTGAGTGAATCACAATATTGTCCAAATTGCAGCTTAAAAACAACAACACCATTTCTGCTTTAAATTCAGAACTAATAATTTTAATCAATTTGGTCCACCCTTTGATTTCCCAAACATCAGAAGATATCGATAGATATCACAATAAATTCTATTAGCACTAGTTGAAAGTAACCAAAATCTCTTGGGGAGTTTGCTTTATAGTCATTTTACAAATTTTTACAGTTGAAGATCAGCACAAAGGTAAGGCATTTCTTCTCTGTTTAGCATGGATTAGGAAATTTCCTCTCCTAACACATAGGTGAGAGGGCAGCTAGGTGGCACAGTGATAAAGCACTGGGACTGGATTCAGGAGTACCTGAGTTCAAATCTGGTCTCAGACACTTGACATTTACTAGCTGTGTGACCCTGGGGAAGTCACTTAACCCCCCTTACCCCAGAAAAACAAACAAACAAAAAAGCTAGCCTAACACATAGGTGAGGTTGTGAGGAACCAGTTTTACTATTCCTATCCCCTATCCCTGCAAATACTCTTGAACTTTTGTGAAGCAGCCCCACATACTTTTAATAACCTAGCCTAGCTACCCCAGAAAAAAGGCATGGACACTAGACCATTATGGAGAGAGTGAGATGTGCCCACATTTTGTGGCAATTAAGGAGTTAAAATGTTTAGGAAATAAACAACAATGACATAAGCACAGATATGGAAACAATAGAAATCAGGAACTATAAAATATAAAAATGGGGAAAGGAGGGTAGGCATCAGTAGCAAAAATCCAAAGGTCTTCTGAATTAAGTTCTTTTTAAATTTTCTACAGAGTTCTAGAATTATGCAGTGTTGTCAAGACTAAGCCTTTCCATGGCAATGATCATGTATACATGGCTGAAGTAGTGAGGGAAGGAATAGAACAATCGATTAGGAAAGATCTTGAAAATAATCTTGTAAATCTAAATTTTCAATTTCAGATCTTTCTCTTTGTGAATACTCCTTATATGAGTTACATCCCAATTTCTGTCATATCAAATGCCCTTAAATTGCTGAGAGAGAAGGGAAGGCCGTCACTTATAATAAAGAAAATGAAATAAAACACATTTTAAGCTCATCCTAAGTACATAGGTTTGAAACTTCCTTTTAGGAGGGAACTGTTATGCTCTCATAAAAGGTATCTCTTCATTCAGGAAGTACTTGGGTTTCTGGAAAGAGGAAGAAAGAGAGGGAAGATTGAATTGTAAATGAACCAAAGGGACACCAGTGAATCAAATATTTGAGTATTCTATATACAAAAATCATGTCGTACTACACAAAGACCTGCTTTTCATATTAGTTGCATTAAAGCATTCCTAAAATACAGTACTTTTGACAGGTAATAATTAAAATCTCTATAAGACAAAAATGTGATAAGCATGATTTTTTATGAAGCAAGCATTTCTGTATATTTTATGTATGTATGCATTTAGGGGTCTGTGTATATGGAATAGGATGGGGTAGTTACTCTATGTGTCCTTCCTACATAAGGAGATTTTATCTAGCTTCCAGTGGCCAAAATACTCTTATTTTATACATATATATAGGAAAATACTTACATGTTGACATGCAATTATCCACTGTAAGAAAGAACTACCCAAGTATAAACTGGTTTCATATACTTCTCCTGTTAAGAATTTTACTATGTCCATGTTAAGGAAGTAGCAATACTCCATTCTCCTCCCTAGGCAAATAACCTTGCTTCCAATCTGGCCCCAGAAAGGATTATTCATGGAAGGATGCTTTATGAGGAAGTGCCCTACCATCCTAGACACCATCATCACCAACCATCATAAAATTAAAGTTGATGAAGAAGAGACATGTGCCAGGAAGGACATTCTCTACCACCTTCCCTCAGAACTTGATGGAGTTAGCCCAGAACACTGCCCCCAAGAATCCTGGGAACTGTAGTGTCCCTTAAGTGACACACCCTGATTCTTGCCCATCTTCCTCCAACCCTCTTCCAGTGGAATAACTGCTGTAGAGACCTGACATAGTAATTGTTGCCTCTGCAACCTCAACCTCCAAAGCCACAGCTACTGGAGACACAACAATCCTTGGCATTACCAATGTTAAAAATGAATGTAGTTTCAGCAATAGAAATGCAATAAAGAAAGTGAATTACCACCTGCTTTGCTGCTGTACCTAAGATCACTGGGCTATTCTGCAACTGAACCATACTGTATGTGTTATCTCTCCCACATTAGAATTTGAATTACTTGAATGCAAGTACTACCTTACTTTTCTATTTATATCCCCCCAATTTAGCACAGTGCTTTACAACTAAGAATTGCTTAAAATGTTTTTTATTCATTAATCCAATATACTTCAAATATATTACCCTTAATGGGGACAGAGTGAAATTCTTTTTTTTCTGTCAATTAATTTTTTTTTCACTTCATACCATTTTATTTTTCCCAATTACATGTAAAGGTAGTTTTTAATATTTATTTTTGTAAGATTTTTAGTTCTAAATCTTTCTACCTCCCTTCCTTTCCCCCTTCCTCTTCAAGACAGCAAGCAATCTTATCTAGGTTACTCAAGTACAATCATGTCAAAAATATTTCCACACTAGTCATGTGTGAAAGAAGAATCAGAATAAAAGGCAAAACCACAAGAAAGAAAATAAAAACAACAAAAAAGTTAAAAATAATATACATTTATCTGTACTTAGACTCCATAGTTCTTTGGATGTGGATAGCATTTTCTACCATGAGTCCTTTCAAATTGTCTTGGATAAGCAATAGCTGAGAAGAGCTGAGTTGATCATCACACAATGTTGCTGTTTCTGTGTATAATGTTCTCCTAGTTCTGCTCATTTCACTCAGCATCAGGTCATGTAAGTCTTTCCATGCTTTTCTGAAGCCTACCTGCTCGTCATTTCTTATAGCACAGGAGTATTCCATTAAATTATATACCAAAACTCCATCAGTCATTCCCCAATTTATGGACATCCCCATAACTTCTAATTCTTAACAACCACAAAAAGAGCTGCTATAAATATTTTTGTACTTGTATGTCATTTTCCATTTTATTAGGATTTCTTTGGGATATAGACCTGGTAGTGGTACTTATGGGTTAAAGGGTATGCATAGTTCTATAGCCCTTTGGGCATAGTTCTAAATTGTTCTCCAGAATGGTCGTATCAGTTCACAACTCTACCAACAATGCATTAGTGTTCCAATTTTACTACATCTACAACATTTATCATTTTTCTCTCATTAGTCAATCTAATAGGTATGAGATAGTACCTGAGAGTTGTTTTAATTGACATTTCTCTAATAAATAGTAATTTAGAACATTTTTCATATGACTACATGTCATTTTGATTTCTTTGTTGATGCAGTAAAAATTCTTGATAGGATTAGCATCTGGACTCTCCATTTGTATACATTTTGTTCTGTTTTATTTTATATTTTATATTTATATTTTATTTTATATTGGCTGCCCCAATATGCAGACATTTACCCCTAATATGAACAGACCTCTTATATGATCATTATCAAATATCTGAGCCCTCCTTATGAAAAACAAACACAACAAGTCTCCTATGGTCTAATTGTCCCCTCTGCATAGCTGTAAAGCCAGGAAAGGAACTGGAATTAGGAGAGGGAATCCTGTTTGTCAGGGTGACTGGGGTCAGAGAGAATCTGTCAGAGTTTGGCAGAGAATATTAGTACTTGGCACTTAGGAACCTAACAGAAGAGGAGGGAATCTGGCAGGAAAAAGGAAAAAGGGCAGAAGAAGAAGGTTTGCCAGGAAGATTGCTGCCAGACCTTATTGCAAAAGACTACTAGCCAGTAAAATCCCCAGAAGCAGGGTTAGGTGACCTTTTCAGAGGACCAGGAAATTTTCTCACTGTCAGATCCTGAGGTGGTAGAGAACCATACACAATTTGGATGTGTTTTTATTGATGAAATAAGAACAAATTGAGGTAGCATGAAGTAAGGAAGAAGTAGAAGGAAATTTCATATCAGTGATGATGAGAGTATCAAGATTTCTCTGATAAACCCAGGCTTGATTGTCCACCTTTTCCTAGAATTTCCTCATGGCCAAGATATTGACAACTCTTAGCAGTTTGCTAATAATCAAGAATGTCACTATTTTGACTAACTTTCAAGCCTAAGGCTTTGCCCCATTATCAGAATATAGAAAGGGATATTTAGTTACTACTAGACTAAGTGGTTCAGTGCACAGAATGTTGAAGTTCGAGGCTGGAAAACCTGAGTTGAAATCCTGCCTCTGATACTTACTAACTTACTAGCTGTGTGACCCTGAATATGTCCCTTAATCTCTCTGGGACTGTTTTTTCATCCATAAAATTAGAACAATAATTGCACCTACTTACTATGGTTGTTGTGAATATCAAATGAGATACATGTAAAGTTACTTAAAATCTTAAAGCACTATATAAATCCTAACTATTATCATTATTACTTGCTTTATAAAATAGTAGAAATAAGAGTAATGGCAAAAACATTAATAAATTAGGCAATCAAGTATTTATTAAGCATCTGTTTTGTGCTTGGCTCTAGGGATACAAATAAAATGATTGCTGTAAAGGAGTTTGCATTAATTATAATAACTATGGTATAGTGTTAAATGATAAGGTTCAATGGAGGGAAAGCCAGCCTGGGAATCAAGAAGACATGGGTTTAAATCTCTTCTGTCTGTGTCTCCACTTAAATCATTTGACATTTCACTGTTCTAGATAACTCCCTAAAACTATAATTTGCAGGGAATCTTCTGATGCTTATTGAGATATATGTAGTTACCTCAGGGGGAACTCTCTATATCAATGAAATCTTATGTTGGAACAACAACAAGAAGAAGATTATTTATTTACAAAAAAGCATTCATTTTTTTCATTTGATTCTTAGAATAAACCTATAATGTAGGTAGGTAAAATATTATTTTCTCCATTTGACAAAAGGAGAAACCAAAGTATCCTGTGGGACTAATGTTATAACTTGAACTTAATAAGGATTAACAAATATTTGTTGAATTGAATTGAAAGTGACTTGTCCAAAGACACAAAATAATTACAAGATCAAAAAAACTAAAGGGATGTTCAGAAGAATCAATTCCTTTGCATTAAGAAAGGCCCATAACTCCTTGAAAGATGATAACTTTCTTTCCTGTTTCTAAAGATTTCATTCAATATGAACAAAATATGATATCAAAGGGTTTGTTGCTATTGTAGTAACACTCTGACAAAGGAACTATTAAACATACAGGGTATGAGTGCCATGGAGGCATGTATGAGTAACATTGTATAGGGAAAAAAATCTCTTAGGTTTTATATTTTCTGCTAATTATTCATCTTTCTAATCTACAGAAACTAACAAGGTAGTTGGCAATGAAGGAATCTCCAGACAATTATATTCAACGCTCACCTCCCCTTTACTTGATAAATGGTCAAAGGATATTAACAGGAAGTTTTCAGACAAAGAAATCAAAGTAATCTATAGTCATCTCTCTGAGATGGGAAACAATAAGATTTATATTAAATATGTAAAATCATGTAAACATTTCTATATTGAACATTTTGTATAAAAAGATGAATGAAAGAAAAAGAATGAAAGTAAAAAATAGCATGCTTCATTCTTTATTCAAACAATATCAGTTCTTTCTCTGGAGGCAGATAGTATGCTTCCTTATTAGTTCTTTGGGATCATCTTGGATCAATGTATTGCTGAGAATAGCTAAGTCATTCACAGTTCTTCATGATACAATATTGCTGTTACTCTAACTGTTAATGTTGCCATTGTCCTGGTTATGCTCACTTCACTTTGCATCAGTTCATTTAAGGCTTTCTAGGTTTTTCTGAAATTTTCCTTCCATCATTTCTTATAGCACAATAATATTCCATCACAGTCATGTACCACAACTTGTTTCTTCATTATCCAATTGATGGACATCCTCTTGATTTCTAATTCTTAACCATCACAAAAGAGCTGTTATAAATATTGTTTTATACAAATAGGTCCTCCCTTCCCCCAGTTTCTTTTATTGGTGTCTGTGTGGCATAGATTTAGTAGTGGAGTTGCTGGATCAATGGGAGTGATAGAATTTGGAACCCAAAACATTAAAAAATTAACATTTTAACATGTAATTGGGAAAAAAACATATATATTTTAAAAAGAAAAAAAGAAAAAGTTATTAATAATTGACTTTAAAAGAAAGCTTTAAGGTAAAGTGACCTAATTTTTTAGGGGGGGCAGTAATTTCTATTGGTAATATTCTGGTGAGGGAAAGGTATTATAGGAATGGAGGGAGTAATAGTGTCTGCTTGCTCCTCTGAAATCATATCCTAAAAACAGCTATCTAGCATGTCATTATCTAAAGCTGAAACTTTTGTCAGGAATTGGGAAGTAGAATTTTTTCACCTGAAATTCATTGTATATGTATATCTCACATAAGCTAAAGCCTTAACATGGAAGAATAATTAGCAAAATTATGTATTATTCTCAATTAGCATTCTATACACTTTTTTCTTCAAATTAGAAAATTAAAATTGAATAAAGGCATAAGTTATAATTAAAGAGTTCAGTAAACTTTCTGTCATTTTTATGAATACCTCTGAGACTAGGAGTTGGTCAATGGTTATATTATTATAATACCATATTATAAATCATAGATAAAGATATGGGAAAAGGTGGGAGGGAGAAAAAGCAGCATTTACTTTTGATGTAGCATGATGCGTTGAGAGTTTTTAGATATGAAGTTAGGCAAATGGGTTCAATTCCTGTTTTAGACACTGACCTGAGTGACTCTAGTTAATTGAAGTAACCTCTCTGAGCCATAATTTTCTCACCTATAAAATGAAGGACTTGGATGCAGCAAAGTATAATTTCTCTTTAAGGTATAAATCTATGATCATATGATCCATGATCTCATAATACTAAATTTCCATAGGCAGTTCTAAAATACCTCCCTCATGAAATCTCTGAGGTCAAAGAAAAAATTATATGAATATCTAGAGACCCTAATTATAAATGTTCTGAAAGATGATAAGCTCATAATTATGGGTAATTTTAATGTCATAGAAGGCAGATATAAAAAATGGCAGGGAGTCCTTGGGAGGAATGGACTTACTACTGAAGACATGCATTTCATGACCTTCTCATTACCAACACTTTTCCATTTACCAAAACATAATAAAACCTTGTAGATGCACCCTAGCAGCAAATATTGGCATTTAATAGATTAAGTCATTGTAATAAGGAGAGACAGGATGTAAAAGTGACAAAGACAATGTGTGGCAAAGAGTTCTGTAACAATCATAATCTTATCATCTATAAATTAAACATTTGATTTCACCAAAAGTGAAAACCTTAAATAAAGCCAACTACCAGAAGACAATATTAACAGATTAGAGTGATCCTCCATGTGCAGTTTGTTGCTGACTTGGAGGGAGTGATGAGCTAAAACATGGTTGACAACAGTGGAACAGAAAATGAGTGGGCAGTTTTCAAGATTTCAAATGTACAGCACTGCATTTACTCATCTGGGTCAGACCACTCACAAACATTAAATTTGATTAAAATGATGGGAAAATTCAGAAGCTACTGGACAAAAATGAGAACTCCATGGCATTAACCAGCAGGAAAATTCATCTTTCTCTAAGAAAGCAGTATTTAATTCAATCAAAAGTAAAGTGTAAGTGACACAGGATCCTAAGATGCAGTGCAGATTCTTGGCTTAGGAAGAAGACAAGTAAAATTCAATCCTATGTTAATAATAACAACCAAAGTGCTTCTATTATACCATGAAAGTCATTTATGGCCCAAAGACCTATGGTGCATCTCAACTACTTAGCACTGATGGAGCCAAACTGATCAGTGAATATGATCCTGGAAAGATGGGCTGAAAACTTCCATAATGTTCTCAACAAACCATTATCAAAAAATTGTGAAGCTATAAGCCATATAGATCAGGTTGAAGTCAATCCCTCTCTGATCAAACTTCCAACTGAAGAAAAGAGGAGGCCATTAGACTCCTTTTGTGTGGCCAAGCATCTGGTGCCAATTTCATCCCAACAGAGATCTACAGGGCAGAGTGTCCAGTGTTCACATAAAAACTGACTAAAATTTTTCAGGTTATTTTTCTTTTATTCAGGTTTTCTTATACAAAATGACTAATATGGTAATATTTTACTTAATTACACATGTATAAACTATATCTGATTGCTTATTACCTCAGGGAGGGGATAGAGGATGGAGGGAAGTTGGAATAATGTTTGAAATTCAAAACTTTAAATAAAACTGTTTATTATTATGAAAAAAATAAAATAGTGATTAAAAAGGATAATTTCCAGGTTATATGGCAAGAGAAGGTTATCCCCCAGGAGAAAAAGGATGCTTCTATTGCCTATTTCTATGAAGGAAAAGGAAATAGATTGTCCTGTTATAATCACAGAGGGTTCTCTCAGTCATTGCTGGCAAGAATCTTGTCAGGATCCTCCTTCATAGGCTGATCCTTCGCCTGGAAGATGGTCATCTAGGTTCAGAAAATTGAGGAATGTAGATATTGATGTTCGTTGTCTAGGATCTCTAGGAGACATACCTGGAGCAAAACAGAAGTCTGTACAAAATGTTCATTTATCTGTCCAAGACTTTTGATATTGTCAGTTGTGTGGACTTGTGGAAGATCATGGAAAAATATGGTTGTCTGGAGAAGTTCATAAGTATTACATACCAATACCATGAAAGCATGCTTACATGGGTTCTGGATAATAGACAATACTTTCATGTTTACCCAGTCATCAATAAAGTGAAATGGGGCTATGTGCTTGTCCCATGCTCTTCTGCATAATGTTTTCAGCAATGCTGTTGGATGCCTTCAACAAGAATGAAAATCACATACAGGTGAGCTTTTGCATTGACACTAAATTATTTAACTTTGAACGGCTACAAGCCAGGACTAAAGTGGAGGGGGGATTGGTGTGACTTTTTGTTTCCAGGTGATCATGGTCTTACTGTAGCCTCAGAGGCTAAAATGCAATGGAGTATGAATTAATTCTTTGCTGCTTGTGGTGATTTTGGCCTGACAAATAACAGTAAAAAAACAAATGTTCTATACCAGCTAGTACTACACCATCTATACATAGAACCATCAGTTACAACAAATGGAGAAATTTTGAATGCTATGGATACATTCTCTTAACATTGGCAGTATAATTTCCAGAGCTCTGCACATGGATGAGGTTGACACATGCATTGCCAGAGCTAGGTCAACATTTGAGAAAGTCTAAAGGAATGTATGGGAGAAAAGAGATATTAGACTGCTTCCTAAACTGAAAGTCTACAGAGACATTGTGCTGACCTCATTGTTATATGTCTGGAAACCTGTACAGTATACAAGCACCATGACAGGAAATTGATTGATTCCATTTGAATTATCTTAAGATTCTGAAGATCACCTGAGAAGATGAATACCCAACACTGAGGTCTTTTCTCAAGCTGAACTGACATGCATTCAAACTCCACTGCAGAGAGTGAAACTCTGATGAGCTGACTGCATTATTCAAATGCCAAACATATGTTTGCCTAAAAAATTATTTTTACAAAGAACTCACGTAAGTCAAATGTTCACACAGAGGTCAGAAGAAGTGAAACAAGGATACTCTAAAGAACTTTGAAATTTATTGTGAGACATGGGAGACACTGGCACTGGACTATCCAGCTTGGCACACCCACATCACAAAGGTGCTGTGTTTTATGAGCAAAAAGGACTTGCAGTAGCTCAAAAGAAACATGAGGTGCCCAAATTTAAAGACATCTTCATCCCAAATGTCCTTATGGACTATCTGTGCCCGACCTATAGTTGAACCTTCTGAGCTCATGTTGATTTGATCAGTCACAGTCAGACACACTTGTACATTGACCTTGACATAGTGATATCATTTTGGTCCTCTTTGAATATGAAGAACAAGAACAATCACCTCTCTATCCCACTCTCCACAAAAGCTTTTCTAAACCTTTTCATCTCTCTTTAAAATTCCCATGATTATCCTTCCCCAAACTCTCTCAGCTGAGGACCTTGCCTTATATTTTACAGAAAAAAAAAATTGAGACAATTTGTCATGAGCTCCCTCTTCTCTCCTCTTCCTCATTTCCTATCACTCAAATCTTTTCTGTCACTTTCTCTACTCTCGCCATTGTCTCACAAGATGAAATACTACTTTCTAAGGTAACGCCTCTTCCTTCTCAAGTGATACCATTCCATCCCATCTTTTCCAACAAATTGCCCCCTCTGTCATCTTCCCTCTTTCATTTATTTCTAATCTCTCCCTGTCTTCTGGCTCATTTTCCTCTGTCTATAATTATGCACATGTCTCCCTCATCCTCATCCATTCACTTGACCCTTCCATGCTGACAAACTACCATTATATATCTCTCCTGTCCTTTGTAGCTAAATCCCTTGAAAAGGCCATCTACAATAGATGCCAACTATTTCTTTCCTTTCACTCTGTTTCCTTTTACCTTTCAATCTGGTTTCTCACTTAATCATTTCACCAAGATATCTGTCTCCAAAGTTACAAATGATCTTACTTATGAAATCCATTGGCCTTTTCTCAATCCTGATTCTCTTTTGACTACTCTAAAGCCTTTAACTCTCCTCTTTGATATTTTCTTTTCCGTATGTTTTAAGGACCCTCTTCTGCTTCTTCTAACTTCTCTGTCTACTGTGCCAGAAGCTCTTTCAAATCACATTTTCTAACTCCAAGAGTTCCTCAGGGTTCTGTCAGGACACACTTCTCCCTGCTTCACTTGGCGATCTCATCACTTCACATGGATTGAATTGCTGTCTTTATATTGATGTGTTGATGATTCTTAAATCTACCTGCTTCCCCAAACTCTCTGTTGGTCTTAATCTTGTATCTCCAACTGCCTTTCAGATGTCTCAAACTGGATATGCAATAGACATTTTTTTTGCAATAGCTATCTTAAACTAGGTATAACCAAAATAGAACACATTATATTTCCCACTAAACCCTCACACCATCTTCCCCAATTCTTAGACTTCAAAGCTTTGAATCTTGGTGTATTTCTAACATCTTCCATCTCCACAAAGTCTGTCAATTTTACCTTTGAAACTTCTCATAAATACCCCTTTCTTTGACACTGCTGCCACTCTAGTACAGACCCTCATCACTTCACATCTTAATAATTGAAATAACACATTAATTGGGCTACTTGCCTCAACTCTCTCAAAACTCAAATCTATCCTTCATTCAGGCACCAAACTGATTTTCCTAAAGGAAAGTGGCCATTAGGTCACTCCCTTACTCAATAAATTCCAATGGCTTATTTCCTCCAGGATCAAATACAAATGCTCTGTTTTGGAGTCCCTCATAGCTTATCCCTCTCTTACCTTTCTAGTTTTATACTTTATTTGCCACCATGCACTCTTTGGTCCACTGTACATTGGCCTCCTGGCTGTCCCACAATTAAGGCACTCTATTTCTTGGCTGTACATATTTTCTCTGGCCATTTCAATTCTTAGAACACTTTCTGTCCTCTTCTCTGATTACTGCTCTCTATTTTTTTCCAATGCAACAAACATTAATTTTATTTTTGCCAGTTACATGTAAGGGTAGTTTTCAACATTCATTTTCACAAGATTTAGAGTTCAAAATTTTTCTCCCTCCCTCCCTTTCCTCCCCCCTACACAAGATAGCAACCAATCTGATATAGGTTATATATGTACAATCTACAAGTGCTCTTCTTATTATTTCTTTCTATAGGGGTGGATAATATACTTTGTCATTAGACTTGGTGATTGTCTTGGATCATTTTATTGCTGAGAGTAGTTAAATCATTCACAATTGTTCATTGAACAATACTATGTCATTATGCACAATGTCCTCCCACTTCTGCTCACTTCACTATACATCAGTTCATATGAGTCTTTCCAGGTTTTTCTGGTATCATCCTGTTTGTCATTTCCTATAGCACAATACCATTCCACTACAATCATATACCACAGCTTCTTCAGTCATTCCTCAACTGATGGACATTCTCTTGATTCCCAATTCTTAGCCTATTTTCCTGCAGCATTAGATAAATTACGCCACCCAATTGTGCGTATGTTATTCCCTCCTTGAACCAATTCTGATGAGATTGAGGTCTTTGAACCAATTCTGATGAGTGTTAGGCTCATTTACTGCCCAGATTAAATAGATTACTTGACCCAATTGGGTGTGTGTGTGTGTGTTAATCCCTCCCTGAGTCAACTCTAATGAGATTAAGGTCTTTGAGACTATTCTGATGAGTGTAAAATTAATTTACTGCCCTGTTCTTCCCCAAACTCTTCCCCCACTCCATAAGCCCTCTCCTGTTTCTTTCATATGGGATTTCACCCCATGCTACCTCTGCCCTTCCCCCTCCCCCACTGCATTCCTCTCACTCCTCAATTTTACCTTAAAGATGTCATCATGGGGCAGATAGGCAAAACAGTGGACAAAGTATCCACCCTGGAACCAGAGGGATCCCAGCCAAAACCTGGCCTCAGAAAGAAGACAGTCACCCACTGCATGTCGCCCAATTCCAATTTTTTATGGTTCTCTAGAGTCTTGTATTTGAAAGTCAAATTTGCCATTCAGTTCAGGTCTTTTCATCACAAATACCTGAAACTCCTCTTTTTCATTGAAGTCCTATCTTTTCCTCTGAAATATTATACTCAGTTTGGCTGGATACATGATTCTTGTTTGTAATCCCAATTCCTTTGCCCTCTGGAATATCATATTACATGCCCTCTGGTCCTTTAATGTAAAAACTGCTAGCTCTTGTGCTATCCTGACTGGGGCTCCACAGTACTTGAATTCTTTTTTTTTTTTTGGCAGCTTGCAATATTTTCTCCTTGACCTGGGAGCTCTGGAATTTGGCTATAATATTCCTACAAATTTTCCTTTCAAGATTTCTTTCTATTTTACCTTCTGGAATATCAGGGAAATTTTCCCTAACAATTTCTTGGAAGATAATGTCTAAGCTCTTTCTTTGATCATGGTTTTCCAGTAGACCAATAATTTTCAAATTATCCCTCCTGGACCTATTTTCCAGGTCAGCAGTTTTTCCAAGAAGATATTTCACATTGTCCTCTACATTTTTATTCATTTGGATTTCCTTTATTGTGTCTTGGTTTCTCATAAGGTCACTAGTTTCCATTTGTTCAATCCTCATTCTTAAGGCAATTATTTTCATCAGAGAGTTTTTCCATTTGGCTTTTCAAGCTGTTGACTTTTTTCTCACGTCTTTCCTGCATCAGTCTAATTTCTCTTTCCATTTTTTTCTCTACCTCTCTAACTTTATCTTCAAAGTCCTTTTTGAGTGCCTCTATGGCCTGAGACAAATTCATATTTTTTCTTGGAAGGTTTAGATATAGGGGCCCTGATGATCTTTCTTTGAAGGTGCATTTCAATCTTCCTTGACACTAAAGAAACTTTCTGTGGTCCTAGCATTTCTCTGTCTGCTCTTCTTGTCTTTATTTTACTTGACTTTTAGCTCCTTAAAGTGGGGCACTGGTTCCAGGCTGCACTATTCCAAGGTTCAGGAGGTCCCAGGTGGTATGATTTAAGGAGGATCCAATTCTTCACTCTCCTGTCCTGTTCCCTCATCCTTAGAGGACCCCAGACCAATTTGCTAATCAACCAGCTTTGTGTGCTGTGTTTTTAAGCTCCGACAAGCCTGTGCCCCTCCCCAACCTGGGCCACTACTACTCCAGCTTACCTTCTGGTTCCTAGCAGGGTGAAAAACCCAAGTTCCACCTCAACACCACCAGAGACCCCTGTAATCCCCCCCCCAAGGGCTCAGCCCTCTCACCAGACTCCAAGCTTAGTTCAGATGACACTGGTGCTGCAGCTGATTCAAAGGCTCTTGGGGTTTTTCTCTGGTGAGGCCTTTCTGGGACTGGATCTTTGTCAGGGTGATTGTCAGGTTGGGCTCTACTCCTATCTCAGCATAGAAGCTCCCTCCTTCTGGTTTTCCAAGCCATCCTTAGTTGTAAAATTATTTTTAGCATATTCTTTGGATTTTGCTGCTCCAGGAATGGTGCTATGGCATTATTTGGATGTTTTTTGGAGTGATTGTGTCATGAATTCAAGAATTCACTGCCTTTCTGCCCTCTCTACTTTTTTAAAGACTCAAGTAAAATCCCACTTTATTTTTCTTTCAAATCATTCATTTTAATATTTTTTTTAGAAAAAATTGAGTCCTGAATTCTTTCCCTCATTCTCACCTTTTCCTAATCCAATGACAAGGCAAAAAATAGGATATCAATTATGCATGTGACAGCATGTAAAATATATTTCCATATTATCCATATTGAAAAAATAAAGCCTGAAAAATTCCTTTAGTATTGCTTTGGAATTGATTGCCTTTGAATTGTTCAGAGTATCTAAGACTTTCACCATTGATCATTATTACAATATTATTTGTTTGTTTATTTCTATTTGGTGGGGCAATGTGGGTTAAGTGACTTGCCCAGAGTCACACAGCTAGAAAGTGTCAAGTTTCTGAGATCGAATTTGAACTCAGGTCCTCCTAACTCTAGGGCCAGTGTTTATCTACTAGGCCACCTAGCTGCCCCATTACAAAATTATAGTTACTGTATCTAATGATTTCTCAGTTCTGCTCATTTCACTTTGCATCAGATCATGTAAGTCTTGCCATGGTGTGTTTTTTTCTGAAATCACTCCCCTCATCATTTTTATAGTACAATAGTACTTGATCACAGTCATACATCATTATTTTTTTAACCATTCCCCTATAGATGAATAAACCCTCTATTTTCAATTTTTTGCCACCTCTAAAAGAGCTGCTATAAATATTTTGGTAAATAAAGGTTCTTTTCCTTTTTCTTTTGATTTCTTTGGAGCACAAACCTACTAGTTGTAGTGTGCTGTCAAAGAGCACACACAGATTTGTTTCCCTTTGGGCCTAAAATTCCAAATTGTTCTCTGGAGTAGTTGGACCAGTTCACTCCTCCACTAATAGTTCATTAGTACACCTAATTTTTCCTCATCCTCTCCAGCATTCATCATTTCTTATAGGTGTGAAGTGGTACCTTAGAGTTGTTGGAATTTGCATTTCCTTAATTAATAATGATTTAGAGCATATTTCCTATGATTATACATGATTTTGATTTCTTTATCGAAAAGCTTCTTGTTCATATCCTTTGACTATTTATCACCTATGGAATGGCTCTTGCATTTATAAATTTGATTCAGTACCCTATATATTTGAGATATGAAGCCTTTATTAGAGAAACCGTACAATTTTCTGTACTATTTGATTGTCTATGATAACTTTTAGCAATATGTAGTTTCCCTGATTATTTCTTTTAATCAGGTCTATTTTTTCTTTTGCTTTGTCTGTCATCATGATCAATAACCCCAACTTTTTATTTTTGTTTTACTTCACCTGAAGCATAATACATTATTCTTTAGCCCTTTATTTTAACTCTTTGTGTGTGTGTGTGTGTGTTTATTTCAAATGTTGTAAACAACATATTGTTGGCTTCTACTCTATTCTTTTATCTGCATCCATTTTATGGGTAAGCTAACCCATTCGTGTTCACAATGATTGCTGTGTAACTCCCTCCATCGCTTTTCTTATGTTTATCTTCTCCTTTTTTTATCCTGTCCCTCCTCAAGAATCTGTTTTGCTTCCAACCAATGCCTCCCTTAATCTGCCCTCCTTTTTATCAACTCCTTCCTTTCCAGCTTTCCTGTTGAGTAAGATGAACTTCTATACACAAAATTTCTCTCTTTGAACAAATTCTAATGAGAATGAGTTACTATCATGGCCCCCTCCCCATATTTTCTCATCCTTTGTAAAGCTCTTCCTTCTGTTCCACTTTTATATGAGAAATTTTACCCCATTCTATCTATCTTTTTCCCCCCTCTCCTAATGCATCTCTCTTTCTCACTCTCATTTTTTAAAGTTTATCCCAACATAATCAACTTGCATCCATGCCCTTTCTATGTAGACTCCATCTAACTCTCCTAATGATGATAAGGTTATTAGGAGATACTTGTATTATCTTCCCATCTATGAATTGAAACAGTTTAAGTTTATTGAGTCTTTTTTGATTCCTCTTTCATGTTTACCTTTTTTAATGCTTCACTTGAGTCTTGTGTTTGAATGTCAAATTTTCTATTCAGTTCTGGTCTTTTCATCAGAAATGATTGAAAGTCTTCTATTTCATTAAATATGCATTTTTCTCTTATGGGATGATACTGTATTTCACTGGGTAGGATATTTTTTGGTTGTAAGCTTAGTTCCTTTGTCTTCCAGAATATCATATTCGCAGTTCTCCACTTCTTTAATATGGAAACTGCTAACCCTTAAGTGATCATTACTATAGTTCCACAATATTTGATTTTTTTTTCTTTCTGACTGCCTAAAATTGTTTTGTTTTGTTTTGTTTTTTACCTGGGAGCTCTGAAATTTGGCTATATTATTTATGGGAGTTTTATTTGGGGATCTCTTTCAGGAGGTGATGTGTTGCTTAGTTCAATTTCCTTTTTACCTTCTGGATTTAAGATATTGGGTCAGTTTTCCTTTATAATTTCTTGTTGTAGTTGTTGTTTTTATTATTCTTATTATCTCTACTTTCTAGCTTCCCTCAGTTCCTTCAAATCTTATCAAAAATCCCACATTCTACAAAAAGCCTTTCCCAATCCTCCTTAAGCTTATAGTCTTCTTTCTGAGATTATCCTCAATTTATCCACAAAATTTCTTTCTTTTTTTCTTTATCCAGTCCTTTGCATGTTGTCCCCCACATTAAACTGAGCTCCTTGAGAAGAGGTTCTTTTTTTTTATATCCCTAGTGTTTAGCACAGTGCCTGGTGGATAGTAGGTGTTTAAGAAATTCTAGTTGATTAGATTTGTTTCTTTCCCCCAATTTCTTTATAATTTCTTGAAAGATGATGTCTGAGGAGGCAGCTAGGTGGCACCATGGATAAAGCATAGGCCCTGGATTCAGGAGAACCTGAGTTCAAATCCAGCCTCAGGCACTTGAAACTTACTAGCTGTGTGACCCTGGGCAAGTCACTTAACCTTTATTGCCCCACCAAAAAAAAATAAAAAGATATCTGAACTGTTTTGTTTTGTTTTATTTTTAACTATGGTTTTCAGGTAGTCCAATAATTTTGTAATTCTCTATCCTCAATGTATTTTCTAAATCAGTTATTTTTCCAATTAGGCATTTTTCATTTTCTTATATTTTTCCCATTTCTTAACATTGCTTTATTGTTTCTTGATGTCTCATGGAGTCATTAGCTTTCACTTGCCCAGATTTTTAAGGAATTATTTTCTTTATTGAGATTTTTGTATCTCTCTCTTTTTAAAGGAAATCTTTTCTTCAATAAATTTTTGTGTCACTTTTACCATTAGACAATTCCTATCTTTTAAAGCATGTTATTTTCTTCCAGATTTTTGTGCCTCTTTTACCATGCTGATAATTTTCTTTTCAAAATTTTCTTGCATTACTCTCATTTCTTTTTTTCTATCATTTCCTTTTTCTATTTCTTTAGTTCTTTCAGGAATTCTTTTGGGGCTTAATTTCAATCTTCATTTTTTTTAGGTTTTGGTTGTATTGTTGTTGTCTTCCTCTGAGTCCATGTCTTAATCTTCCTTGTCAATGTACTAGGGTTTTGTTGTTGTTGTTGTTGTTGCTTGCTTTCTTGCTTGCTTGCTCATTTTTCCAATCTATCTTTTAAGTTTTAACTTTAGGTTAAAGTTGGGCTCTGTTCACCGGGGGGGTAGGGAAACATTGTTCCAAGGTTCAGATTTTTTGTGTTCTTTTCAGAGGCAGCTTTGTGGGTATGATTCAGGGAGATGTGTGGTCACTGCTCTTTTGATTTGTGTGACCCTTGGTCTCCTGAAGTAACAAACAATTCCACTCCTCTTAACCAATGAATTGTGACCAGGTTCCCTGTTCTCCTGCAGCCACAAGCACTAGTGCTCCACTCTGCCTTGAACTTCAGCAAAGTCCCCTGCTCCCTGGGTAGATCTAAAGCACTACTTCTCTAGAATGTCTCTGGGCTAGGACCTTCTGAAACTGCTACTGCTGCTGCTGCTTTCAACTAGTCCTCATTTTGGTATCACAGAGTTCTCCTGCTGACCTCTTCAATTATCTTAGGCTGGAAAAAAATTTAATTATGGTGATTTCATTTTTCCAACTCAGCTGTTAAGCTGAGTCCTGTTAAGCAGTCCTGTTAAGTATTATTTTAAAGTTGTTTGGAGGGTTATACCAATAGGATTCATCTGGGTTACTGACTCTAATCCACCATCTTGCCATCTTGGCTCTGCCCTATGATCCTGTATGGTGAGAACAAGTGCGTGAGAACATGACCTCAGTATCATGGTTATTGTAAACAGCGAAAATCTGTCATTCTAATGTTTATGAGAAAACTCATAATCACACGTATGACCATGGCCCATCTTTTGGCACTGAATCTTCTTTGTTTCATCTTTATATAGCATCAGGGTAGACAGGAGTGTGGTATGGAGATCTATCACTGTCCTGCCACTGTGCAGGAGTGACCTCAAAAGTAATCACACCCAAATAAAACCTATTTACAATGCTAGTATGGATCCTATTTTCTTTAGTACCCTCCTTATGTTGGCAGAACCATGCCTCTAGTTTTGCCCCCTTGACACTTTGCATAGTTAGAAGGATGCCAAATACATCAGTTCAGAAGAGAGGCTTCTATAGAGGAAAAGCCAGCTTGGCCATCCATATCCATTTGGCAAAGGGAGGGAGTGCTGGCCAAAATACTAGAATCTTGTAGCTGGCCACATGAGTACAGGAACTCTCAGAAAATTCTGATTGGCTTGTATCATTTGATAAAAGAATTGAGGGTGCCTCATTCCAGCAATGAGGGAAGGCAATGCATATCTTCTATTGTCTGGCCATTACTGTGGACTGCCCACTGGGCTATGGAAAGCTAGATTCTGTAAGGCAGGTGAGGCAGGTGGAGGAGGAACTCCAATAAGAATGAGATATTGAGCTTACAGGAAAAAAAAAACTAGCAGAGCAGGAATTTAGAACCTTTTCCATGTTGTTTTGCTCAGCTACAAAGGGGGGAAATGCCCCCACCACAGGTCTAGGTGTTAATAAATATCAAAGAATAAAATGTGAAAGCACAGAATCTCTAGGGAGACTGCAATGGAAGGGAAAATTTTGAGGATGAGATAGAAGGGAAAGAAAAGAGGGAGTCTCTCTTTCTCTTCTTCTCTCATTCTTTTTGTAACTCTGGCCTGGGCGGAGGGACAGACAAGAGGAAAAGAGAAAGAAACATGACATAGTTTCCTGGATCTTAAAAGAAGGGAAAAATACAAGACTGTCACCTTAAATCTTTTGCAGTAGGTTAAATGAAAGAATTGTTAGTAGTAAATGGCCTTGCATGCATTTTTATGGAAATACTAGCATTCAGAATTGAACAGAAGGAATGAGTCTTCCTGAGGACTCCTGGGTAGACAAGCCACAATAGCTTTGGAAAATCCTGTTAGTTTGGTGCATAATTGAGCAATCAGGATTCGTTAGGTATGGCAAAATTTTTGGGGAAAAGGGAATAATTGATAATGATTATGTGGAAAAAGACAGAAAGAAAAAAAAACCTTATAAAATCTCTTTATTTGTAGACTTACAAAGTTTCTTGAGCTCATCTGTGTGGATAAGGTCATAAAATCTTATCCCCTTGGGAAAGACTGCTAGTGATGTGCAATGTCTACACATTGAATTGGTTTACTAACAAAATGGTGATCTTCCTATTCCACTTAACAAAGAGGAGAAAATTTACAAGTTTGTTTATAATACAGAATTAACCTTTTATGATTTGTGACAATGATAATTTTGAAGATATATCTGGAATAATATATACTAAAGTGACATCTTGAACCAACTTACTCTTGAGAAACTCAAATTAAATATTTATTTTTGCTTTAAGGGGTAGATATGCAATCCCTTAAGGTATGGATGTCTATTAGACTTGGAGACATAACAATTGGCCAATGTTTATCTGGTTGTTTATTTGTTTGTTTTGAGTAAGCTATCATATATCCAACATCTTTGTGGAAATCCATAATGTAATTATTTTCTTGATTTCCAATGACTGATTTTTACATTAGGATGAGTTTAAACCTGAGAAAAAGAAAAAAAAACAGAACAGGAAAAGGATGTTAAATAAAATCTTTTATGTGTGTAAGGCCTAGTAAACATTTATTTTTATTATTATTTCTGCAGCACCTTGGAAGAAATAACCCTATCACGTCCTTAGTTATGATTGGGAAAACATTCTAGTTGAGGTAAAATCTCATAATACTGTAATCTGATATTATTCTAAGTTTTTGTTTCAGATATGATTGTCTGATTGATCACTGTCAGTAATCCACTATTTGAGGGGAATGTCACAAGCTACTCAAAGACAGTGTGATCTTGAATGACTACAGGTGGATATCTGTGTCTAGTAAAGGTTGACAGGAGGATCTTGGCATGGCCAAAGGTTGGAGGGTATAGTAATTATATTGATATCTGTTTTGTAAAAGATCTTGGTAGAAATATATAAGAAATTCTGCAAGGGACTTGGAACCAAAAAATCAGTTCTACTGAAATCGGGCTTCTTTCAGAGCTGCCCTGAGAATGAGACTCAGAGTGTCTAAGAAAATATTTTTCAAAACCAGACAACTACATTTAGAATCTTGGATGCAAGATGAAACTTGTTGATTAAATGGACATTGGGAATGAATTACTAGGATACAAAGAGACTTAATGTTTATGATCATTATTGTATTGCTTTGGCTTTTTTGCTTTACAATATTTATGTTCCCTGATTTTTCTTAGTTACCTTGGTGACATGTAAATCTCCCTTCTAAAATTAGTTCATAGTTATAGAAATTCTTACTATGGCTTGTGTTATGATTAATCAATCTTGTTCTTATATTAACCGCTCAGGGAAAATTGTGACAGATCTCCCTTTGACAAAAGGAGGAAATTGAAAAAAATCAAATGATTCTGATTCCTTTTTTTAATTGTTTCTATTCTGTTTAAACACTAATATATTGTAAAATTATCTAAGCCATGTTTCTTTGTCCCTAAATTTAGTTCAGAAATTCAGCTATACTGTAATAAGTTAAGTTTAGAAATCTACTTCCACCACTAATCACCAGATCTCATAGATTGTTTCTTCACTTCCCATATGGTAGAGTGGAAGAAAAATTATACAGCTGTTTATGAGAAAGCATAGGTAAACACCCATGTGACTAGGACCATCTTTTTGACACTAAGTTGTATTTGCTCTATCCCTATATAAGATGTGGCTACACCTGTGTATGGTACATAGATCTACCACTGTCCTGACATTGCTTAGGACTAGACTCATAAGTAAGTTCTCCCTAATAAAATCCATTTCTATCACATTTCCATGTACCACCTTTTTCTTCTGTATCTCAGTCCTTTCACATGATGATGGGATGATGCTTCTAGATGGTCTGCATCCTAATAAATTCCACCTCCTAAACCCTATTAATTTAATTGCCTTCCTCCAATTATTTCCTATTTATTTTGTATACTGATTGGTTTCTATATATTTACTTTTATGGTACCTCCCCATTAGTTTATGGGCTCCTTAAGGGCTGGGGCTGTGTTTTGCCTCTTTTTGTATCACTTAACACATTGCCTGGAACATAGTAAGTATTTAATATAACATGAAAGAATCTTTGAAATGGGCATTAGAATGTTTTGGGTTTTTTCCTCAATCAAGGAGGTTTAGAGAAGAAAGAATGAGGAGAGTGTGAAAACAAGGGGAAAAAAAGAACCAAGAGAAAAGAACATGAGATAAACATTCTTAAGTTTTTATAGTTCAGACCATTAAATATATATTATTTTCTTTTTTTTCAAGAGTTGCATGACACTCAATAGAGACTTATATGGCTCTATACTTACTAATTGGCCACTGCTGCCATGATATTTCATGAAATATGTCTCCTGAAATAAAATTCTTTTTATGTTGAATCTCAGAAGGGTTAGTACATATCATTGTTGAAAAAAGGAATTTTCTTACTTGCATTTCAACAATAGAGTTCTACCTGACAAGCATTTATTAAGCATCCAACAACAAATCTCTGTACTAGGGACTAGAAATACAAAGACAAAATGAAAAACATCACCTGTCCTAAGTTAGCTTATATTCTCCTAGGGATATGACATAGCAGTGGTAGACAACATGCACACAGATAAGTAATATGAAGATAATTTGAGTAGACAGAGTTCACAAAGAAGTGGGAGGGGAGGGATAAGTTGCCATTCCTTAGAGGAGTTGACATAATAAAAATAACTTCATTTCATGTAAGTTTAACAGAGACTACTTTTTCAGTAGAGGAAGAAAATTAAAAAGTTTATGAAATATTCAGTGTACACTTCTCACAAACCATGCAATAATTTCCTTCAGTCACCCAGAAGACTATGCTGTTATTACAGGCCATTACTCATCCAAAGTAAGTGGTATTGCACCAGTATTGATTGCTTAAATTTCTTATCCCAGAAGCAATACTTTCCTATGTAAATAACTCTGATAAAGGCATAAAGTTTCAGATACACAAGTTATCCCCAAAGCTTTGAATGCATGAGTAAATAGGAAGATTATATATTAATTATTAACTTGTTTTCCTATTGTGCATATTGGACAATATGGACTGATACCTAAGTCCTTCATATAAGTAAAGCATATTCAGTCTATTTTCCCCCACGGCCTAACCAAAACTTAGTAGTTTTGTATTTCATCAAAGTTTGCTAAATAATCATTTAATTAACTTGGTAGTTAAAAATGACTGATAATGTCTTAATTCTATTTTTCCATAAGAAAATATTTGTATTTTAACATATTTTTGCGTCTTAATCCTAAGGAGTGAAAATTCACAGAATAAATTGGGGGAGATTTGGAAGAGTACAGGGGATTAAATTGCTACTAAGTAAATGCTTGACTATTCCTTCTATATGTGAGACTTGCTTTGTATTTATAAATTATACCTATTGTCTTATTAATAATGCTCATTGTAGCCAGTAAAGGACTTTTGAATCAGAGAACAAAAATACTTCTGCTGGCTGCTTCATTTCCCCATGTTCAATACAACTAAATGACCCAACAAATAAAATATTTATCATTCTCATTTCTGTACCAGTGAAGCATAATCAAACACTGAAGTGGCAACTAAAACATTTGCTTAATTAGAATAAATAATGTTCTGGGCACATTGATTAACCACACTTTTCTTCAGAGTACAAATATATCTAATTTTTGTTCCAGAAAAACAAAAAGAAAAAAAAATGAAGAGAAATGGAAAAATTATGGAAAAGAGCAGAGAATAGTAAATGGTTAGAGTTTAGAACAGAGGAACAGGAGGAAGATGAGAGTATAGGAGGAAAAAATGAAAGAGAGAGAAATGGATAGGCAGAAATAGAAAAGGAGAGTGAAAATGAGAAAGAGAAAGACAAAGAGGCACACACCAAAGACACTGTGAGACAGAGACAGAGAGAGTGAATGAATGGGATAGACATCAACACTCAGAAAAGATGAGAGAATGAGAAATAAGATTTGAGAAAAGAGAGAGAGAAAACAAAATCAGAAATAAACATAAAATTATAAATAAATGAGAAGACAAAAGAGAAAAATGAGAATAAAAAAGAAAAATATATAAAGGGGAGGAGTGTGTTCTCCACTGACAGAAGAAAAAGGGTAAAAGAATTATGTTTTTAATGACATTGTCTTATCAAAATTGATATATTGGCTAAAACTACTATAGAAACATTAATTCTATTTGGTTTTCTACCATGTGAGAAACATTAATTTCATAAAGAGAAAGCATTGGTGATTTTGAGTAGTTTTCATCCAATCAAACCTTCTATCATTATAATATATTGAAATCATTGGTCTGGATTTACTATTTCATTGACTGAGGGAAATTCTATTAATGAACCTTGTACCATTTGAGATCTACACTTGTTCTATAACTTACAAACTTAGAGTGTTGTTTAAAATTTGAATCAGCATAAATAATAGATATTGGAAAAAATGGTCTTATGATGTGTGTATGTGTATATGTATATATATATGTGTGTGTGTGTGTGTATAAAATGAAAATATCTCATAGACATTTCCTTTTTTCATAGAAAAGTTCCCTTTATAAAACTATATAGGTGATAGGAATGGTATGAGAATCATCATCCCACTTGTCTGCATTCACCTTATTATTAAGTACCCCCATGTTCTAATAACATATTATTCACTACCAACTATAAGTAAGATACTTCACTAATACCAGATCCTTTGGAAAAATCTTTTAACATTGCATAATTGACTACAAATTGTATTTTCAAATGAGTAATTCATGTGAAGAAATAAAAGCATTCAATCTGATTAAGAAAATTATTTCCAAGATATAAGCATGTAGACTTATTGCTGGCTACTAGCTTGCTAACTAATGGTGACTGACCCATTGTATTTGATAAGTAGTGTGAGATTTTCCCCAACCCTTAAATATAAGAGATTTAACAATAGTAATAATCAGACTTAGAGTACAAATTATGATTTGGTATGTTTAGATATTCTTTAGTGGTTTTCTTTATTAGTTTAAGGAAATTATAATAGAATAAATAAAACAGATATTATTTGAGTTTATATATATGCTCTATGGTGCAGAAGCCACATAATTGAAACCATTAGTTAAATCCAATGTGTTTACTAAAAATAGTTACTCAGGACCAATCAGAATTTGAGGAAAATTACTTTTGGAGGTGGATGGAGTTGATGGATTTAACTATCCAATTCTTTAAACTGTGGTTTCCAGTACTGTATATAAAGTCCGCTATGGTGAATCAACTAGTTGGATCACATAATTTTGCATAAGACTGAGGTTTCCAATATTTAATGAAGATTTGTTGTGCATGCATCACTTGAATTGTGTAGTGCAAATGATGTTTCTCTTAAGCTTTGTAGGGGGTATAAATACCAGCTTCTGGCTCTGTTCAGGGTCTTTGGGTCCTAGACCTGAGACTGGCTTTATTGTAGGACAGGATCCCTCTCTGAAAAAACCTATTTTCTACAGCTTGGAGACTTCGCTATTTCTTTTCCTTCATTGGACTTAGACATTTTTGTGACAGTAGTCTGGAATAGCCCCTCTCTTTTCTTTTTACATCATCCAAATTTACCCTTATATTCCTCTTTTGCCCGTCCTTGAAATCTATCTTGTATAACAAACACTTTTTAATAATAAAAATAAAGGAAAAAATAGCTATTTATTGATATTCAAATTGTTACATGTTCTCATGGTGTGGTTATTCTATTAATTGATGTAGACCACTACACACAGTTTCTTTTCTTTGTTTTTTTTTTTTTTTTAGTGAGGCAATTGGGGTTAAGTGACTTGCCCAGGGTTACACAGCTAGTAAGTGTTAAGTGTCTGAGGCCGGATTTGAACTCAGGTACTCCTGACTCCAGGGCCAGTGCTCTATCCACTGAGCCACCTAGCTGCCCCTACACACAGTTTCTTGTTCATGTCCTATTATAAGTTTATTTGGGAGGGGAGTGGGGAGTCAAGATGGCAGAGTATAGGTAACAACTCAAGTGAACTCTCCCAACATTCCCTTCCGAACACCTTTAAAATAACTTTTCAAAGGTCCAACAAAAGGTGAGAGTGAGACACTTTTTCAAACTAAAGCAACTTAAGAAGTCACCAAGAGAGGTTTATGACACCAGGCTAGGGTCCAGCTTGGAGAGCAGGAAAGGCAACCAGAGTGGGCCTCAGAAATGACTGCAAAGGCAATGGGACTTTCAATGGCACTGGCAGCAGCAGTTGCTTCAGGAACTCTGAACCCAGCCGATAAGAAAAAAAAAGATTACAAGGGATCTTTTGCTGGCACTGCATGCCACTGGTACTAACTGGCAACTCTATTCCCCAAAAGCAGTTCTGGATCTAAGTTCCTGGGCATAAAGGATTTCTAGTCTTTGTGATTGCAAGAGGTCAGGGGACCTTGGTCTAAACTGTATTGTAAATTGAGTTTTTATAAGATTCTGAAGGAGAATGTAAGAGCAAGATTTCCCTTTTTCTTTGCTCATCCTCATGGGATCATAGAGCAGGAAAGGATTTCAATGACCCTAGAATCAAACCCAGTTGCCCTTTGAAGTGCAAAATAATTTATTTTTACTACATAATAATGAATGTTTGATTATGTTCCTAATTACCTAATAGATATGATATGCCACCCAGGAGAGAGAAATCACTGGCCTAACACCTTTAAATATATTTAGAGTAATTTAACCTAATTTTCTTCATCTATCCCACATCTACTGAGCCAGTTCTCTGTTCAATACCTTCAAACAAAAATAAATAAATAAATAAATGGATGGATGGATGAATAAATAAATAAACGAGCAAACAAAACCCTTTCATTTTTATTATATATTATGATATCTTAAACATTATATTGTTATAATTAAATTTCCATTTAATTCTGAAAATGTAGCCTTAATATTAATCCTCCTTCACCTCTTCTATTTATATTCCTTTCATAAAAAAAGGAAAAAAAATGAAAGCCCTACAGGTATTTCATAGTCTGAAATACTTATATCTTGGATAATGAAGACACTGAGGAAAGGAGGAGGAGGAGGAGCCAATTTATTGAGTATGTTGCACATAGATAAACATGATACAAAAAAGAATGTGTTAGTGTAATAAGGTAAAGGATGGAAAATGTGATGAAACTGTGATCAGCTCACTACTTTCAACTTTCTGAGGTAGGGAATCAGGGAAGCCTTCACCTAGGAGAAGGTACCTAAACTTTGTGTTGAAGGAAGAAAAAAAAATAGAAACTCTACTTTTTCTTAATCTGAAATAAAGGTTATATTTCTCAGTGTATGTACATATTTGGTAATCAAGCTATTAAAAGTTTGAGGAAGAAGGGAAGTGAGAAATCCTCTACTAGTCACCTATCTTATTTGACAATAACTAGTCCTAAGTGAAATGATTTATTTGGGAAAGTAGCATTAATATAATCAGCAACTTCTCTATAAAGGAGAGCTCTGAAGTGGATAGTATAAATACTATTATCCCTGTTTTATAAATAAGAAAACTGAGACTAGAAGAGGCTGAGTGATTTGCTCAATGTCCCTCAACTAGTCCATAACTGAGCCAGGATTTGAACTTATGTCTCATAGTCATTTGATTTAAAAATATGTTGTTAAACATGGCAAAAATTAAATGAACTTAATGTAGCAGGAGTTCTTGACCTGAAGTTAAAGGTTCAAAGTCCTCATGAAATTAGGTGGGAAAAAAGTACATCTTTATTTTCACTAACCTCTAACTGAAATTGAGAGAGACTTAATAGCACCTATATCCCACCTCTCTCTCTCTCTCTCTCTCTCTCTCTCTCTCTCTCTCTCTCTCTCTCTCTCCCCCCCCCCTATCCCTAGCTCCACCTACACCTACATCCATATCCATATCCATGCCCATGTCCACATCCACATCCACATCCACGTGTATGTCTATGTATTTATCTCTACATCTATATCTATATCTATATCTTCATCTCCATCTCCACATCTAACTCCAAATCACATTTCTATATTAATTTCAAGTTTGTATACCTTACATTTATATATTGTTTTATGGTTTAGAAAATACTTAACTAACAATAACTTGGGTGGGGAGGTGGAAAGCACAATATTAGACCTATTTCACAGATAATGGAACTGAGTCTTAGATAGGTAACATGACATAAATCTGAGTTGAATTCAAACTTAGATCTCCTCATTCAACAGAAAGTTATAGTAGTAAAGCTGGTAATCATGCTTACTCATAGAATTAAGAGAAATATGTGAGATTAGTCTTCAAAGAGATAGCCAAAGTGATTTTCCCAAAGTCAACAGGCATTAGGACTGAAATTAGAACCCATGCTCTCTGATTCTAAATCCAGTAATCTTCTTACCCTCTCCCACTACCTCCTCTGAATATGTGGAGGGAAGACTAGTCTTGGTAAACATGCTTGGAATCAGTGAAAATGAGGAAATGGGTTTAAGGCACACTTTGTGGCACTAGAGATTATTGTCATCTGTTCACAAAAGTTTTGAATAGAACTGAATTGAATTGAATTAAACAGAAGTGCTCAAGCCTGTTATATGACTGTGCTATATTGTTGCAAAGAATAAATTTTCTCTGTTATTCTAGACCTCTGAAAATAAATTGGTCTATTCTCTGCCAATGATGCATTCTCTATGCCCCACACAGGATATGGAGAGGCAATGCACTGTCAGTAAGAAAGGTGACAAGTCCTTGGCCTCACTCACCACTAACATGGCAGCAACAAAGAAAATTACTCTAAAAAATACTTTCTGAGAACCCTGATTTGCAAGATGGAACTAATAAAGACTGACTAAATATTCCCCACAAGCTCAGTAAAATAGTCATACACAACCTTGCAGTTCTCCCTAATTGTCTACACTTGGAAGGCAGACATTGCTATTTTTATCTATTGATGCCCTGCTTTTTCCTCCTTCATTGTGATTCACTGTTGAACTCTCCTTGTAGCAAATATAATCTGAGATTGAAATAGTCCCTTTGGGATTGCTCACATTAGCTATGAGCTATTTTGAATGAGCCTACCAGCTTTAAGTTAAGCAGGAAAATAGTATTAAGATCTCTAAGGGCCTCCAGAGGCAGAGGATTCTGCTGGGCCGAGCAGACAGGACTGTCATGGGGTCAAGTCAAGAGAACCTTAAAATAGAAGCAAAATTTAAGTAGAGACCCTATACTTTTCCATTCCATGAAGAAACTGTGAGATGTACTTCCCCAAAACAACATCACAAGTCTGCCTAGCAAGTATTATTTTATGATTATAGCTTGAAAAATGATAAATAAGCAAGTCTTTTTACTGTGCTAAATATCACAAGAAAAATGTAGCTCACATTTATAGAATGTTTTAAAACCTGTAAAGTAATTTACCAAGTTAATGAGGTGTGTGAGGTAAGTATTACCATCCCTACTGTACAGATGATGGAACTGAGTATCAGAGACCTTAACTGAATTCCCCAATATTCCAATATTCCATAACTACTGAGTAGCAAAGTTGGGACAGAGAACCAGCTTAAAAGCAGTTACTTTTCTCACTACAACCCTATTTCTTTCACTATAACAATGGACACTGACTTGAAAGATCTTATTGATTAGTTAGAGAGATAATACATACACACAAGGGAAGATAGTGGTACAATGTGAGTAAGAGACAAATGATGAGAAATAAGTACTATGGGATTTAGGAGAGAAAGACCACTATATGATGTATGAAAAGAGTAATGGATCTCAATTCACAGCTTTCTTACTTATTACTGTAAGCGTTTGGTCAAGTCACATAACATTCTTTTTTTTTTTTCTTTTTTTAGTGAGGCAATTGGGGTTAAGTGACTTGCCCAGGGTCACACAGCTAGTAAGTGTTAAGTGTCTGAGGCTGGATTTGAACTCAGGTACTCCTGACTCCAGGGCCGGTGCTCTATCCACTGCGCCACCTAGCTGCCCAAGTCACATAACATTCTAATGCTTGAATAAGAAGCTCGGGAAAAGAGCGCCAACCATTAGATAAGGAGTACTAGGTCTTTGTCCCTTTCTATTCTGATAGCACTGATGATTGGACTGTCTTCTGTGTTGCCACTTTCACAACTACAGTCAATCATAAAGGAGAAAAAATCTCTGAATATGGCTACCAAGGAGTACAGTTACTATGATAGTTAGAGATATTAATATATATTGGTAGACATCAGGATAGAAATCTGTATATCTACCTACATATCTATATCATCTATCTATCTATCTATCTATCTATCTATCTATCTATCTATCTATCTATCTATTGGCATCCTTCTAATGACATCTTAGCACTTCAAGAAGACAAGAGAACTCAGAGACTTTATATGAATTGTTTTGTTTTGTTAGTTTTTACTATCTCCTTTCTGTTATAATATACACTATCTGTAACATGTACTCTCTGCAGAGGCTCTCCCTTTGCAAGACTAATGTCAAAGCGTTGGTTCATGAGGACAAAAAAATTGCCCCTCTGAACAAAACTTTCCTCTCTTCCTTTTCTATATTGTTGTTCACATATTATTAGTTACCAACAGTTATTATATTCTTTTTACTGTTCCGTCAAGGAAACATTTTGTTTCTTGAGGAACAAAAGGGGGGAATGTGGTAAAAAGTTTTAACAGTCAGCGATAATGGAGAGATGCCAGTTTTTTTAAGGACCACCCTTTCAGGGAGGAGACCAACGGCATGAGCTACACATGCCAGTCCTCTTGCTACGCACACCAGTATGCCTGCTAAGTACTCCACTTCCGGGGTGCGAGCTTAAAAGGCAAGGAAAGAACAGAAGTGGGGGCTCTTTTTCTGCTCTGCTGGTCCCCTGGCTGCACTGCACAGACAGACACTGACTGGAGTTCGACTTGGCCCGGCTCGCAGTTAGCAGCACGTGCTTGACTCAGTCTCTCTCTCTCCCCAAAGGTGGCCTTGGGCTTTTGGTGAGTTTTATATGGAATATCGACTAAGCTTAGACTTAAGACTATTTGTTTTGTATTTCTACTTTCCTTTCCCTCTAATCAACATCACCTGGTAACTACCACACAATAAAAGCTCTAACTAGAAAACCAGAAGCTTCTTCCATTTACTAGTCTGGGAGATAAATTAAGGGAAAGGTTAAAGAGGGGAGATTTATAATCTAATATCCAATTTTAAATCTCACACTATCTGTCAACCATCTAATTATTCTATGCGTACACTGTTTTCTCTAGTAGAGAATAATTTACTTGAAAACAAAAACTTCCTTAATGAAAATGAAATTAATGAAATGAAAATTTTATTTTTCTGTTTATTCCCCACACCCTCACCCTGCATATATACCTAGCATAGTGCTTGGGACATAATAAGAACTTAACAAATATCTGCTGATTGATTGACAGTCTCTCATAAGATGGCATTTTTCCCTTTTAAATATTTATTTTGACATTCTTTTTAAAAATGTTGAATCCCAAATTCTCTTTCCTTCCAGCCCCTCCCTCATTCATTAAGATGGCAAACAATATATCAATTATACATGTAAAGTTATGAAAGGCATATTTCTATATTAGCCATGTTGCAAAAATCAAAATAACAAAGGAAGCAAGAAAATAAAGTAGAAAAATATGCTTCAATTTATGCTAAGTGTTCATCAGTTCTCTCTCTAGAAGTGGATAGCATTTGACTTTGTATTGTTTTTTTGGAATTGTCTTGGATCATTGTATTTATTATAGCAGCTAATTATTTCATAGTTGATCATCACTATAATATTGGAATTAGAACATACAATGTTCTTTTGGGTTTGCTCACTTCGCTTTGCATCAGATCATATAAGTCTTCTAAGTTTTTTAAACAATCCTACCTTTGATTTCTTATAGCATAATAATATTCCATTATAATCATATACCACAAGTTGTTCAACCAATCCCCAATTGATGAGCATCCCCTCAATTTCCAATTCTTTGTAACCACAAAAAGACTGATTATAAATATGTTTGTACTTATATGTCCTTTTTTTCCTTTTTTTTTAATCTTTTTGGAATATAGAACTAGTAGTGATATTGCTGGGTAAAAGGGTATGCATAGTTTTAAAGACCTTTTGGCTTAAATCCAAATTGTTTTCCAGATTGTTTTGATAGGGTCAAAACTTCACCAACAGTGCATTAGTGTTTCTATTTTCCCCCCGTTTATTCTCCAGCATCTATCATTTTCTTTTTTTCTACTCTTTTAGTCAATCTATTAGGTGTCAGGTGGTTCCTCAGAGCTATGTTAATTTATATTTCTTTAATCAATAGTGATTTAGAACATTTTTCATGCAAATCATAGATAGCTTTGATTTTTTTTCTTCTGAAAAGTGCCCATTCATATTCTCAGACAATTTACCTATTGGAGAATGGATTGAATTTGAATTCGAATATATTTGACTGTGTTTCCTATACACTTCAGAAATAATGCCTATATCAGAGAAACTCACGGTAAATATGCTCCCCCATTTCCTGCTTTCCTTCTATTTTTTACTGCACTGGTTTTCTTTGTGTAAAAGCTTTTTAATATTACATAATCAAAATTACCCATTTTACTTCCCATGACCCTTTTTATCTCTGGGGGCAAATTTTAATTATAATTATAATGGGGGAAACCATCAGTGATAATATAAAACTTGAAAATATTAAGTATTGGCCATTCTTCCCAGATACAAAGACTACTTCAAAGACTGAATCAACAGTTCTCAGGAAGCCTGGTGACAGCAATTTCTCCCTTTTGTTTATAGATGAGGATACTGACATAGAGACCAAATTAAGACCTGTAGTGCTTTGTTTTGATGTTACACAAGTCAATGGCAGAGTTCTGAAACATTATACACATCAGTGGAAGAATTGACTTGCTCACAGTATGGCATGCTCTGTTGGGGAAAAAATGTGTTTTTTGAAAGTCACTGAATCATAGTATTTGACAGTTGAAAGGGAAGTGAGAGGCCATCTAGTCCAACTACATGCATGACCATAGCATATTTTATAAGGGCTGATCTAGCCCCTGTTCCCAGGGCTACAAGAAAGGAGAAATTCCATCTCTATGTAATACATTCCCATTTTGGTCAGGCCTCAATGGTAGAAAGATTTTCTTTGCATAAAGACTCAAATAGCCTTTTTTTTTTTTTTTACAACTTTTACACATTGCTCCTGAATCTGATCTATGGGTTCAAACAGAAAATGTATAATTTCTCCAGTACATGATAGACTATCAAATGTTTGAAGACAGCTGTTAAATTCCCCTCCACCCTTGTGTCTTTTTGTCTTCAGACTAAGTATTCTCAGTTCATTAAGTTGATTATCATATGACATAGACTAAAGGTTCTTCATCTTTCTTATTGTTATCCTCTGGGTATTCTAGAGCTTACTAACCTCCTTCTAAAACTATGATACCCAGGATTTATACAGAACTCTAGATGAGGTCTGATGAGAGCAGGATACAATGAAATAATCACTTCTGTATTCCTGGAAGCTCCTGCTTCCCTTAATTTCACTTAAGAGCACATTAGCTTTTGTGGCTGCCATTTTAAACTGCTAACTCTTACTGAGCTTTGAGTGTTATCACCACCTGCTGTTTATCAGTGCTTTATCCATTTTTGTACATTTGGCATCGAAGTTTTTGTATTGAAGTGTGAGACTTGGGGCAGCTAGGTGGCACAGTGGATAAAGCACCAGCCCTGGATTCAGGAGGACCTAATGTCAAATCTGGTCTCAGACACTTGACACTTACTAGCTGTGTGACCCTGGGCAAGTGACATTGCCCTACAAAAAATAATTGAAGTGTAAGACTTTTCATTTATTCCTACTGAATTTCTTCTTATTGACACAATCCACTGTGCAAGTCTGTCAGTGTCTTTTCTGGTCTTCAGTCTACTGTCCAATGTATTACCTATCCTTTTCAGCTTTGAGCCATTTTCAGAATTGATGAGTATGTCATCTATGATTTTATTCAATTCATCATTAAAATGAAAAATAGCACAACACCAAAAACAAATTCCTGGGAGCAATCCACAGAAGATCTCATTAGGTAAACAATAAACCTTTTTATCATATGGATTTTGAATTGGGTGAACCAACAAATTAAGAATCTTTCTAATAGCATTATGATCTAATTCCTCCATAAGAAAATCATCTGATTCTTTATCAAAATTTATCCCTAAATTCTAATGTAAATTCATTTTTCTCATCCTCTTCATCTATTATTTTAGCAATTCTGTCAACAAAGGAACTTAGGTTAGGAATGACTTTTTCTTCATGAAACCATAGTGACTTTTTACAATCATTCATTTCCTTTTTGTATGTTCACTGACCATTTCTGTAATTATCCATTCTAGAATATCCTTAGGAATAAAAGTCAATTCCATTGGCCTCTATTTTGCAGGCTTTTTCTCTTTTTGTTTGTTGGTTATTTTTATTTTATTAATTGTTAGAGACATTGGGCCTATAACAATTGGAATGATGCTACCTGCTGGAGACTTACTGTAGCAAAACTCTGCCATGAGGAGAAGGTGTCTGAAGGCAAGGCATGCAGCTCTTTGATGTCAGGAAGTGACATTTGCTTGTGGGAGGAAGAGGGGGTGAGGCTGGCTCTCTCCGGCTCTTTCACCAGGACTCTTGTGGAGAGTGGAGCAGGAGAACTGTAGCTCCCTGAAATAGATAAATCTAGGCCTTTCTCTCTCTCTTTACCAGATTCTTATTCTCCTTAATAAATGCTTAAAAGTTTAACTCTTGCTAAAGCTTAAAATTTATCAGGGACCACTAATTAGATATTTTAGACAGTATAGCTAGAATTTTAGCCCCTTACAGATGGCTGACCATGAAGAGGAAAGCTGAAATTTCCATCTTCTGATCTTCCAGTTGGGTAAGAAATTTCCCCTACCCTGTCCCTTTAAATCCAAAGTACTGCTAAAGTACTGGCTGTTTTCGATTTAAATTTTCAAATGAATCTTTTAAATTCCCTAAGTACCCTGTTCCTGATTTTAGTCTTTTTAACCAGACAAATGGGGGATAAGATTGTGTTAATGCTTTGTTTTTGTGGATTTTCTATTTTTACTTTTATTTTTGTTAGAAGAGTGAGCAAGGTGCTCACACAAGGGAATATAAATATCTCCCCCTCTCTCAACCATACTTTTTCAGAGAAACTTCTGACTCCTGCATTTTTTTCAAATTCTAATTCTAAGAGGTTCTCTGATTTTGCATTGCTGGAGGCAATAAGACAGCCTCTAGAAGCCTTTAATCCCCTAGCAGTGGAGGAAGGGGAAACCAGGACTGAGTTCAAAATCAAGTTTGATTCAAATTGCCCTGGTCCTTCCCCTCCTCTCTGGACCCCACCTCCTACCACTCCCTTGGCCAAGCCCCTTAATCCTCCTGCCAGGGAAATCCAGAGATCTATAGTGCATGTACAGCTTTCTCTACTTACATTTTCTATTCAGTTACCAGAGAAGTCAGGTTCAGCCCTTCCCCAGCTTGGCTGTGATTCTGACTCCACCTGCTATGGTTTTCCCAAAGCAATCTTAGAAAACCCTTTAAATTCCAGATATGCTCATTTTGTTCACAATTTTATCAACTTGCTTTTGTCTTTAATCTTTAATATTATAAAGCATTTGTATTATGAAAGGACTGACAGACAATATAATAGAGTAAAAAAACGAGAGACATTAAAGCTTAATATAGATGTAGAAGACAAGCCTCATCATCATAGTTCAAGATTCCACTTCTTTTGCCATGGAAAGGTACATATTTTACAGAAATGTAGAAGTAAACAGCAAGGCATTGATATGAGAATTGGGGATTTTAGATATAAGAATCAAAAGTGTTCTAAATTCACTCAGAGTACAGAGGTTACATAGGATTTCTATGCTATGACAGCTACATTTTGAAATTAATGGTATGGGTTTATTTTCATAGAGATTTTCATGCTTTTGAGATTGTGTTTTATACTTAGCTTTTTTTTTTTTTTTTTGGTGAGGCAATTGGGGTTAAGTGACTTGCCCAGGGTCACACAACTAGTAAGTGTTAAGTGTCTGAGGCCAGATTTTAGCTCAGGTCCTCCTGAATCCAGGGCCGGTGCTCTATCCACTGTGTCACCTAGTTGCCCCTATACTTAGCTTAAAAAAAAAAGGGGAATATTTGCAAAAGCTTTTTATAGTCATGTGATCAAGTTTATATTTTGTAATACTCTTATTAATGTTCACTTCATATTCATTTAGATTTCCCTAGTTTGAATTTCATTGTCTTTTATTCTTCCATGTGTATTTTCTTCTATTCATTCATCTATTTAATTTTGAAATAATGCAAGATGGTTTTGATTTCATAATACAATGTTAATTAGAGGAGTATTGTCCTCCCACATTCTGAGTTGTTTGTTTTTGTTATTTTTTTTCTCTCAACTGATTATTTTATTGAACTCTATAAAGCATTTCCCTGGCAAATTTAGTGCCATGGCAAGTGTAAATTGATTCTACAAGTATTATTTTTGATAAGCATATTCAAAAAAAGGAGAATATTTGTAAAAGTTTTCTTTTTTCAAAAAAAAGTTTTCTTTGAGATTGTGTTGTGCTTTAACATGTATTTAAATATGTTCTGATTTTTCACAAAGTAAATGTATACTTAGGAAAAAAAAAAGGTATTATTTGAAATTATTGCATAATTGTATATTATGTTCTGAGTCAAGGTACAGTCACATTTTTGCAATCATTTATTATCCTCAATTTTTAAAACCATATGACACTTGGATTATAGGAACTAATCATTCAAGACATTAATTGTCTTCATTCTCAGTTATCAGATGCCAGTTGGCCAAGATGTCATCCAATCACATGCAAGAGCAGACATTGAACTGTCACATGAGGGGAGACATGCATGAAGTCAAGGTATGGCTGAGGGAATGGCTTTTGACAAATGTTGAGATTGGTTTCTCTTGGTTTAATTTTTTTCCCCACAATATTGTACAGATGGCTGGGAGTTATCATCCCACCCACCTCATTCTACACCTGGATTCTATGCCCCCTCCTATATGCCTGATGCCATGGACATCTCAATCCCATGCATCTGATTAAGTCTTACTCAGTTTCCTCCAATATGTTTGGTGGCATGGACATATATTCCATCCACCTATTTTAAGCCTGGTATACTGCATGGGCAGTATATATTGCTCAAGTGTGGGAATGTTCATATTCCATCATTTCTCTGTTCTTTTATGGTAACCCCGATAATTATCTCAGGTGTCATGATACATCCAATGTTGAATTTGGCCTTGACATCTGTTACCAATTATATTAGATTCTTAAATTTCTCATAATGGCATGAGGATAATTAGGCAGATGATGCAGAAAGTGATGAAACAAAGATAAAAATTATTTTTTTAAATTAATATCAGAGCAATTATCTTCTCAATTTACCCTCCACAAGGGGAGACTAAAGTAATATTAAGTTATAGAGAATGTTTCAATTTTTGTTTTATTATATGTTTCACATGTAGCAACTAAGATTCTGAATTTCCTTAGACATGTTTTTGAGAACTCTCATTTTTTGATTTGATTATTGACAAAACTATTTAAAGTTATGTTAAGCTCAATTTTGTAGGAAATTTTCCTGGCTGATTACCAGCATCCACACATCAACCCGTGAAAAGACTTCTGTTCCATGACTACACCTAGAGGACATCTGAGAAAAGAGCTAAGAGACTTTATATGAACAGTTTTGTTTTGTTGTGTTTTTTTTCTCCTTCTGTTATTATATATACCATCTGTAACATGTACTCTCTTCAGAGGCCCACCCTCTGCAAGGCCAATGTCAAAGAGTCATGCTTATGAGGGACCACCCCTCTGGACACTCTCCCTTTTCTATATTGATATTAAAATATTGTTAGTTAGCATAGGATATTATATACTGTTATTTTTGGCTGTTTCATTGAGCAAATCCATTCGGGTTTTCCAATGAAACAAAGGGGGGACTGTAACAATTGGAATGATGCTACCTGCTGGAGACTTACTATAGCAGAATTCCACCATGAGGAGAAGGTGTTTGAAGGCAAGACATGTGGTTCTTTGGCTTCAGGAAGTGACTTTTGCTTGTGGGAGGAAGAAGGGGCGAAGCTGGCTCTCTCGCGGTCTTTTGCCAGGACTCTTGTGGAGAGCAGAGCAAGAGAATTGTAGCTCCCCGAGATAGATGAATCTAGGCCTTTCTCTCTCTCTTCACCAGATTCTTATTCTCCTTAAAAAATGCTTAAAAGTCTAACTCTTGCTAAAGCTTATAATTTATTGGGGACCACTCATTAGATATTTTAGACAGTATAGCTAGAATTTTAACCCCTTACAGGCCTCATCTTTTCCATTTTGCACTATCAAATATTATTGATGGTGCCACAAGCAATCACATGTGCCATTCCTTTCAGTACTTCAGTTGTAATTAATTTCTGTTAGATGACTTGAATTAATTCAGGTCAAGTAGTAGATGCTCTCTTGCTATCTATTTTTTGGGGGGGGATATAATTTTTCTTAATAATTTTTTATTGTCATTTCCAGTGAAAATGACTCCCCTTCACAGATGAAAAAAAAATAAAAAAGGGCAGCTCAGTTTAGGAAAGCTAAGTCCTTATTTTGGCTCTTCCACTAATTAGCTGAATGACTTGACTAAATCACTTCTCCTTCTCTGGGGTGTAGTTTCTCTATCAAAATGAATGTCTTAGACTAGTTTTGACATTCTATGACTTTATAACAGTAAGTTCTAGTTTCAGGAAACCCACAGATTGTAGATAATTGTCCCTTATCACTAAAGGATATAGAATTTGAATCTAACACTATTCTTTCATAAGAGGATTTTGAGAGGAAAACCCTGTGCTTCTATATTTAGTAATTTATTCAATGCTATAAATGTCAGGTTTGGAATTTAGCCTATTAATCAAAATTGAAGTCATTTATTGCCAGCTAAGTGGTCACTTCAACTTAGTATCAACCCGAGGGCAGATGCCTCATAATCTTGGCCAGTTGCATTTATCATTACTGGACACATGGAGGAAAAGGATAAGCTACTTTTGGCAGGCAGCTGAGACTGGCAGTCAGTCAGGATCAGTCTCTGAAGGATAGCAGTCTTGTGGATTATTTGAGAGAAGCACTTATAAAATCCAAAGCCTTTCTTCATCTCTCTAGGCCATGGCATTGTCACTGACTTTGATGAAGTCTACATATAGAGAACATGTCTTTATAACCTTCTTGCCACCCACCTCTCCCATTCCTTTAGTACTTCTAAACCTGCTACACTACTAGTAGTAACCCCTCCCCTTCCATGGTCAGCCAAATCAAGGATGCCTTTGCCCACCTGACAATTTCTAGACCTGTTGACCTAATTTTTTTTGCATTGCTAATTTCTAAATCTCACATTCTCCATTCATATCCTAGGCTGTTGATAATGGCTCAAGTCCTAGTAACTATTTCCACAGGTATTCCTTGTTTGCTAACTCTTTATTTTCTTTCTCATGGTAACTATTTCAAATCTTTTCTACTTCCCTCAGTCCTCAATGCTGCTTTTCTCATTCTCAACTAATGACCTTGCTCCCCATTTTACTGAGAAACCTGAGGACATCCAAATTAGGTTCCCTCATTTCCCCCTCCCCTGTCCAACCTAATCTTTCTCAGCGTCTTAATTAATCCTATCCTCTTTTATTCATATCTGTAAAAAAGACTTGATTATCCCTGGCTCTTTTCAAGTTCAACACTACTAGGTATGCTGTTGATCTCATCCCTTTGTCTCCTTCAGAACATTATTTCATTGATTATCTCCTCTGTCTTTTTTTTTACCTTAAACCTCTTCCTTCTTCTTTACAAACATATTTAGGACTCATACTCAAAAGGAGCTTCCCTGAAACATGGGAACACTTTTTGCTACTGTGACTAGTAAAATCTAATGTGTCCTGTCCCAAGTATAGGGAAAACTAGCTAGGGTTTACTTATAAATTAGAAGCTTTAGCACCAAGTTTGGCATTAAGAATTTATTAGTGAAAAAGAGAACACCTGGGTCAGAAAGCCAGGAAATAACCTATCTAACCTAGCATCCTCCATTTTACCCACAAACAGCCTGACCTTGTTCTTCTCTCCAGTCTTCTGTCACCAAACCTGTTTGAGAGACCTGAACTGAGATAGGCAACAGCCATTCCTGCCTCTCCCCACCCCCCAAGAGGCCATCCTTATGCACTGCTTCAAGCTGATTGGTTTAGATCACCCAAATCCATTGGTTCACTGGACTTGAGGGTGGTCTCCTTGTTGAGTTCAAAGTCCTCAGCTCCTAAGAACAATACTCTCTTGAGAGCAAGCTAGGTGTGGTTTCAATTTAATTAACTTTAAGTGGGTTAATCAGGGAAGTCAATCACTCTCAGTCAGTCTCACTTAATTCAATCAATCTCCTCTGGTTGGGGCCTTTGGGCATTGATAAAAGCCCATTATTTTTTACACAACTAACTTTTTTCCCTTTCAGTGAAAAATCCTTGAAATATCTGTCTATATTCATTGTCTTTACTTTCTATTTGTCAACTTAACTCCTGTCAATCTTGCTATGACATCTGCTTTTCCCTCATGCATCACAGACTGTGAAATTTCCTACTGCAATGACCTTTTCTCAGTGTATAAGCTTCTTGACTTCTCTAATATATTTGATATTATTGACTATTCCTATCTTTAATGATATTCTCTAGGTGGCACAGTGGTCATAGTGCTTGGCCTGGAGTCAGAAAGACCTGAATTCAAATTCAGCCTTTGATGGTTGCCTGCTTTAGGACCCTGGGTAGGTCACTTAACCTCTGTTTTCCTCAAATTCTTTAATGCTAAAGTGGAATATTAATAGTACATAACTAGCAGGAAAAATGTCATTATTAAGTGTTTGTAAGTAACTGGTACAAAGCAGATGTTTAATAATTCTTCCCTTATTTTATTTAATGCTCCATGTTCATGGCTTTCCTCTTCTTTAATATTCCTTCTCTGTCCCTTTTACTTACTGTGTTTTCTTCATCTTTTCCCTGAATGAAGAGTATACTAGCATTCTCCTGATTCTCTGGGAATAATAATTTACTTGATGATGCTTAGACCTCAGCATGCAAAACAAAAGTTACTATCAGCTTCTGTCTAATGTCCTTTCTTCACAATAGGGACTTGTCCTCAGTCTGGACAGGGACAAAGAGTGTGTGTATGTATGTATGTATGTGGGTATGTATGGGTATATGTGTATATATATATATCTCTACCTTCATCTATGTTAGCCTAAAGTCAGGCTCACATCAAACAGAAATGCAAAATGATTACAATTAATAAAAATATTAAAAGTATTCATTTGTCTCAGATCTCCTTTGCTGTCCAACTATAGAGCACTGAGATGAGGGCAAAGAAACATGGAAGACCATAAGATATAAAACACATGAGGAATGGTTGAAGGGATTAGGGATTAGTCCTGAGAAAATAAGATTTAGGGAAAATTGACAGCTCTTTTCAAATATCTGAAATACTTTTACTTAGAGAAGAGGAATTAAAATTGCTCTGCATAGCTTCAGAGGACAGAAATAAAAATAATTGGTTGGAATTAGAAAGAGACTAATTTGGGCTTGATGTCAATTTCTTTCTCTTTTTAAAATTTTTTTGATGTCAATTTCTTCTTTTTTTTTTCTATTTTTTTTTTGCAGGGCAATGGGGGTTAAGTGACTTGCCCAGGGTCACACAGCTAGTAAGTGTCAAGTGTCTGAGGCCGGATTTGAACTCAGGTACTCCTGAATCCAGGGCCTGTGCTTTATCCACTGTGCCAACTAGCCGCCCCCTGTCAATTTCTTCTTAAAAATTAGAGTGATACAGGGGGCAGATAAGTGACACAGTGAATAGAGCACTGGCCCTGGAGTCAGGAGGGCCTGAGTTCAAATCCAGCCTCATACACTTGACAACCCCAATTGCCTCACCAAAAATAAATAAATAAAATCAGAGTAATCCAAAAATGGAAAATGGGATTGGTAATATTAACCTTTTTTTTTTTTTTTTTTTTTTTTTTTTTTTTTTTTTTTTTGCAGGGCACTGGGAGTTAAGTGATTTGCCCAGGGACGCACAGCTAGTAAGTATCAACTGTCTGGGGCCAGATTTGAACTCAGTTACTCCTCAATCTAGGGCCATTGCTTTATCCACTGCACTACCTAGCTGCCTCCCAGATAGGTAATATTAAAAAGAGGGATTCCCTCTAAATGGAAGTCATGAGGGAGAGGCTATAGATATTCAGTTAGAAAATATCCATCTTCTGATAGAATTTAAGCTAAATGATTCATATCATAACTTCTGACTTTCAGACTAGGAGTATTATGAAAAAAGGCAGTAAAATAGGTTGAATTTTGATTGTTGAAGGCCTCAAGTGCCAGCATCAGGAGTTTATGTCTCATTTTGTTGGCAATGGGAAACTGATTTTTTTTAGACTGAAAGAATGGTGATATTCTCTAAGTCAGTGACAGAAATATTTGAAAAATCATGAAGAATGAGAGTCATTGCAGGGATAGAAATGAGAGACATCTTGATTTTCTCAAAATGGAAGGCTATAAAAATAAACTAGTGAACTTAACTTTGATTCCTTGGAAAATTCTAGAATAGTTCATTAAAATTTTAGAGTTCATAAGGATATGGTGATCACAGACAAGTGGTATAACATCACTGTGAAGAGGTGATGATGAATATGATAAATATAGAGAAGCATGGAAAGATGAAGATTAATTTATGCAAACTGAAATACAAGTAGAGCCACAAAAAGAATACAAATATACCCAAAGAAAAAAATGTAAATGGAAACAACTACCAAAAAAAGTCAAATATGTCTGTTAGAAATTTCAAAGAATATATTTTGTCTTAAAGAAAATATATTAGAAGATTCTTCCCCATGTCTTTATAGATTTAGGGGGTCCATGAGTATGGAATATTGCAAATATTGTCAGGATTTTTAAAAATATTGATTGGTTTTCCTGATTTGCCACTTCTCTGGGAACAAAAGTACAAAAGATACTTAGGGAAGTTTTGGATCTGTAAAAATGTATCAATAAATTATATAATTTGAAGCAATATCAATAAATACAAAACTAAATATTATCAACAATATATGTTTTTAAAAGAACAGGTACAAATAATCTTTCTTCCTGCTTTTTGACAGGATTTCTAAAATGTTAGATAAAAGGATTAATGTATAGTTTGCATAGGTTTTATCAAAGTGGTTGAAAAGTTAGCAACATTTTTGTAGAAAAGATGAAGGGATCTGGACTAGCCAAAGCAGAGATACATGAGTTTGGAACTAGTTGAATGTTTAGACTTAAAGATTTAGTTGCTTGATGACAATTTAATAGTTGTATATCAAATGTCCCAAAGATCTGTGTTGGCTGTGTGCTGTTTAACAGTTTTTTATAAATGATCAGTGACTTGGATAAAGGCATAGATTGTTGTGGTGACTTGTGACTGGCTCAGGAGGGTTAACTCACCCAAAGAATTGGAGACTCATAGTGAATCTTGTAAAATAAAAAAGATTTATTAGGAGAGAGGAATATATGACTATGAGACAGAGTCACTATAGAGATTGTCTTGCTGAGTAAGAAAATATGTGGTCTTTTTATATGTTTACAAACAAAGAGAGCTGTCAAAAAGAACTAACAGGGGAGGGGATTACAAAGCAACTGGGAGGAGAATGCAAAACAAAGGGGAGGAGATGCCTAGATTTTGAATAACACCCATCCGTATGGTATCAATATATCATCTTTGTTCCTTTCAGACCTGGGTCTTTGTGTCCACCCACACTGCATGCCTGTGGTGGGAGGCAGAGCTGGTTTTCCCTTGGGAAAGTTTAATGATTCCTTGGAGGTTAGGGTCTTTAAATTTCTTGGGGTCCTGTGTTCCACTACAAGATGACACATTAATCATATTTGCAAATTAGATAAATCTGAAGGGGGTGGCTAATATACAGGATGACAGGAGAATTCAAAAAGTTCTTACCAGGCCAATGGGCTAAATCTTATAACATAAAATCTAATAGAGACAAATGTTAAAAAGGTCTCATAAGGTTTTTAGTTTGTTTGCTTGTTTAAGCTTTATGAACCCAGGTTCAGTTAGTCATGGTTAGAAGGCATTTTTTGTTTCTTGGAAAACTATCTGGGGTTTTTGTAGATGGCAAGTTGAATGAATTAAAAAAAATACAAGTTTGGGTTTTCATAAGACAAGTATATATTCCAGGGATAAGAAAGAGATATTCTTGTTATGGGCCTAACAAGTTTTCTGGGGTGGCAAAGAACCTTCTCCTTGAGAAACTAAACCAAAGGACAGACACACCTAAAGAAATAAACGACACTGGAATTGGGACTGGGCTAGGTCCAGGACCACCACCATTCCTTCCAGTCTCCCCCACCCCTGGGGAGATAAGATTAGGTGTGGCTGCTGCCTTTGTGGTGGGAGGAGGAGAGAGACAGACACCTCTTACCCAACTCCCCTAGCCACCAGCAGTAGGGGATGGTTTTCCCTCAGTAGGGGAACTTTGCACATAACACCTCACCAAACCTGTCTCCTGCTTGAGGAGATAAGTATCTCAGAGCTCTGTGCCATGCCTTCTCCCCATGAGAAGAAGTCCAAGGATTTCTCTCTTGGTTTCCCTTCCTTAGCCCCCAAATAAACCATTATCTTATTCTATTGGATTTGTGTGCAAGAGGGTATAATTCTTTAAAGAGGAATTCCTAAGGACCCCAACCCCTATCCCTACCCCAAGCCCCTATCCCAAATACCCACCTATTTCCCCCTAACATTCTCATAATACTCTTTCTGGTCAGACTATATCTCAAATAGAGTGTTCAGTTCCTGTTGACACAGACTATGAAGGAAAGTGTCCAGAGGAAGCAAACCACAATTGGGAAGGGCCTTGAGTTCATGTCATAAGAATTATTTGAATGATCTGGAGTTCTTTAAATTAGAAAAGAGTCAAGAGTAGGAATATCAGCCATTCCAAGGTATTTGAAGAGCTGCCCAATTAATAGGCATTAGGGTTGTTAAGTTTGGTCCCAGAGGACAAAACAAGGAGTAATGGGTAGGAGGCAAGGAGGCTAATTGAAGTTTGAGGTAAAGGAAAGCAAATCAGAACAAACAAAAACAAACAAAAAAAAACCTTCCAAACAATTTGAACTGTCCAAAAGAGAAATGGACTGCCTCAGGAGGGAGTGGGTCACTCCTCACTGGAAGTGTTCAACCAGAAAGTAGACCATCACTTGTCAAGCAAATTATAGTAGAATTGATTCCTTTTCAGGTATAATTTGGACTGAGATCCAGCTGAGGTTCCTTCTGTACTGGGATATTGGGTGAACTCCTGGGGCTATAGCAGCTGTTGTAGCCACAGCTAGTCCTCTTCCCCTCCCCTTGGCTAAGCCCCACTAGGTACTTTGAAAGCCTGATGGCTTGAATTATAAAAGCATTGGCTTTGGAGTAGGAAAGAAGTGCAAAAAGAAAGTCAGAAACAATAAGATCTAGTTATCCTCTGAGTACTTATTTTAATTCTTGAACTTGGAAGGCAAATTGTGTTTACATGATGATATGGAGGGAAAATGGGGTATGGGTTGGGGTAGGAGTTGGGGTTCTTAGGAATTCCTCTTTAAAGAATTATACCCTCTTGCACACAAAACGTAGTTAGAATAAGGTGATAGTTTATTTAGGAGCAAGGGAAGGGAAGGGTGGGGGGAGGGAAACCATGAAAGAAATCCTTGGACTTTCATGGGGAGATTTGGCATAAAGCACATGGCTCAGAGGTACCAAATCTCCTCGAACAGGAGACTGGAAGGTACTTTTATAGAGGACTGATGGGGGTGGACCATCTGCCCCTGAAAAGTTCCTTTAGTGAGAGAGGACCATCCCCCACTGGTGGTAGCTGGGGGAATTGGGTGAGGAGTGGAGGACCATCCCCCACTGGTAGTGACTAGAGGAATTGGGTGAGGCGTGGCTACAGATCCCTCTTCAGAACACAGAGGCCGCAGCCACACCCAAACTTATCTCCCCAGGGTAGGGGAGACCAGAATGAAGGGTAGGAATCTGAAACTAGCTCAGTCCGATTTGGTTCAGCTTATCTCTCTAGGTGTTATCTGTCCTCTGGTTTAGTTTCTCAAAGAGAAGATTCCTTGGTGTGCCCCAGAGAACTTCTGGGGTGCTCTGCACCCCATGACATTCCCCACTTCTCTATATATAAGGAAAGGGGATGAAGATTCTTCTGAAATTGCTTCATGCTGACTGGGGGTCGAAGAAATCACGGCGCAAGGGAGAGAAGTGGAGAAGGCCTGGAGTGCGCGGAGCTGTGAGGGGCCCAGAGAGTCCGGAGGCAACACGTAGGCACAGTGTCATGAATCCTTGAGCCCAGAAACGTGTAGTCTGAGAGTCCGAGCGTGGTTTGGACATCTAGGAGTCCCAGGCTGCTCTCTGCTGTCCTGCAGACGCCGACCGTCTCTACCTCTCTGTGACTCAAACGGGAGGTTGAGTCCGGTGGGAGAGGGAGAAGAGAAACCCAGAAGGTAGGGTCTTACCTCCAGGTTGTGTGCCAAGCATGGTCCAGACGTCTGTTTGAGCTTTCAGCGAGGGAGGGAGACTCAGGCTGCCCTACACTGTCGAGTGCGAAAGCCGACCCTCTCTCTACCTCTCTGTGACTCAAACAGAAGGTTGAGTCAGGTGAGAGAGGGAGAAAGGAAACCCAGAAGGGAGGTTCCCACCCCCCCAGTTTTGTGTGCTAAGAGAAAAGAGGAAAATCCCACGTCCCTACAAACATTCGGGCACCAGATGATATGGTGGGAAATGGGGTATGGGTTGGGTTAGGGATTGTGGTTCTTGGGAATTCCTCTTTAAAGAATTACACCCTCTTGCACACAAAATGTAGTTAGAATAAGGTGATGGTTTATTTAGGAGCAAGGGAAGGGAAGTCCTCTGGTTTAGTTTTGTCATGGGGCGCAGAGCACCCCAGAGAAATTCTGGGGTGCTCTGCGCGATGGTGAACTATGCCTGGGCAGGGCGAAGCCAGAGGAAACTCTGGTGGAGGTCCGTAGCGGTCCTGACGTGCAAATCGGTCGTCCGACCTGGGTATAGGGGCGAAAGACTAATCGAACCATCTAGTAGCTGGTTCCCTCCGAAGTTTCCCTCAGGATAGCTGGCGCTCTCGCAGAAGGCGCGCGCGGGGCGCGCGCGCGGGTGGGGGTCCGCCCTCCCCGCCGCTCCACGCTGCCGCCGCCACGCAGTTTTATCCGGTCAAGCGAATGATTAGAGGTCTTGGGGCCGAAACGATCTCAACCTATTCTCAAACTTTCAATGGGTAAGAAGCCCGGCTCGCTGGCTTGGAGCCGGGCGTGGAATGCGAGTGCCTAGTGGGCCCTGCGCCCAATCCTCTGTCTCCACCTGAGCTATCTCCCCAACCCAGGTCTTTACCAGTGTCTCCCACTGCTTCCCTGCTTCCATTAAGGGAATTTCCCATTGGGAAGGGCACAACATTAAGGCGTGCCCCTTTTTCTATAAGCAGGTTATCTCAGATTAAAGAGAAATTGGGGAGTTACTCAGAGAACCCCACAAAGTTCATAGATGGCTTTAAGTCTGTGACACTGGAGTTTGACCTTTCCTGGACCGATTTGCAAATTATTCTTGCCAGCTGTTGTACCCCTGACGAAAAAAAACAGATTTGGGACCTGGCGGTACAAGTTGGGGATGAACACTCGCAGGTTGGAAATTGGGTTGGGGTCCGTGGTTTTACAGCTGTCCCGGTCATAGAACCGAGATGGAACTATGATAACAGGGAAGACAGAGCTCCTAGAAATCACATGATCACCTGCCTAGTTGAGGGAATGAGAAGGGGGGTTAAGAAACAAGTCAATTATGGAAAGGTGAGGGAGATAACACAGGGGTCTGATGAAAATCCTGCTGTCTTCATGAGCCGCTTAGCAGACTCTCTGAAGAAATATACTAACCTAGACCCCCAAAGAGATGTAGGAATTACTGTCCTCAATATTCATTTTATCAGCCAGTCTGCTCCTGACATTAGGAGAGAGCTCCAGAAGTTAGACTGGAGTCCCCAGATCCCATCCTCACAACTCCTTGACATTGCTTTTAAGATTTTTAATAACAGGGACCTTGCAGTAGCCAAAGAGAGAGAAAAGATGGCTTGTGCCCGCTCCATAGACCAAGCTCATATAATAGCAGCAGCCATCACCACATCTGCTACCAGCAGAACTCCGGCTGGCCGAGATTCTGGCAGCTGCTGTAAACCGGGACACAGAAGTGGGGGACGCCGCACGAAGGTGAGGTCAGCTCTTCTACCTCTTTGTCCCCAGGGCAGCACCCAAGAGATCGGCTCTGCAGCTTGCTCTCCTGACCAGCATCGTGTCAGGCCTATGGCCAAGCTGGACATAGGAGGCAAGCCTAGGAATGGTTTTGGGGCGACCTCTGTCTTACTCTCTGGTTCAGGTCCTAGCATGCAATCAAGGCACAAAGTAGGGATGGGATAAAAGGGACCCTTAATGTAGACAGACACTGCCTATCACAGAATTAGGCTTGAACTCCCTCCTGTAAAGCAGGCCACACCCTGTCCTGCAAAAAGGTCCCACTTGACTCCTGATCTGATAAAGTCCCTTTTCCCTTTTGCTCTGGTCAGTTTTAATTTTTTTGTTTAAGTCTGTTCCATCTAGGCTCAAGGATTCATGACACTGTGCCTACGTGTTGCCTCTGGACTCTCTGGGCCCCTCACAACTCCGAGCATTCCAGGCCTTCTCCACTTCTCTCCCCTCCCCCTCCCTTGCGCCGTGATTTCTTCGACCCCCGGTCAGCATGAAGCAGTTTCAGAAGAATCTTCGTCCCCTTTCCTTATATATAGAGAAGTGGGGAATGTCATGGGGTGCAGAGCACCCCAGAAGTTCTCTGGGGCACACCGAGGAATCTTCTCCTTGAGAAACTAAACCAGAGGACAGATAAGGCCTAGAGGAACCAAATCAGACTGAGCTAGCTTGGGATTCCTACCCTTCATTCCGGTCTCCCTTATCCTGGGGAGATAAGTTTGGGTGTGGCTTCGGCCTTTGTGTTCTGAAGAGGGATCCCTAGCCACCCCTCACCCAATTCCTCTAGTCACTACCAGTGGGGGATGGTCCTCCTCTGCTCACCCAATTCCCCAGCTACCACCAGTGGGGGATGGTCCTCTCTCACTAAAGGAACTTTCCACAGGCAGATGGTCCACCCCCATCAGTCATCTATAAAAGTACCTTCCGGTCTCCTGTTCGAGGAGATTTGGTACCTCTGAGCCATGTGCTTTATGCCAAATCTCCCCATGAAAAGTCTAAGGATTTCTTTCATGGTTTCCCTCCCCCCCACCCTTCCCTTCCCTTGCTCCTAAATAAACTATCACCTTGTTCTAACTAAGTTTTGTGTGCAAGAGGGTGTAATTCTTTAAAGAGGAATTCCCAAGAACCCCAACCCCAACCCATACCCCATTTTCCCACTATATCAGTTTCTTAAGGAGAAGATACCTGGGTGTGCCCCAGAGAAATTCTGGGGTGCCCTGCACCCCATGACATTTCTATTCTTATACTGTGTTTTTAGACTTCAATGAGTAAAACAGTTTTAATTGTTTTTTATGGTTCCTATTGAATTTTAGACAAAAAAAAATAGCAACTTTGAACCTGCTTTTCTAAGCCAGATTTAGGCTTAGCTCACAATATCATTTTAACCCTAAAATTCTGAGATTCTGAATAAAGAAACAATATACTTTTGTGTTATTAGTCTAAGTTTACAATGATTTTACAAATGAATGGCTTAAGGGATAGATGTAAAGACCTGAAGAATGCTACTTAAGGGATCATTTGAGTTTGAAAGGTAAAGGACTGAAAAGTGGAAAAAGGAATAATAATATGTGTATGTGTCTGTGTTTAATATACAATAAGTATGCATACATACATACATAAAAATATACATACATATGTACATGTATATATATATATTGTGAGAGGAGGGCCCACAACCCCCAAGGAATCCTTAAACTTACCCAAGGGAAAAGCAACTCTGCCTCCCATCTCAGGAATTCAGTGTGGCTGAGCACAAAGACCCTGATCTACAAGGAACTAAGATAATATATTGATATGAATGGGTGCTATTCATACCCAGGTACTCCTTCCCACTTGTTTGCTTTCCATTTGTTTTGCCTCTCCCTGCTGCTTTGCATAGAGCTTTTGTTTGTAAACACACAACAGAATAGGTCTTCTCTTACCTAGCAGGAGAGTTTTGGACAGTGACACTGTTTCCTGGCCATGTTTCTCTCTCCTAATGAATATCTTTTTTTTTAATAAGATTTATGATGAGCCTCCAATTCTTTGGGTGCGCTAACTTCCTGAGCCAGGTTGTAAGTCCCCTCAACATTATGGTACAGAAGCCCTGGAAAAGTTGTCAGACAGGTAAAAATGTGGGCTGCTCATTTAGGTCTTGGATTCCCTGGGTTGGGGTATGTATAGTGCTATTTCCCTGTTCAGGATCCTCAGTGGCAAGCTCACACCATACAGTCAGGAGACTTCCTGACTGTTATGGGCCAAGAGCACCCCAGAAGTTCTCTGGGGCACATCAAGGAATCTTCTCCTTGAGAAACTAAACCAGAGGACAGATATGCCTAGAGTGATAAGCAGAACCAGATCAGACTGAGCTAGCTCCTGGACCTCCACCCTTCATTCTAGTATCCCTCAACCCTGGGATTATAAGATTAGGTGTGGCCACTTCCTTTGTATTGAAGAGATCTGCAGCCACCCCTCACCCAAATTCCTCCAGCCACCACCAGTGGGGGATGGTCCTCCCTCACTAAAGGAACTTTCCACTGTGAGATGGTCACCCCCATCAGTCCCCTATTAAAGTACCTGCCAGTCTCCTGCTCAAGGAGATTGGTATCTCAGAACCACATGCTTTGTGCCATGCCTTTCTCCACATGAGAAGTCCAAGGATTTCTTTCATGGTTTCCCTTCCCCTCCCTTCCCTTGCCCCTAAATAAACTACCATCTTATTCTAACTGCTTTTGTATGCAAGAGGGTGTAATTCCTTAAAGAGGAATTCCTAAGGACCCCAAACCCCGCACCCCATTATCCCCCAAACGTTTGAAGGTCACAGGAAATTTCTTCTTTCCTCTTGGCACAAAAAATCTAGGGGTGGGAACCTCCCTTCTGGGTTTCTCTTCTCCCTCTCCCACCTGACTCAGCCTCCCATTTGAGTCACAGAGAGGTAGGGAGGGTCAGCTTTTGCATGGGACAGCAGACAAGCAGCCTGGGTCTCCCTCCCTCACCAAAAGCTCAGCCAGATGTCTGGACCACACTTGGCACACAAAACCTGGAGGTAGGACCCTCCCTTCTGGGTTTCTTTTCTCCCTCTCCCACATGAATCAACCTTCCCTTTGAGTCACAGAGAGGTAGAGACTGTCAGCCTCTGCACAGCTGAGGGCAGCCTGGGACTCCCTCCCTTTCCAAAAGCTCAGCTAGACATCCGAACCACGCTCGGACCCTCGGACTCCACGTTTCTGGGTAAGACCTTTTGTGCTTGTGTGTTTATCCCTTGCCAGCACTCTGCTCTTCCACAAGACAGGCAGCTGGCACCTCCCTCCCCAACCTGACCCTTACCAAGGCTCAGCTTTTCCATGCAATGGGCAGAGCAGTCACCTTCCCTCATGAAAGGCTCAACCTAACATCTAAACCATGTTCAGACCAGTAGAATTCCCTGGGCAAAGGTTTAAACAGCCTTAGGCCCATGGGGCAGAGAGTAAACATTCCAAAAAATTCTCCTCTGTGGTGCATCCCAAAAGATTGGAGTAAATTAGAACTTACAAATGTAAGAAAGAGATGCATGATCCACTATTGTAACACTGTCTGGCCGCAGTATCCACTAGGATCTCAAGGAAACTGGCCAGTACATGGGACTTTGAACTATCATGGGCCCTGGTCACCCCAACAATTCTCTGGGGGGTTCAAGGAACTTTTTCCTTGAAACCTCAGGAGTTTTCCCTTGAAATCAAGTAGGCCTCTCCTTGAACACAATCAAGGACACACACACTCGCCTAAGGGAGATAAGCGGCACAGATTGAACTGAGCATGCTCCAGGACCATCACCCCACATTCCAGTCCTCCTAAGCATCTGGATGAGGTAATCCAGGAGAAGACCACCTGGAACCGCCCATCAGCAGACTGCTTAGACCCATCAGGACAAAGTTGACACCCACCACCAGATCTCTCACGAGGGATTCTTCCTACCACAGCGCAACGCGGGAAGACCACCAGCCCCTCACCCAATAAGAGACTCTTACCCACCCTCATCTAAACCCTATAAAATGGCACCCCACAAGTTAGTAGGCGGGGAAAGCGTTTTGTTCTGGCAAAACCTTCCTCCCGGCCAGTTCCTCTTGTACCCCAATAAACCTGTTCTCTTATTCCTGATTAGGTCTTGTGCGAGAGTATAATTCTTTACAGAGGAATCCTAAGGACCCACGTGCTTTCTCCTATCAGTTTCCCCTTATCATAGCTATAATACCATTTTTCAATTGGACAAGTTTTGCAAGCATGAAGGGAGATGGACAGAGATTCCATACATTTTGGCTTTTATGACTTTAAGCCAGAAGTCAAAAGGAAAGGATGAAGTCCCCTTGCCAGTAGAAAATCACCACAAGTCCAAGCAATTAGCTAACCCTTTGGGACCCTCCTCTGGGGCCCACCCCCTCCTGCTCCTCAGACTCATTCCCTACCTGTTTCTCACTTCACTCCTTCTTCCCCACCTGCTCCCATACCTATGGGCCAACAACTGTTATATCACTCTATGACTGAGATATCTCTTTGCCCACTGGCTGATCTCAGAACCAATTCCCTTTGCCCTCCACAGCTGAGCTCCAGCCACACTGGGAGTGGATGTCAGTATTCCTCTGTCTACCCTATCCAACAGTGGTTGCCACAACCTATCCAGCTATAACCCTGTTTCAATCTGGGGGAGCTCTAATATGTTCTCTATTCTCCTGTTTTTTCCATTCAGCAGATGATTCCATTTGCTTTACCTAATCTGCAGTTGCCTATACCCATTCCTCCCCCACCTACTCCACAGCCAAAGACTGTTACCCATCCCCCACCCACCTCACAAACTAAGTTGGGCCCTCCGCCCAATCCTCTGGCTCACCTCCACCTGAGCTATCTCCTCAACTATCTCCCCAACAGACTTCACCCAAGTCCCTACCACCGTCTTCCTCTGCTCCCCTACTTCCATTAAGGAAATTTCCCATTGGGAAGGGCACAACACTAATGCATGTTCCTTTTTCCATGAACAGTTTGTCTCATATTAAAGAGAAATTGTGGAGTTACTCAGAGAACCCCACAAAGTTCATAGATGGCTTTAAGTCTGTGACACTGCAGTTTGACCTTTCCTGGACCAATTTGCAAATTATTCTTGCCAGCTGTTGTACCCCTGATGAGAAAAAACAGATTTGGGATACTCTCAAGCTGGAAATTGGGTTGGGATCCCTGGGGTTGGGTTGGGGTCCCTGGATTTATAGCTGTCCCAGTAGGAGAACCGAGATGGAACTATGATAACAGGGAAGACAGGGCTCATAGAAATCACATGGTCATCTGCCTGGTTGAGGGAATGAGAAGGTGGATTAAGAACAAAGTCAATTATGAGAAGGTAAAGGAGATCACACAAGGGCCTGATGAAAATCCAGCTCTTTTCATGAATTGCCTCATGGACTCTCTGAAGAAATATACCAACCTAGATCCAGAAAGAGATGTAGGAATAATTGTGCTCAATATTCATTTTATCAGCCAATTTGCTCCTGACATTAGGAGAGAACTCCAGAAGTTAGACTGGGGTCCCCAGATCCCATCCTCACAACTCCTTGATATTGTTTTTAAGATTTTTAATAACAGGGACCTTGCAGGAGCCAAAGAGAGAGAAGAGATGGCTCATGCCCGCTCCATAGACCAAGCTTCTATGATAGCAACAGCCATCACCACGTCTGCTACCAGCAGAACTCTGGGTGGCCGAGATTCTGGCAGCCGCAGTAACCGGGAGACAGGAGTGGGGGATGCCACATGAAGGTGAGGCCAGCTCTCTTACCTCTTAGTCCCCAGGGCAGCACCCAAGAGGTTGGCCTAGGGAAAACCCAGCTTTCTGCAGTTTGGTCTCTTGGCCAGCCCCTTGTCACTGACATCTCCAGGGCCAAGTCGATGGCCAAGCTGGGTATAGGAGGCAAGTCTAGGGATGATTCAGGGGTGACCTCTGTCTTACTCTCTCCTTCAGGTCCTAGCATTCAATCAAGGCACAAAGTCATGGGGATCAGGGAAAGGACACTGCCTCTCACAGAACTAAGTTTTGATCTGATTACTTAACTCTTGCAAGGCAGGCCATGCCTGGTCTTGCATTCAGCCTTTCCAGCTTCCACTGGAAAAAAAAAAAAAGTTTTTTAAAGTCCTTTCTCATTTTTGCTCTGGTCAGTTTTAATTTTTTGTTTAAATCTGTTCCATCTAGGCTCAAGGATTCATGGCTTTGTGCCTACATGTTGCCTCCCAACCTTTAGACCCTTGGGACCTAACAACTCCTCACACTTGGGACCAGGTCTTCTCCACTTCTTCCTTCACCTCCTTTGTGCCATGATTTCTTTGACCCCCACTCAGCATGAAGGAGTTTCAGAAGAATCTTCAACCCCTTTGTTTATATATAAAGAAGTTGGGAATGTTATGGGCCCAGAGTACCCCAGAAGTTCTCTGGGGCACATCAAGGAATCTTCTCCTTGAGAAACTAAACCAGAGGACAGATATGCCTAGAGAGATAAGCAGAACCAGATCAGACTGAACTAGCTCCTGGACCTCCACCCTTCATTCTAGTCTCCCTCAACCCTGGGGTGATAAAATTAGGTGTGGCTGCTTCTTTTGTGTTGAAGATATCTGCAGCCACCCTTAAGCCAATTCCTCCAGCCACCACCAGTGAGGGATGGTCCTCCCTCACTAAAGGAACTTTCCACTGTGAGATGGTCACCCCCATCAGTCTCCTATAAAAGTACCTGCCAGTCTCCTGCTCAAGGAGATGGGTATCTCAGAGCCACATGCTTTGTGCCATGCCTCTCTCCCCATGAGAAGTCCAAGGATTTCCTTCATGGTTTCCCTTCTCCTCCCTTCCCTTGCCCCTAAATAAACTACCATCTTATTCTAACTGCTGTTGTGTGCAAGAGGGTGTAATTCTTTAAAGAGGAATTCCTAAGGACCCCAACCCCTACCCCAAACCGTGTATCCCATTATCCCCATGACATGACTATAAAACTTTATTTTTTGTGGGCACCCACTTGGATGCAGGTGCGATTGGCTTTCAGTGAGGTCTAGCCCAACTCACCATGATAAGGGACAAGGAGAAAGAATTCCATGTTACTCCCACACCTTAGTTGCATATGAACCTCCAATTATTTGGATAACTCATTTAACTTTAGATACATATGCCCACACATATATGCATATTTTCATTTACATATATGTGTATATGTATACACACATACATATACAATACCTACATGTATACTTATGCATATACATATACATATGCATCTACATGTAGATATACATATATATTTCTGAATATAGAATTAAAAAGAACTTTCCTTAGAAAAATACTGTGAAGAAGTTGGCACAAGCATTTTTTACCTCATTTGACAGATGGGGAAACTTGAGTGTCTGAGAGATCAAGGGGATGCATGGTCATAGCACTATAAAATTTTGGAGCCAGAATTTAAAACCAAGTCTTTCTGGCTCTACTTCAAATGCACTTTTTAAAAAGTACACCACAGGTCAGCTATCAGAAATAATCTGTCAGTTGAAATTATTTATAATTGCCCATTTAAATGCTACAGAGCCAATGAATAAAATTATTTGAATTTTAGTTGGGTTGATGCTAAACTGTTTTCTCAGAGTGATTAGTTAATATTTCAGCCCCTTAATCATACTCTTAATTCAAGTTAATTAAACCATGCTACCTTCTAAGAGTTGAATATTAGTGTACTTTTCAAATCTGGAATGCTCTTTGGCCTTAGTTTCCTCATTTCTAAAATGACAACAATGAATTAGATAACTTCTGAGAACCCTGTCAACTTTAGCATCCTTTTACATCAAGATAAATGATTCAATAATTTTATCAAGTTATTTAAATATAATTTTTAAAAGAATGAGGAATGAGACAGTCCTGTTGTATGCCATTTGGTATTAGAATTTCATCATTTTTATTCACCTTGATTTTTAGAAACAGGATTATATATAGACTTTAGAGAAGCCATCCTAACTTCGGATGTATACCAAGCTTATAATTTGGTATCTAGGTTATTCCTGTATCTAGAGCCAAAGGCTGATAGGATGTGTATATACATGGAAAATAAAACAGAACAAAATGAACAAATCATCTTATTTATTTGATGAACTAAAATAGGATTGAATGGTAATTAATAGTAAAATAGCTGTGCCTAAATCATGTTGGTTCCTCATGGAAGATACTTTGTTGAGAGATCTAGATTTGCAATGTAGAGAAGGAAGTTGTTTTGTACAAACCCTTTAATAAGTCCAGTATTTTAGCTAACTATATACAATAATTCCAAAACATACTCAGAGTATAATGACATATAAATAATAAATGAATGTAAATAGTTGATTATATTAGACATTATTACATAATCTTCTTGTAGCAAGTAAACCACATCATCTTATACATGAATTCTCTATTATAACAGTAGCAGATACTTAAAGTGGTGATCAATTTATCAAAAAGAAATAAGACTTCAATTAGCAAGATTCAATATTCAGTGTTTTCAGTGAGGTATCAAGCAATAGGGTTCAATAATCCTCTTTTTTTTAAATGGAATACCATAAAAGAGAAAAGAAAGAAAGAAAAAAAAATCATTAGAACTCATGGTTCTCTCAAAAAGAAAGAGTAAAAAAAAAAAAAGAAAAGAATTCTGGTAGCTTCTGAGGCCTGATGGCCTCACCCACAGCATATACTTAAAATGTCTTTGAAAAGTCACTTAATTTACAAAATTGAGTTTTAAAGAAAAGCAAAAGAAACAAAAGTCAAAAAACAAAAACAAAGCAAAAACAAACAAACAAAAAAAACGCAAAAGATTTGCTAAGCACTCTTTTGTGTTCTTAAAGAACTTAAAGGTGTGGTGAATTCCAGGTCTTTTCAGTGCCTTTCAAAAGCCAAAACAAAAAACAAAAAGGATTAAAAAAAATAAGTATAGGGTAAGGAAAAGGTGGGGGAGATTGAGGTGGGCCAGAAAACCAGGCCATGTGCTTCAGTGGTTTGCCTGTAGAAATTTTAAGGTATTTAAGCTGCTAGAATTTGGGGTATGCCACCTTGTTTTAACTGGTTCCCCGATTCTCTGCATGCCAAAGTGGCAGGGGTTTCTGAATTGTCATTGATCTTTCTAATGCTGTCATAATGTTCTTTATGGTAGAAAATGTGGAGTTCTCTAGCATCAGTTTTGTCTGTGCCACTGATTTTCAATAGGGGCTGATTCAACTGATGAACTACCACATTCAGCTGATGCTGTCTAGGAAACACTACAATTGTATCATTTCCTCCCCACTTTCCAAATTTCTTTAATTCGTCAACATATTCTTCAAAAGGGGAGTCATTTATTCTAAAAGACTCAAACTCTTGTCTATGGTTAATCATATAAGAAGCAGCTTTTTGTCTGTGTCTGAGATGATTCCTACAGTGACCTTTTAGCTGGTCTGCTAAGGCCCTAAAAAGGCAATTTCCATCTCCCAAAACTTTACAAAGACTGAGTCCCAAAGCATTTAACTGATCAGTGGAACTATCAAATGGGAACTGCCTGTTGCCTCTGGGCTCTCTTTGCTCTTTAACAATTGCTATCATTAGGGTTTTTTGCTCTTTAGCGTCTACCTCAGGTTTATCTGAAATCTCTTTACCTATGGATGGTGCAGGCTTTACATGAGAGCAATAAATCCATGAGTCTTTTTCACCAATTTTAATGGCAGTAGGAGTTGTCAATAATACCTGAAAAGGTCCCTCCCAAGCAGGCTGGGTTCCACTGGTGCTCTGAAAATTCTTTACATATATTTTATCTCCTGGGTTGAGGCTGTGCAATGAAAAGTCTAATGGTTCTGCCTGGACCACACCTCCTGCCTCATGGAGTTCACGTAGCCTGTTCTGTAATTCCTGTATATAGGAGGCAACAGAAGTATCACCTCCCACCAGTGATGTATAAACTGGGGAAAAAGTTTTAGCTTGGATAGGAGGGTGACCAAAAAGCATTTCATAAGGAGATATATGGAGTTCTTCTCTTGGTCTACTGTGTAGATAGAATAATGCCAATGGTAGAACATCAGGCCATTTCAAATGGGTTTCAGTACATAATTTGCCAATCATACTCTTAAGCTCTTTATTCATATGTTCAACTTGGCCTGAACTTTGTGGATGGTAGGGCTTGTGGAATTTTGGAGTCACTCCCAAGAAAGAGTAGATTTGGGATAAAATCAAATCAGTGAAATGTGTGCCTTTGTCAGAATCAATGGGGGCTAGTGGGCCAAAATGAGGTACTATCTCTTTAAGAAGAATTTTGGCAACAAAGGCAGCTGTGGCTCGGGGGCTGGGAAATGCCTCCACCCACCGAATGAGTTGATCAGCTATAACAGGGCAAAATTTATAATGTCCTGCTTTTGGCATTGTAATATAGTCAATTTGTAAGTGCTCAAAGGGTGTATATGCTAGAGGGTGTCCTCCATAAGCTTTGGCCTTAAAAGCATGCTGATTATAAGATTGACATGTCGAACAGCCCAAGCAGATTTAAGATGCTGTGTCAGTCACACCTGGTGCTATCCAGTTTCTCTTAATAGAGTCTACAATGCCTTTTGTACCAAAATGGCCTTTTCTGTGAACAGAGAGGCATACCTGGTGGTAGAATTTCCAGGGAAGAAGTGGCTTACCTTCCGGAGACACCCAAACGCCTTTGATCTGTTTTGCCTTAAATTTCTTTTTCTACTTTTCTACTTTAGAATCATCATAGTTTAGGTTGGAAGGAATATCCTCAGAAGGTAAAAGGTTAAATACATGTTCAGGAGCTTCCAATGCAGCGAGCTTAGCTGCAGAATCAGCTCGTCCATTCCCCTTTGAAACAGGATCACTATTCCCTGTGTGGGCAGGGCAATGTACAATGGCTAGGGAAGAGGGCAGTTTCAGGGCATCTAAGAGGTCCTTGATAAGGTCCCCATTGGCAATAACCTTGCCCGAGGATGTTAAAAAGCCTCGTTGTAGCCAAATCATGCTAATAAAGTGGCATATACCAAAGCCATATTTCGAGTCAGTAAAAATGGTGGCACTCTTCCCTTTGGCTATGTTACAGGCTTGTGTAAGAGCCACAAGTTCAGCAGCCTGCGCACTAAAAGGGGAGGGTAGAGAAGCTGCCCAGAGGGTGTCATAATCAGAAACTACAGCAGCTCCAGTGAAACGGGTCCCCTCTCTCATAAATGAGGAACCATCTGTATAGAGGACAAGATCAGGGTTTTCTAAAGGTGTATCAAAAAGATCATCATGGGGTTTTTCAGCCATATCAACTAAAGAAGCATAGTCATGCAATGGTTCCCCTGAGAGTGGTAAGTTAGGGAGTAGCATTGCTGGGTTGAGGAATGTGCAGGGTTTTAGAGTGATATTCTCATTACCTACAGGGTTATTTCATACTTAGCCAGCCTTTGGCCTGAAAAGGCTTGTGTCCTGTGACGTAGTAAGAGAGCCTCTACTTCTTGAGGGCATTGCACAGTTAGAGGGTTACCTAGGACCAAATCAGAGGCTTTTTCTACCAAAAGGGCTGTGGCTGCCACTGCTCTAAGGCAAGCTGGTGCTCCAGATGCTACAGGGTCCAGCTGGGTTGAATAGTACGCTATGGGGCATTGGTTAGGCCCCAGTGATTAAGTCAGAACTCCAGAAGCCACCACCTTTTGTTCATGCACAAAGAGAGTGAAAGGCTTACTATAATATGGGAGTCCTAGGGCAGGTGCTGATAACAAAGCCCATTTTAATTCTGTTATGGCTGAGAGATGCTGGGGATCCAACTGTAAAGTTTCTGGGACAGAATTTTTTGTTAGAGCTATGAGAGGCTTAGTAATTTCACCAAAAGAGGGTATCCATTTTCTGCAGTACCTGGCTGCTCCCAGAATGGCTCTCAAATGCCTCTTAGTAGTGGGGGAAGAGAGTTGTTGAATGGCCTGGACTCACTTAGAAGAGACAGAGTGAGTTCCAGCAGCCAGAATAAATCCTAAGTATTCTACCTGGGCCAAACACCATTGTACCTTTTATTTGGATACCTTGTGCCCTCTCTTGTGCAGCTCTAGCAGTAAGTGGCGGCTATCTTCCTCATGTGAGTCAAAGACATAATTAGCAAGGTCCTTAATTCTATCAGCTGTGAAGGTCTGCCAAGCTGTACATTGAGTCAGAAATTATTTGCATATTTCTGGCAGTGAATTACAAATAAACATGTTGAGGACAATATAAGAATCTTTTAAATCAATTGGATCCAATCTGGTATATTGCCTGGCGGCCTCACAAAGCCTATGATAAAATCTGCTTGGTCTTTCGTTAGCCTCCTGAAATGTGCTTATAAATTTCATCCAGTTTTCAGGTTTTCTAGATCATAATTCCATTCCCTTCAGAAGTGTTTCCCTAGCATCTTTTAATTCTTGGAATTCCCTGTCATTATTATAATTTCACTCTAGATCCCTTAGAGGCCATGCCATAATGGCCTGACCCTTCGCAACAAGGGCATTTCCTCCTGAGAAAATATCTGTAATCTCAGTTGGGGACAGTAACGTTTCCATAAGACAAGTAACATCAGCCCAAGTGGGTTGATATGTATTAAATATAGTCCTTGACTGTGAAATTACGTTTGGATGTTTCTCAAAACTAGGGATGATTGATTTTCATGCGCTCAAGTCACCTGGTTTAAAGGGGTTATATTTTCTAACCTGAATTGGCACTCCTTTTTTACTATGTTCTAAAGCTTCCTGCAGGGGGAGTAGTTTCTGCTGATCTGAGTCTAAAGACTGGCCAATATCTGTTTCTGAAGCTGGGTTACCTCCAGCAGAGGGAGCTATCTTAGCATCTCTCTCGCCACATGGTCTACCTTTAATTTCTTTCCACATTACAACAATGATAATAACAATAATGAGAGTTATAGTCATGTGAACTATTGTGAGTATGGTATTAGAATTTATTTCAACTGCAGGCATAAAATTCCTACTAATATTAAACACATTTTCAGTGGAGACAGTTACACCCATACCATTATACCAAAAAGGTTTTGCTCTGTGAGTGAGGAGGAAACCGATAACACAATGAAGGAATATTGAGTAAGTTACATGTCTAAGTTGGGACAGTATGCCACCCCAACATGTTCCAATGAGAAAAATAAAAAAATCAAAGGGAAAGGGAGATATTCAAACATTTTTTGCCCTTTAAACTGGACTGGTTTTTTCCCTTTAAAACAAGGCTTTTAGAGGCTTAAAGGCTTTAAGGGGGATTAGGCAAAGGGAAAGTCCATGGGGTGGCATAGGGGGGGTGTTATTTGGAAAATCCACCAAATTTAGCTGGCTTGTGGCCAAACTAGGGAAGGTGGGAGGGTCCTTAAGGTCCCTTTGCGGTCACCAAACTGTGAGATTTAAAATTGGATATAAGAGCATTAAACTCCCCTTTAACCTTTCCCTTATATATCTCCCAGACCAGTAAGAGAAAGAAACATCTGAGCTTTAGTTAGAGATGGATTACTTAGCTTTTATTGTTTGGGAATTAATTAGCCAACAAACAAGGTGATGCTGGTTAGAGAAATAGGAAAGTAGAAATACAAATAAATAGTCTTAGATCTAAGCTTAGTCTATATTCCATATAGAACTCACCAAATCCCAAAGCCACCTCTGAGGCTGAGAACCGCATCAAGCACATGCTATTACGGAGGACCAGGCCGATCACCAAAGACCACGCTGTCGACCTGAGTCAGCGTGTGTGTGCAGGGCGAGAGAGGAGAGAAAAGGCACCACTTCCGTTCTCTCCTTGCCTTTAAGCTCGCCCCAGAATTGGAGTGCTTAGCAGACATACGGCTGTTCGTCATGGTCTCCTCCCCGAAAGGGTGGTCCTTCAAAAACTGGAGTCCTTCAGTTATCACTAACCAACTAATAAATCTTATTTAAAAGCTTTCACTTTTTACCACAGAGAACTTCATCAAAAGTTGGTAGCAGGATGATTGTATACCTAACTTTCAAACACCATCTACTGTGAAGACAGAGGCATTATTTTTCATATTAACAAAACACAAAGGTTCTTGGGATATTGAAATAGATTGTCATCATTGTAAGGATTGGCCCAATGACCTAGCTAACAGAATTTTCTCCATATTTGACTACTGATTAACTTATCTATATACCAGGAAGTTCTTATGAAACCAATAACCAGTCTAGTCAACATTACATTTAGGCACTAAATGCCAGGATTTTTCTAATCATAATAGTTTTTAGCAGACTTCATCTATTCCAGGTATTCAAGGGCTACCAAACTTACCTATGTATAATGCCCTTGTGATTGATGGAAGTAGGGGGTAGCTATCCAATCCACCTGCTAGCTGACTCTCCCTATGGTCCCCCTCCTGTAGAAGATTTTAAGTTACAAAAACGATGCAACTTCCATGGTTAGAAGAGGTTTCCCTAACCAGGAGTGTCTTACACCAATCCAAGTATAAATCCAGTCCCTAATCTCTTTTTCTTTCTCTTTCTCTTTCTCTTTCTCTTTCTCTTTCTCTTTCTCTTTCTCTTTCTCTTTCTCTTTCTCTTTCTCTTTCTCTTTCTCTTTCTCTTTCTCTTTCTCTTTCTCTTTCTCTTTCTCTTTCTCTTTCTCTTTCTCTTTCTCTTTCTCTTTCTCTTTCCCTTTCTCTCTCTTTCTTTCTCTCATTCTCTTTCTCTATGTGTATGTGTCTATATAAGTATATGTGTATATATGTGTGTGTATGTATATTTGTGTTTGTATATATATGTACATGTGTGCATGTGTGTTTGTATGTGTGTGTATGGGTATATGTGTGTGTATGTGTGTGTGTGTGTGTATTTATATGATCTGGTTTTTGTTGTTTAATTGTTTTAAATCTTGTATGACTCCAGTGATCCATTTGGGGTTTTCTTGGCAAAGGTATTAGAGTAGTTTGGTAAATCATCTGAATTTCTATATAACTTAAAAAAAAGATCTAAATCTATAAATTCATCCTTATTGGGAACCCTTGATTAATAAATTGGGAAATTCTTTCTACCAATGAATGTACCTGCTCTGTGATTTGCAGTTTTAGAGAATTTTCTTAAGTATGGAGAAGTTAAATGATCTCCCTAGCATCACACTGCAGTACGTGAGAGAGGTGGTGTATTTGACTCTAAAGGTTTACTCTCCATCCACTATGGCATAGATACTACTCACATTTGTTGTTGTTGTTATTTTGTGTCTCTTTCTACTCTAATATTAATAATTCTACAGAGCAGTTGCATAAAAGACACCAAGGATACACACATATAACCCAAAGAGCTCCTCTATGGGGATTGTGAAAGAAGAGAGGGTCAGACAAAATATTCCACTGGTAGCCATACAATATTAAAATATCTGGAAGGAGACTTTCAGGATATTGGGATTCTCTATGTAGGATTAATGGAAGGGCATGAACAAGAATTGTACAGAACATGAGGGGCTAAATAAGTTGCCATCTGCACTCGTATCTACATGAATGAGATCATGTATCTATTAATGTGTTTTCTTGGTAACCATTTCCACACAAAACAGGGAGAGAGGAATTAAAGTGAATTATAAGTTTAATGATATAGATACCCAGATTTTACATCATCTGGGTGTCAGGAAAGAAGATGATAGTTTTATTCCATTTCTATGATTAAGACGCCATGGCCTTATCCCTTTGCCCTCATTTCAACACTTTTATTTTATTCCCTAAAATTTTGTAAGACCACTCTCTGAAAGAGGTAGAGGATACACCAAGAGAAATAGTGAATGAATATACCAATAAATATGATTTAAGCTCAGCCTTACAAGGAAACCAGAGCCTCTTGGGTAGCATTGTTCATCAATATCATTTTTCTGTCATTTCTGTGTGTATCTTTCCCACCTTACATTAACAAAGTCTTATAAAATAGGAACTAAACAGCTGGGATTATGATAGAAATTCAGAGAAAGAAAAATTATTGTTTTAGGTAACATGTGCCATATGTGCTCTGATATTTGGGCACACCAGGACAGCAGCTTAATGGTTTCCTTAATGTCCTCTGTTGGGGCTAGGTATTCAAGGACATATGGAGCACTTCCCTAGGAACTGAAAATTTTCAGGGGTTTAGTGGTTTTTAATGGAATTCAGAATTTTTTGATGCAAGTTTTCTGTAAATTAGTCTTACTGCATAGTAGTCTTCATATACAGTAAAGAAAGGATAGATCACCCATGAGTATTATTTATAAGATCCTCACATATAAAAAATTGTATATGAAAATAGACACAAAGGCTACTTTCTAAGTTACTTCTTTCCAGAGACATAGAACTCATAATATAAAGAAGAAAATGTGATTTTTTAAACTGTAGAGATGCAACATTGTTTCCTGAAGAATTGTTTTTGGTCAAATCATTATTCCATCAATATTAGAGACAAATTTTCTTGAGGTCCACAAAACAAATATGTTCAACAAAGAGTCTTACTATAATTTCAAAAGGTATATAAAACATATTTCAAGAAGCCATGTTGAATGAGATAAATTGTTGTTCTATCTTGGAAGAATAGTAGGGGTCATGGTTTTTAGTAATCAAAGTAGAATTTTTAATGCAAATATATATATATATGACACGAAATACAATATATTCCTATATATAAATATATATTTCTTTAAATGAAAAATATTGTTGTTTTCAAGGATGCAGGAAGAGTTTAGTTTATCTTCTTGAAATTATTTTGACTTATTTCACCACATATTCATTAAATACCTCTAGTATAATGCTAGCTTTTTGAAAACAGACTACTATTTTGTGGGTTTGTATCTCTAATAACTTGCATATAACAGGCAAATTTTGGTTGAATTTGTACCTAAAATGTCTCCTCATCATTTCTTGAATGATAGGCTCAATGTATTCTAAAACTACAGAACCTGAAAAGAGACAGAGAGACACAGTCTTCCAACCAGAGATAATTTAGAAGACTTAATGAGAGGTTGGTTTCACTCAGCAAAAGAGAGCTACAACATAGCACAGCACAGTGCAGCATGCAGGGGGTTGGGGCAAGTCAGCAGGAAGCTGTAGGCCACATCTGAGCAACTGAGGCCCCCGGATCCTGGCTTAATGAGCTGGTGGTGCAGCAGGCCAGTGGTGAAACCCACCAGCACCAGCCAAGAGCGCAGGCTGCCAGCTAGAGGGCCACGCACAGGACAGGCACGACCAGGTCTGACCATCCCAGTACACACTGGAAAAAAGCCCAGGGCAGTGAGAAATCCATGAGCCATAGAGGCCTCAGTGTCGAAAGCCAGTGACAGAGCCCCTATATCCCAGCATAAGAAGCTTGAAACAGGGACCCTGCTGACCCCAAAGCAGACCTCAACTTTAAAAAAAAAAAAAAGCTTCGAGGTGGCTAGGTGGCACAGTGGATAGAGTACTGGCCCTGGAGTCAGGAGTACCTGAGTTCAAATCCAGCCTCAGACACTTAACACTTACTAGCTGTGTGACCCTGGGCAAGTCACTTAACCCCAATTGCCTCACTAAAAAAAAAATAAGCTTCAATATGAGTAAGAAACATAAAATATATCTTACCATTGATAGCTTCTGTTTCAAAAGGGAAGAAGCAAACACAAACTCAGTTGAGGACAATGCTCTCAAATTGCCTAAATGGGAAGCCTCAAGAGGGAAGAAGAATTGGTCTCAGGAACAAAAATCCTTCTTGAAAGAGCTCAAAAAAGATTTTAAAAATCAATTGAGAGAAATGGGGAGAGAAATGAAAGCAACACAAGAAAATTATGAAAAAAGAATCAGCAGCTTGGAAAAGGAATCACAAATATTGATTGAAGAAAACAATTCCTTAAAAAATTCATTTGGCCAGATGGAAAAGGAGGTACATAATCTGACTGTAGAAAACAATGCCTTAAAAATTTGAATTGGAGAGTTGGAAGCTAAGGACTCCATGATACAACAGGAATAAGTCAAACAAAATCAAAAGAATGAAAAAGGCAGAAGAAAATGTGAAAAACCTCATTGGAAAGACAAGTGATCTGGAAAACAGATCCAGGACAGACAATTTGAGAATCATTAGACTGCCTAAAAGCCAAGATCAGAAAAGAGTCTAGACACCATATTCCAGAAAATTATTAAGGAGAACTGGCCTGATAGTATAGAATCAGAGGATGAAATCATCATTGAAAGAATACACCAATGACCTCCTGAATGAGACCACAAAAGGAAAACTCCAAGAAATATTGTAGCCAAATTCCAGAATTATCAGGTGAAGGAGAAAATACTCCAAGCAGCCAGAAAGAAGCAATTAAATATCATGGAGCCACAGTCAGGATTGCTCCTGACCTGGCAACTTCAACATTAAAGGATCACAAGGCTTGGAATATGATATTCCAGAAGGCAAAGGAGCTTGGATTGCAGCCAAGAATGTATTACCCAGAAAAACTGAGCGTTCTCTTTTAGGGGAAACGATGAACATTCAATGAAATTGGTGACTTTCAAGGTTTCCTGATGAAACGACCAGAACTAAATAGAAAAGTTGACAAGACTCAAGAGAAGTTTAAAAAGGTAAATGGGGAAAAAATTTACTCAATAAAGTTAAACAGTTTACATTCCTACTTGGCAAAATAATACTTATAACTCTTGAGAACTGTATATGTATTTGGGCAGACAGAAGGATTATACACAGAGGGTACAAATATAAATTGTCTTTGATGTGATAATATATAGAAAATTAAGGGGTTTAAAAGTGAGTTTATGGGGGCAGCTAGGTCGCATAGTGGAGAGAGCACCAGCCCTGGAGTCAGAAGAACCTGAGTTCAAATCCACCTCAGACATTTGACATTTGCTAGCTTTGTGACCTTGGGCAAGTCACTTAACCCTCATTGCCCAACCCAAAACAACAACAACAACAACAACAACAAAGGGAGTTTATGTGGAGAAGACGAAAGGGGAGGTGGAATGGGTTCAGTTATATCATACGAAGACGTGCAAAAAAGCCCATTACACTAGAGTGAAAGAAGGGAGGGTTGAACCTTACTCTCACTAGATTTGATTCAAAGAGGTAATAACATATATACATTAATTTGAATAAAGAAATATAGCTTATTCTTTAGGGAAGTAAAAGGGTAAGCAGAAAGAAAAGGGGGGACTGATAGAAGGGAGGACAGAAGCAAGGGAGAAAAGGGTAAAGAAAAGGGAGGGGGTGATAAAAGGCAGGCAGATTTAGGGAGGTAGGGGTAAGAAGCAAAACCCTGGTGAGGAGGAATAAGGTGAAAGAAGGGGGGGGAATACAAAGGGGGCAAATAGAATGGAAGGGAAGAGACAGTCAGTAATAATAACTGTGAATGTGAATGGGATGAACTCTGCTATAAAATGGAAGGGAATTGCAGAGTGGATTAAAAAACAGAATCCTACAATATCCTGTTTACAAGAAAAACATTTGAAGCAGAGAGATACACACAGAGGAAAGGTAAAAGGTTGGAGCAGAATATATTATGCTTCAGCTAAAGTAAAAAAAGCAGGGTAGCAATCCTTATCTCAGACAAAGAAAAGGCAAAAAGAGATCTAATTAAAAGAGATAAGGAAGGAAACTACATCTTGCTAAAAGGTACTATAGATAATGAAGTAACATCAGTACTAAACATGTATGAGCCAAGTGGTATAGCATCCAAGTTGTTAGAGGAGAAGTTAAATGAGTTACAAGAGGAATTAGACAGTAATACTATACTAGTGGGGGATCTGAATCTCCCCCTCTCAGAATTAGATAAATCTAGCCAAAAAATAAATAAGAAAGAAGTGAAAGAGGTGACTAGATTACTAGAAAAGTTAGACATGATAGATGTCTGGAGAAAATTAAATGGGGATAAAAAGGAATAAATGTTTTGCTCATCAGTACATGGCAGATTTTCAAAAATTGACCATGTATTTGGGCACAAAAACCTCCTACTCAAATGTAGAAAGGCAGAAATAGTAAATGGATGCTTCTCAGATCATGATGCAATAAAAATAACATGTAGTAAAGATCCATGGAAAGGTACACTGAAACTTAATTGGAAACTAATTTCATTCTAAAGAATAAGTGGGTCAAACAACAAATTATAGAAACAATCAATAACTTCATCCAAGAGAATGACAATAATGAGACAACATACCAAAATCTATTGGATGCAGACAAAGCAGTGCTTAGGGGAAATTGTATATCTCCAAATGCTTGCATGAATAAAAAAGAGAAAGAGGAGATTAATGAATTGGGCATCCAACTTAAAAAGCTAGAAAAAGAACAAATTAAAAATCCTAAAATAAATACTAAATTAGAAATCGTGAAAATTAAAGGAGAAATTAGTAAAATTAAAAGCAAGAAAATTAGAATTAATCAACAAAACTAAGAGCTGGTTTTATGGAAAAAACCAATAAAATATATAAACTGCTGGTTAATTTGATTAAAAAAATAGAAAACCAAATTACCAGTATCAAAAATGAATGGGATGATTTTACCACCAATGAAGTGGAAATTAAAGCAGTAATTAGGAACTATTTTGACCAACTGTATGCCAATAAATTTGACAATCTAAAGGAAATGGGTAAATATTTATAAAAATAAAAAACTGCCCAGGTTAACTGAAGAGGAAATAAAATCCTTAAATAAGCCCATATTAGAAAAAGAAATAGAATAAGCCATTAATGAACTCCCTAAGAAAAAATCTCCAGGGCCTATGGGTTTACAGGTGAATTCTACCAAACATTTAAAGAACAATTAATTCTAATATTTTTCAAATTATTTGGAAATATAGGTGAAGAAGGAGTTCTACCCAATTAATTTTATGTCCCAAATATAGTATTGATACAGTTTATGACCAAACAAGAGATAGAGAATATTAAGAAATGCAAAATGGATGATTTTGATTACATTAAATTAAAAAGGTTTGGTACAAACAGCAGCAATGCATCCAAAATTAGAAGGGAGGCAGAAAGCTGGGAAACAATCTTTACAGCCAGTACTTCTGATAAAAGCATCATTTCTAAAATATAAGGAACTAAATAAAATTTATAAGAATCCAAGTCATTCCCCAATTGAGAATTGGTCAAAGATATGATCAGGCAGTTTTCTGATGAAGAAATCAAAGCTATCTATTGCCATATGAAAAAAAAATGCTCTAAATCACTATTGATTAGAGACATGCAAATTAAAACAACTCTGAGGTACCAGCTGACACCTATCAGATTGGCTAATATGACAAAAAAGAAAAATAATAAATGTTGGCGAAGCTGTGGAAAAATTGGAACACTAATGCATTGTTGGCGGAGCTGTGAACTGATCCAACCATTCTGGAGAGCAGTTTGGAACTATGCCAAAAGGGCTATAAAGCTTTGCATACCCTTTGACCCAGCAATACCACTTTTGGGTCTTTTTCCCAAAGAGATCCTTCAAAAGGAAAAAGGACCCAGATGTACAAAAATATTTATAACTGCTCTTTTTTTTTTTTGTGGCAAGGAATTGGAAATTGAGGGGCTGCCCATCAATTGGGGAATGGCTGAACAAGTTGTGGTAAATGAATGTAATGGAATTCTATTGTTCTGTAAGAAATGATGAGCAGGTGAATTTCAGAGAAACCTGGAAGTACTTGCATGAACTCATGATGAGTGAGATGATCAGAACCAGGAGAACATTGTACAAAGTACCATCAACATTATGTGTTGATCAACTGTGATAGCCTTTATTCTTCTCAATAATACAATGGTATGAGATAGTTCCAAAAGACTCATGATGGAAAAAGCTCTCCAAATACTAAAAAAAAAAAAAAAAAAAAAAAAAAAAGAACTTTGGAATATGGATGCAGATTGAACCATACTATTTCTTTTGTTTTTGGTGCTTTTGTTTTTCTTTTTTGAGGTTTTTCCTTTTTGCTTTGATTCTTCTCTTATGACTAATGCAGAAATATATTTAATGTTATAGTACATATATAACCTATATAAGATTACTTGCTGTCTTGGGGAGGGGTGGAGGGAAGGGAGGGACGGAGAAAAACTAGAAAGTGGAAATCTTATAAAAATAAATGTTGAAAACTATCTCTACATGTAACTGGAAAATAATAAAATACTTTTATAATTAAAAATATAAAATAATATTAATAAATTGTTACTGCCAAAAAAAAAGAAAGAAAGATATATGGAAACATTTATGGTCCTATGTGATAGTATCAGAATCAAAGTAACATTTTCCTTTTTTACATAAGAAAAATTTACATATTGTTGGATTTATATTATAGGCTTTTTATGGACCATTTTGAAAGGTTAGTGGACATGACTAACCTGATTGCTTATTTAATCTTACTCATAGGAGACTAAATCTAAAGCTGAAAATAATTTTTATGATGATGTAATAAAATAGTTAGAGATTTAAAAAAAAGTTTTTGAAGGAATAAAAATATTTTCCTCTAAAATTTTTAGTTCTTAATAAAAATCATATCATCGTACTTTAACCTGAGCATGGGGCTAGATCTTGAAGTCTTAAAATAGAGATACCCTGATCAGCTGTCAATTTGGAAAAAAAAAAAAAAGCAAGCACTCAGCATTACTTTAAACTATTAGCAGGTCTAGTGAGATTTTTGGATTCTGCCTTTCACAGATGAAGACATTTTAAAGGGCTCTTTGCTATGCCAATTTAACGGAAAACCATTACTTTCTCTCTCTCTCTCTCCATTCCTGCCTGCCTTCCTGCCTTCCTGCCTTTCTTTCCTTCTTTCTTGAGCATTGCCTAGTTGGGTTGTTTTCTATCCACAAAAGTGGCAGATTACATTAATTCCAATGATCATTTCTATTTCAGAACGATTTCACAGTTTAGATATAGCAATTTTCTGGCAGATGATTTCTTTTTTTACAAGTTCTTTTTATCTGCATAACAGTGTTTACTTTTTTGGGGGGTGCTGTAACTTGTTTTGATAAAAGTCAAATCCAAAAATAATAAAAGTCCAAGAAATCTTCATATAATCCTCTAACACAAACAAGATAAACATGATTCCCCTGATACAAATCTTATATTGGTTATAGGTTGAATTAAATTTAGTCATGATAACTCTTATACCACACCAATATGTGACAAACCTACTATTAAAGTATTTATTTAAATTTCAATTTATGGAATAAAATAAACATTTTCATAAAATTATAATAAAAAAGATGATTGCCCATGAAACTGCCAACCTATTGCATAGAACTTGCTATTAATTTTACATATATAATAAACTTATCATGCAAATTTATTTTCTTTTTCCCTTCCCCCACCCTAGAGATAGCTACCAGTAGACAGACATAGGGCAATGAGGGTTAAGTGACTTCCCCAGGGTCACAGAGCTAGTAAGTGTGAATTGTCTGAGGCCAGTGCCAGTGCTCTATCCACTGTGCCACCTAGCTGCCCCAAAGAGAATACTTTCCAGGCTTGCATAACAAGCTATTTAAAGGCACAGATTGGGGAGAAACATTATTTTTTTGTGTGTATATGAGGCAATTGGGGTTAAGCGACTTGCCCAGGGTCACACAGTTAGTAAGTGTTAAGTGTCTGAGGTCAAATTTGAACTCAAGTCCTCCTGAATTCAGGGCCAGTGCTCTATCCACTGCACCACCTAGCTGCCGCAAAGAGTTTTTAAACATATTTACATAACCCAAAAGAAGGAAAGTGTTCAATTTCCTAACAATATTTCTAATATAGTAAATTACCAAGTTTATATCAAACATTATCTTTATACATATTTTAAGTCATACAACTATGGTAATGGCTAAAAACCATATAGCTAAAATGTTTCCTGACATAGGAGACTAATATTCATAAATTATTATAAATTTCACTTAAAATGAGACCAGAATAAATTAAATTACACCTGGAACTATTTTCCAAATGGAATCATAAAGAACCTTGTTTTATGATTTCAATATTTTAGTAATATATTTTAAAGAAGGGCTATTTATTCCAAACATCTCACATTATGCGATTCACTTTTTCCAGTTAATACACTGCAAAAGATATTAAAAGTGAAAGTAATCTATCCCAGTTGTCACACTTTGGAACATATTGCCTGTCAAATTTTTTCCTAACCTTCTATAATTTTGTTTATTAACTTCTAAATCAAGATCTTTTTGCTTATGATTCAAAAACTAAAACTTTCTTATCTACCTTCCATATTTTTCTTCATTGTTATTTCTCTTTCCAAATCTTCCAAACCTTTTACTCAGACTCCACAACTTTCTTTTACATTTCAACTATATCCTGGTCTTCACATAGTACTGTTTTTTAAAAATATTTTTTATTTAATATTTAGAATTTTCCCCAAGTTTACATGTAAAAAAAACCCATTTTTCACATTGATTTTTAACACTTTGTGTTCTAAATTTTCTTTCTCCCTCAATCCTCAACCCTCCCTAAGAAATCAAGCAATTCAATATAAGTCATGCATGTGCAGTAATGCAAAATGTCTTCATATTACTCAGGTTGTGAAAGAAAATAGACAAAATAACCTCAGAAAGAGGAAGAAACAAATAAAATTATACTTCGATCAGTATTTGAATACCACCAATTTTTCCTCTGTTGTGTCAAGATAATGGAATGTGATTGATGAGATTTGGCAGATACTCAGGAGCTGACCTGAGTGGATTATTGGCTGATTTGACTGGATTACTAGTTGACTAGATTCTAAGCACATCTGGCTGGTACTTGAGAGTACTTAAGAAAGCATGGTTCTCAGAACCTGACAAACTTTGATCTTCCAGCCCAGTTAACCAACTAGCTTGAAGAACCTCCCATTTCTGGGAGGGTACAGGAAGGAAGAAGGAGATCCTGCATAGGGAGCTCTATCTATTTTGGTTCCTGACACCATGGTGGTGGCAGAGGCGTACATAGTGAAGTTGAGAAAAGGACTGCACAGAGGAGTTGAGGAAAGATAGGATTGCCAGGTTGTAGGAATTCTGTTCTCAATCTTTCTCTTTCTTTTACTATCTTTCAATAAACCCTTAAAAAACTTAAACTTGTTTATCAGTGATTTTAGTTTCCCTCAAAAACTGGGGGGACAGGTTAGAACCTACATTTAGAAATTTAAATCACACAGTTGTTGATTTGCATTTTTCATAATTTCATGTGATAGCATTCTGCTCATCATTTCTTTCATAGTTACTATTTCTAACGGTATTACCCTCCATCATATTACCTCCCCTTGATATTTACTCTATTTTTATCTTCTTTTACTCTCTCTCTCTTCAAAAGTGTTTTACTTTTTAGTGCCCTATCCCCCAATTTCTCCTCTCTTCCTTCACCTCTCCCTACTTATCCTCTTCCCCTCCCACTGTCCCTCAGGGAAAAATATATTACTATACTCACTTGAGTGTGTATCTTATTCCTTCTGTGAGCCAGTTTTGATGAGAGTAAGGCTCACTCATTCCCTGACTCCTTCCCCATCTCCCCTTCCACTCTATAAGCTTTTTCTTGTTTCTTTTATGAGCTCTACTTTACCACTTTCCACCTCAACCATTCCTTTTCTTTCAGTGAATTCCTCTTACTCCTTAACTTTATTTTAAAGATGTCACCTTGGGTCAGCTATGTGACACAGTGAACAAAGCACCACCCAGGACCCAGGAGGTCCTGAGCCCAAATCTGACTCCAAATGTAAGCCATTCCACCCTGCCTGATCCACAAAAAACAAGGATAAGCTAGAAATAAATGTTTTACATCTATCATCACTTCATATTCAATTCACACCTGTGCCCTCTAAGTATAGTCCTTTTAGCTGCCCTAATACTAATGTTCTTATCAGTTAGAAGTATTATCTTCCCATGCAGGAATGTAAACAGTTTAACCTTTTAGTATCTCTTATGATTTCTTTTTCCTGTTTACCTTTTTATGATTCTCTAGGGTCTTATATTTGAGAGACAAATTTTCTATTCAGTTCAGGTCTTATCACCACATATGCCTGAAAGTCTTCTTTTTCATCGAAGTCCCTTTTTTCTCCTGAAATGTTATACCCAGTTTTGCTGTGTAGATGATTTTTGGTTGGAGTTCCAGTTTCTTTTCCCTTTGGAATATCATGTTCCATGCCCTATGGTCCTTTAATGTAGAAGTTGCTAGATCTTGGGTTATGCTGACTATGGCTCCACAGTATTTGCATTCTTTTTTTCTAGCTGTTTGCAATATTTTCTACTTGACCTGGGATCTCTGGAATTTGGCTATAATATTCCTGGAAGTTTTCCTTTTGGGATCTCTTTCTGGAGGTGATAGGTGGATTCTTTCAATTTCTATTTTACCTTCTACTTCTAGAATATCAGGGCAATTTTCCCTAATAATTTCTTGTAGATGATGTCTAAGCTCTTATTTTGATCATGGTTTTCAGGTAGTCCAATGATTTTCAAATTATCTCTCCTGGATCTATTTTCCAGGTCAGTTGTTTTTCCAAGGAGATATTTCATATTGCCCGCTATTTTTTCCATTTGGATTTGCTTTATTGTGTCGTGATTTCTTATAAAGTCATTAGATTCTATTTGCTCTATCCTAATTCTTAAGCCATGATTTTCTTCAGAGAGTGTATGTACCTCCTTTTCCATTTGGCTACTTTGGCTTTTCAAGCTGTTGACTTTTTTTCATGACCCTCCTGTATCACTCTCATTTCTCTTTCCATTTTTCCTTTACCCCTCTTACTTTTCCCTCTACCTCTCTTTATCTTCAAAGTCCTTTTTGAGTGCTTCCATGGCCTGAGACCAATTTTTTCTTGGAATCTTTGTATGTAAGAATGTTGACTTTGTTATTATCTTCTTCTGAGGGTGTATTCTGATCTACCTTGCAACCAAAGAAGCTTTCAATGGTCTGCTGTTTTTTTCTGCCTGCTAATGTTGACCAACTATTTCATGGCTTTTATCTCCTTCTTTTTTTTTTAATTTTTTTAATGGGGCAATGAGGGTTAAGTGACTTGCCCAAGGTCACACAGCTAATAAGTGTCAAGTGCCTGAGGCTGGATTTGAACTCAAGTCCTCCTGAATCCAAGGCCAGTTCTTTATCCACTGTGCCACCTAGCTGCCCCTTATCTCCTTCTTAACATGTAGCACTGCTTCCAGGACACACTAACCCAAATTACAGTTGGTCCCAGGGGGTACAATTAGGCTCATTTTTTAGCTTGCCTAGCCTGTAAATTACCACGGCCTGTTTTCTTTTTAACCCAGAAGCAGGAGTCTGATTAATTTTTTTTTTAAATAGAAACATTCTTAAGCTAACCTAGGAACAATTAAATCCTAATCAATTCCTTACTTTGTTTTTTGTAATGGCCAAAATATCCCTCTGGTTGGCCAAGTAAATTAAGTGGCTGTGAATTGATCTCCATTGGTATGGTAATCTCCTCTCTAAGATATAAGATATATAATAAACAGAAGTGGTCCTCATTAATCTTTGCTGCCTACAGTTAGTTCACAGAGTAAGGCTGAACTGAGGTAGATGCACAGTCATGAGATTATATCTCTTAGCAGCTCAGAGCTGAAGAGAAGTGGCTACTGTTACCATCACCATCCTGCCTCTTAATACTCCCTTCTCAAAAAAAAATTCCTTCTTTGATTCTACTTTGAAATTTCCAAACTTTTATAAATTGAGGGACAGTTCCCCTTCTCTTTCCCTTAATTTTGGCCACAATCAAAAGACAGGTATTTTTTTGTTGTTTTCTCTTTGCTTTTCCCCTTTAAACCTTAATAATATCATAAGAAAAGAGTGCCTTGAGGCAAAGTCTTATTGGTTAATATCTCACCTTGCTTCTCAGTTCTCTGCTTAGTGCTTTTGAAATGAATACAGGCTAATCCTGCAGATCACAAGGTAATGCAACATAAAGAGTACACAGTCTAAGTTATTAGAAATAAAAGGTTAGATAAAAATTCTGCTTCTTACTCTGCTTAAGGCAATTTCTTTTTCATTAAGAATAAAAAAAAATCTAACTACATATGGTTAAAGAAATTCTTTACACAAACAGTTTAATTTGACAAAGCTCTACTATATATTGTCTCCCAAACACCTGAGAGCCAAGATCATAACTTTTAAAATTCATACTCTCACATTGATGCCTGGCATTTCCTTTTTGAAACCCTAGTGTGCTATAAAAACCATGTACACTTTTGACCCAACAATTGCCACTTTTATGTTTGTGTCCCAAGGAGATCAAAACAAAAAAGAAAAGGAAAAGGACTTATATGTACAAATATATTTATAGCAGTTCTTTTTCTGGTAGCACATAATTGGAAATTGATTGGATGCCAATCAAATAGGGAAAGGCTGAACAAGTTGTGGTATATGATTTCAATAGAATACCACGGTATTATATAAAATGATGAGCAGGATGATTTTGGAAAATCCTGGGAAGACGTATATGAACTGATGTGAAGTGAACAGAATCAGGAGAATGTTGCACAGAGTAACAACAGTATCATAACAACAATCAATTGTGAAAGACTTAGCTACTCTAATCAATACAGTAGTCCAAAACAATTCCAAAGACTAATGCTGAAAAATGGTATCAACTTTGAGATAGAACTGATGAATTCTGCACATGGCAGTATAATTTTTTCCATTTCTTTATTTTTCTTGCAACATTGCTAATATGGAAATATATTTTGCATGATGTCACATTTAAAATTGATATCATATCACCTGTCTTCTGAATGGCTCTGAGAGGAAATATGGAGAAGGAAAAACTTAAAAATCAAAGTATTTTAAAAATGAATGTCAAAAATAAATCAATAACACTTTTCTAACAGTGACAAAAAAAGAAATAAATTAATTCATATATAGGAAAGGTCCAAAGTAACCCAGTAAAGGGTTTATTGATTTTTACTCTATGGACAATTCTAGCAAAGTTGACTGTGTGATTTTAAAGATCAGAGCTGACTTTTCCAGACTATAAAATTATGACAGTTCAATTCAATTCAATTACTGCTTCTTCTTCCTTTCTCCCTCCCTCCCTTCCATTAAGTAAATATCCACATCTTCAATAGGCTTATTTCTTTCAAGGAGATTTAAAAAATATATGGAATATGAAATAGAAAAATACAATTATGAGATGCTTTGCTAATTCTTTACAAATGCAATCTGCAATGTAAAATGTACAATATCACTTCAATAAAAGCCTTAAATCTCACGTTTCTTTCAAAGGAAGGCTAAAGATTTTATTCCCTCATATTTGGAATTTAGGCTGTAGTCCTTGTTGTTTCAGTGGCCTACTGGGTAGGTCCATGCTGTAACTAGACTTACTCAGAAAAATGGCAACTTGGCCTAGGCAGGAGAACTGTTTAGTCCTATGTGTCAATCACTATTGTTGAAAATTTTCCCCTCAATGCAATGTCATATGAAGTTGTACTTCTTGTCATTGTCCTTGATATGAAGTAACATGCCCTTTCTCTAAATGTCCTTTTCAAGGGTCTATGTAACACATTCTATGAAATTTTGCTGATTCTCATTCCTCATGTACACATTTTTAATTATGACCTTTAAATCACTCAGGATTATTAAAGGTTGAAGATGCTAATTCCATCTGTCCCTTCTAGAGTGGGTAGTGCTGGCACAGAAAAAATAACTGATTGAGCAGGAGATTTTCCATATTTCTCAATAAAAATGTAGATATACTCTTATATGCAGTTATTTAGACATGCTTGTGGTTAATTATTTATAGGTTTATACCGGCTTCACCTTGGAAGAAGCTAGATAGAGATCTTGTCTGCATTCTCATACCCCTACTTAATTGATGATCTGGTTTACCTCAACAAAAAAACAGATGATGGTGGGGTGGGTTTGGGAGGAGAAAAAGACAGATAATAGTTGACAAGAAGTAGTGAAATTTGAAAATTCAAAGGGATAAATGGAGGAAAGGTGACAAGTGATGAAATATAATGAAAACACTTATTCAAGGAAATATTAATTCAACAAAATCTATGATACAACAGTTAGTTTCTTGATATATACAAAATTGAATGTTTTTATTCTCACGAAACCTCTGTTTAAAGGGGGATAAGCTATTAACAAAGGATATTATATCATATAATTCTATCATCTACTTTCTGATCTAAATTGGAGAGAGCACGTCAGAACTGGAAATGCAGATTTCCAGATTAGAGATGTAAAGTATTTGAAGAAAATATCTAATAGCTGAATCCACAGTAAAATGATATCCTCATGTCTATTATTTAAAATAAGGTATACCTATTCCGTACTCCCTTAGAGCTTCAGTATAGCTATATAGTCTATAGTTGTAACCATTAGAGGAGTAGATAAATGTAAAGTATTCAATAAGCACAGTCTTCTACTGTTTTCTATTATGTTGCGGAGGATATAGATGTGTAAAACATAGGCTTTCTGTATTCAAGGAAATTATTGTCTCCTGAGAGAATATAATTCACACAATAATTCTTTAAGATTCTAAAACTTACTATATGATGTATGGAAGGTCTGCAAAAGTTGGTTTCCATCAGGGATAGAGGAAGCTTAGTGGCACATTTTTGCTTATGTCTCACTGTCTGGGGTTGTTTTGTATGTTCATGCACCAGCTGAAGCTCAACAGAACTGGATTTTCATTTTATTTGGTGAAAGCTATGTAGATATCAGGATGAGTAGCAGGAAGGATACTGAGGAAGAGATTATACATGTTTTCACTAGCACATTGCCCCTTAGACTCCACTCCACAATGAATACTATTCAACAACAGTTCTATAATTCCAAGTCCTTCTGGGCATCTCCACCTGGATGCTCTAGAGGCATATCAAATAAACATGTCCAAAATAGAACTCATCATCATTTTCTGAAAGCTAATTCCCCCTCCAAAGTTCTTTATTTCTTTTGAGAGCAGCACTCTTTTTCTGATCACAGAGGCTGATGATTTAAGTCATTTTTTTTTTTGCTTTCTTTGTCCCTCAATCTAGCACTGATGTCAAATGTCCTTCTATATAGTCCTGTAATGTCTCCTCTGTTTATCCTCTCCTTTCAATTCCCACTTCCACTTTTCTAATTCTTTCCTTTATAATCTTTGGGATAGAATTCCAAAGGTGATTCAAACCTCTTTATTAGCCTATCTCCCTTACTTTTTGTTTTGTTTTGTTTTGGTGTGGCAATGAGGGTTAAGTGACTTGCCCAGGTTCACACAGCTAGTAAGTGTCAAGTGTCTGAGGCCAGATTTGAACACATGGTCTTCCTGAATCGAGAGCCAGTATTTTATCCACCTGCACCACCTAGCTACCTCTTCACTTAATTTTCTAATGTATTCCTCAACTTAGACTCTCAGATCCATTTTTCCCTTCACAATGTGGAAGGCTTGAGGTCCTTTCATTTCCTCAAACTGCATAGTGGGTATGGCTGTTCGCAAAACTTGGATGATTTTGAGTCAATAATTAACATTTTCCTGCATTATATGGAGTACCATCAGGCTTTATCATCTGCTATGTTGCTCTCCATCCAAAGGATTGCTGGGGCTTTACCATCTGTACTTCTGTTATGCATTCCCAGACTCCTAGAAAAAGCAAAATCTGACCTGCTAATGCTCCCTTGAGCGGGTCCAATAGCGAAACTTTCTTTCTTTCTTTCTCCTGTTATGGTTGTTTTCCTACAATAAGAGCAGGGAGGTCTTGTGTTGGTTTTTTTTTTTATTGTGTTCTCATAAATTTTTACTGTGCTTATAATATCTTATTAAGCATTTAAAATAGTTCATTCCTAAGACCTTTAAGATTTCATTTTCTTCTGAATGATAAATAAGCTACCTTTTTGATCTATTCAAAGGATGGCCAAATATGAGAGTATAACTTGTACTCTATATTGACATCAAAGGTCTTCTACAACTTGCTCCAACGTACCTTTCCAACCCTATCTCACACACTTCTTCTCCATGCATTATATATTTAAGCCAAATTAAACTACATGCTATCTCCCACTCCACATCCTGCCTTATCCCATCCTTCTCCTGGGCTTTTTGTTCATACTTTGTTCTACATATTGAATGACCTTCTTCTCCCTACCTCTATTAACACCAATTCTATCTTTTAAAAAATTCTTCCTTTAAAAATGCAATGATTTCTTTTTATTCAACATGCCTAACACAGTGACTTCCAATATTATAGGTCATCAAATAAAGATTCATTGAATTGCTGAATTCAAGATAATTTAGATGTCATTTCCCTCCCTAGTCCTACAGCTAGAAAAGAGATGTCCTACCTTGAGTTTCTCATAGCATCTTCTCTGGATCACTCCTTCTACAAACTTGCTAATTGGCATTACAATTTTGCCACTAGTATTCTACCCTCATTCCTCATCATGACATAGAAATGACCCTGTACCCTTGACAGCTATGCCAATTGATTTAAAACTTTTATAGGTCTTTCAGAAAAGGAAAGTATTTTGAGTATGGGCCAAGTGATAGTCTGTAGGTTTATTATCCAAGTACCAAACTAGCTTGAAGTCAGATTGGGTCAGTAACAAATTAGCTTCAGTGTGGTCTTTGGCCACAGCAACACCATCTACTAAGATATGGAAGATGATGATCTGCTATGGCAGAAAAAATCTCTATGGTAGCCCAGAAAACAAAAACAAAAACAACAACACTCCTCATCCATCCCACCCCATTTTGCAGGACTTAGTTTTTCCTATGATAGACTGTTATTGTTACAGGTATGCATTCGCCTGACCGTTATTCTGTGCTATCCTTGAGTATGGGATACTAGGAATCTCATGTACTAATTAGGAGGGATGACAGGAGAGCAGAAGTACCACATCTGAAGAGTAGTGTAGCAATTAGAGCATCACTGAAATATCTTCCTCCTTGCACTGGGGACTAAAGATAATCTCACCCAAGGCCTAGACTCTGTTTATCCTGCCTTTCTCTGAATTATGGTTGTGCCTTTGTCATTTCACTGCTTATTATCCAACCATATACCATATATCCTCTGTATTTCATTTGTGTCTCATGCTCTTAATCCTTGGATATATCCAGCTACGCTAGAGCTGTCCTTCATTAGTTAAAATATGGCAAAGATACAAATGTTTTATCACCATATAGACTCATGGAACATAAAGAAATTATAAGGGGACAGCTAGGTGGCACAGTAGATAAATCACCAGCCCTGTATTCAGGAGGACCTGAGTTCAAATATGGCCTCAGACAATTGACACTTATTAGCTGTGTGACCCTGGGCAAGTCACTTAACCCTTAACCCTCATTGCCCCACAAACAAACAAAAAAACAAAAAATTAAAATATTTTTATCATAAGATCATGGAATATTTAATTTAGAATTGGAAAGGGATTTAGGGCCTGCATTTCACAGATGAGGAAACTGATGTCCAAGGAGGTTAAATGACTCACCCAAACATCCCAGTAGGGCCAAATACATGATCGTAGGATTTGAATTTAGAACTTTTTAGTCACATTATAGATCTGGGCAATTATTCTGGGAAATTCCTTTCAAATTATAGGAACAAACCACCTCAAGTCTTGTACCTAGAAAATGTATAGGTTCTTTAAGAAGTGAAATAAATATCCTATTTGTATGTGTTTTATCTCTTCTACTGGATTGTAAACTTCTTGATGTCAGAAACTATTTCAGATTTCTTCTTTTTTAGCAATACTGCCAAGTGCAGTTCATAGCACAGAGTAGTCAATTAAGGAAAGTGCATTGAACATAATTAAGAAAAAATTGAATTTGAATCAATATACTGTATATAAAAAAGCAATGAAGGGCATAATGTATCTTTAAAAGGTTTCCATCAAAATGGTTAATTTTTAAAAAGTCTTTCCAATTAATCAGGTAAACTTCAGTTATTTGAAAAAAATAGCTTAAATGTGGAATAATCACCTTCCCTGATGGTAGTAGATAAATTAGGTATGACCATAAGTGTGTCTTTAGGTAAAAAGATGATAGTGTATTGTCATGCTGTAAATTAAAAATTAAATATATTTACTTGTCTCTCTTAGAGGAGAAGGGCTCAATACATACTGAATTACTTCTCAGAGAAGTTGCAAAACTTCAATTCAGTTATTTATTTGAAAGCCATAAATCCAGCAAGTAAAAAAAAAATCCCTTGGTAAGGTAGACCCATGTGTATATGAATGTATATTATATACATGTGCCTATATATTATGGGTGTGTCATGGTATATATGTATGTGTTATATAAACACAACATACATGGTATGTATATATGTAGTATTTATGTATATCATTCTTCTATATCTTAGTAGATGGTGCTGCTATGGCCCAAAGAAAACCCTAAAGCCAATTTGGCAATTAGCTTTTCTGACATCAGTTTGTTTGGCACTTGTGTGTATGTGTGTATATGTACAAACATACATACATTTATATACTTGTATATATATGTGTGTATGTATACATACTTACTCATACCTTAACAAGATCAGATTTATCTGCTAGATATATACCCATATTGTATATGGATATTATAAATATTTGTACACATAGATATCTATCTATATGTGTCTATATTGTATAAAGTCATTATCTAGTTTGGCCTTCTCATAAAGTTGGTTTTATTTGTGACTTTAAATTAGGTTTACTTGTTTTAAGGAATATACACAGGTGATAGAGTTTCCAATGTTATTATGCTTTATTTCTGTGTGTGTGTGTGTGTGTTTGTGTATGTATTTTTTGGTTTGTTTTTGTGAGGAAATTGGAGTTAAGTGACTTGCCCAGGGTCACACAGCTAGAAAGTGTTAAGTGTCTGAGGCCAGATTGAAACTCAGATCCTCCTGAATCCAGGGCCAGTGCTCTATCCACTGCACCACTTAGCTGCCCCTAGACTTTATTTCAATGACAAGTCAGATTGTTGTTTGGTTTTGTTTTGTTTTTATTTTCCTTAAACACATCATGGATTAGAAATTGGGGATAATAAATGATATACTTTAATACTTCTTTCTTTAGGATTATTATCTCTTTTCAGATGACTCTCAAATCAGTGTGTTCTGTCTTAATCTCTGTCCTTAGCTTCAGAACCTATGAACACCTATAATTAGACATTTCAAAACTCAGTGTGTCCATAGGCATCTCAAATTCAACATACCCAAAACAGAACTCATATTTCTTCATACTCATCCTTTTTCCTAACTTCTTTATTTGTAATGAGAGTTCTATTATCCCTCCAGGACCCCAGTTTCACAATCTTGAAACTATCATAGCAAAGAGTCTTCTCACTAAATGTACATATACACTGAGCTGACAAACCGTGTCCATTTTATTGACATATCTGTCCCCATTTCTCTGCTGAAGGGACACAAACCTAATTGAGACCTTCATCACTTTTTACATGGACTATTTTAATAGCTTCCTAATTTATCTCATTTCCTCAAGTTTCATCCCACTTCAGTCTATCCTTCATATAGCCATTAAAGTGAGTTTTCATAAATCAAATGTATGGCCATGTCACTCATCCTATTATCTTTGGTGTCAAATACATACTCCTTTGTTGGGTGTTTAAAGCCATTCACAAGCCAACTCCAATCTGTATTTCCAGCCTTACCATACATTACTTAGTTTTGCATACTCAGTGACATAGACAGAATAGCATTTTTACTATCCTTCGCACATGCCTTCCCTTTAACCATTGCTGATTCATTTTATAGAATGTCTGCCAAGTTTGTGTATGTTCCCTCTTCATCTTAACCTCTTAGAATCCCTTGTTTCCTTCAAAGCCAGCTCAAGAACCACCCTTTCCATAAAATATTTTGTGCCTCCAACCCCAGCTGTAAGTTTTCTTTCCCCCATGACTGTGGATTGTTTTTGTGTGCATATTTTGAGTGTATATGTACACACATCATACTTTCTCCATTTTATTCTTGTCTTTGTATCTTCAGTACCTAGCACAGTGACTGGCAAAAAGAATTAAGTACATGATACATGCGATACATCCTGCTTCCTTGCAGGATGGATGGATACATGGGTATACATGATCTCACTGAATCTACTCTTCCCTTCACCATACCCTTTCATTCTGTCCACATATTTCCATAAAAATTTTATACAGGATTCACTCAACATGACATAAGTTATCCTGTTCTTTTGTACTACTATTTTAACATCTGGGATATCTATCAGTTGCCCTTTGCTCTCATTACATGACAGTCACATCTTTCCCTTTAATTGATAAAGCCTCTGTTCTCACATATACTCATACAGGCACGTTTCTTGTTGATCCTTTCCTACTCAAGTCTTCTTGGAAACATACTGTAACTTATTTGCAACCCAGAGCATCATAAGGAAGATAATAGTATTAGAAAGTACTCTTGCACCAGGGAGCACCTCATGATTGTGGAAAGCAATGAACAATTTGCCATGTGGCTCAGAAAATTATCCTATCTGTAAACAACAAAATTACATTACATATAGGTTTGTAAAGCATTTTCATCACAATGACCTAGTAGGTTAAGTATTTGTTTTTGTTTTGGGTCTTTTGTTTTTTTGTTTTATGCAGGGCAATGATGCTTACATGACTTGTCCAGGGTCACATAAATACTAAATGTCAAGTGTCTGAGGCTAGATTTGAACTCAGGTCCTTCTGAATCCAGAGCCGGTGCTTTATGCACTGCACTGTGCCACCTAGCTGCCCCTAGTAGGTTAAGTATTACAATTATTATCATGCCTGTATTAGAAATAAGAAAATTGAGACTCAGAGAAATTAATTGTCTTTCCTCAGGTCACAAAGTTAGGGAAGCTTTGGAGAGCTATTAGGTAATAGTATAAAAGCATGGAACAACATGAAAGACACCAAGTTATGACACATAGCCACCAATGATGATTGTGATGATGATGATGATGTTGTAGTGGTGGTTGATGCTGCTGGATCAACGGATGCAAGGCAATACTAGTAATATAAACCCTGTTTTCTTTTTTGCCATCTTATTTTCATATAAATTGGGGAAGAGGATCAGACCATATCATTTTCTGTTGGAGAGATTCAAAGTGGATTGACAGTGCTTCCAATGCTCTTGACAATTTTGCACTTTGAAAGATGGTCTTAGTTTTTTGCTGACACCCATCAACCTAGGGCCAGGTCTTGACCACCATCAGTACAAAAAAGATGGGCTGCCAGGCTGGTGGACATTTTCTAACTAGGGAGAGATAGAGTTGGAAGGGAGATTTGCGCATGTGAGGTAGATTGTCTGACTTCTCCCACACATGACTATTTCCCCTAAGACTGTCCCTAATAAGGACTGCTAAGGCATGATCTTGCTGTTCTACAAACTCTTGTGGCCTTGGTGACCTCTGTTTATTGGTGCTTCTTTGTTCTTCTTGCTCTCTCTGGAAAAGTTTGAGGGATACCTATTGTCACAAGTGCTTTCAAACCCCTCTAAACCTGGCACCCTGAGCAAAGGCCTAGTTGCCACACTCTTTTGGAAATCTTCATATCATATTTCCAGCTCAAATTTTGTTATCATGGTTTCTAGTTCAATGCTTGCTCTATATTAAAGCTTCTTAAACCATGGTTCAAAACCCCATATGAGAGGTAAATAAATGTAGGGGTCATGAATAATTTGTCAGTAAGTGTTTGAGTTGTATACTTATTTAGTATATCTATATATTTAGGATTGAGCAAAAATTTCTCAAGCAAAAAAGGGGTCACAAGTGGTAAAAGTGTAAGGAGCCTTGATCCATATCACCCTGTCTTTCTATCCAATACCAGTTAAAGAACTCTGGACTTCATTTATGCACTGAACCTAGATGTTTTTGGGTAGTCCATATATGCTGTGTTGCCTATCTAAGGTATCCACTAATAGACTTATTTAAGTCTAACTCTATTAGCTTGATTTTCCCCCAATTATATTATAAACCCTTTGAAATTAGGAGGGCCTTACACTTATTTTATACCCTGAGCCAGTACTGTGTGCTTTGCAGCCTGTCTTAAGGCCACAGCTTTAGAACCAGAAGGGACCTTAAAAGTCATGAAGTACAGATACTGTGATAAACGATGAAACAGGCTAGAGGTAAAGTGTTTTCATCAAGGTCACACAGAAAGCAAGTCTCCATAGTTGAGATTTGAATACTGTCTCCAATTTAACATACTTTTTACTTTGCCCCATTGTCCCCTGATGCTGGATTTTGTATTAAAAATGGATGAACTCAATAGGTTCCCTAAGTACATGGCATGTACTATATAATATTCATTGTTTTAAAATGTAATTTCTTAGAACCTTTTTTTTTCACATCACCTACATTTCCCAATGTATCCCTCCCCATCCTAGAGAACCAACTCATTAATAATTTTTTTAAATAGTAAAAATAAAGATAATTCAGCAAAACTATCTAACATATTAAAAAATATTCCTTTGTACCCAGTGCTTTATATCCATAACCACTCACTTCTGCAAATAATTTTTTGGATAAACCTTGATCATTATAACTTCAAAGCACTCATTATAATTGTTTTTAATGGTATTTTTCCATTTATATTGTTATAGTTATTGTATATACTGTTTTCCTGGTTTTCCTTCACATCCACTCATGTATCTTTTTTTTTTTTTAGTGAGGCAATTGGGGTTAAGTGACTTGCCCAGGGTCACACAGCCACTCATGTATCTTCCAATGTATTTATTATATCATCATTTTTTATGGTGTGGTAATATTCAGTTACATTCATGCACCACAATTTGTTTAGCCATTCCCTAAATCAATATTATTCACTGTGCCTACAATTCTTTGCTTCTATTAAACAAAACAAAATACAAGTCTGCCTGTGTATTCTTAAGGTATCTAGGTGGCATAGTAGATAAAATACTGGGCCTGAAGTCAGGAAGACTAATTTTTCTGAGTTCACATAAAACCTCTTCACTTACTAGCTATGTGGTCCTGTACAAGCCACTTAACCCTTTTTGCCCCATTTTCTCAATTGTTCATCTTTAATTTTTAAAGAGGACCAATGACATCATGGGTGATGGCTTGATATCTTAATTTTCACATGAATTGGATTTAAATGAGGCAGAGTTGCACAAAGTCATCAACCTCACTTTCTCTTCTAGAGTCATCAAAGTCCAGTGGCAAGACAAAAATCAAGAAAACTCATGATGGCCCAGGATGCAGTGGGTGGCCTCATCATCTTCAATGTCTGACCATGTTCTAAGCACTGGAAAATACCTGCTTCAGTTGCTTTAATGGCCATTGAAGCAAATTGTTTTTAGCTGCCCATTTTACCAGGGGAAGTCTTTACATGCTTGGGGTAGATATCCTCCTAACTTGCCATCAGGTTTGAGGTCTGTCAATTACCCTCAACCTGCTTGGGCATGTCTGGAAAGATGGTTTTACTAGTGTGTGGCTGCTGTATATGCTACAGGTTCTTGGAGTCATAGGTGAGAGTTGGCTGATAGGTGGAAAACAACGATGAATCAACAGCCCTAAAAAGGGCTTGGTAAGCTCTCACATTGGAATTACTGGTCCTCTGGAGAAGGAAATAGCAAATCATTCCAGTAATTTGCCAAAAACCCAAACAAATACAAAAACTCAAATGGGGTTAGGAAGAGTGTGACATGAGTGAACAATTTAATTTTTCCTATGTGAATTATCATGACATTTTCTTTTTGGTGTCTGTGGATATCAGTGAGAAAACCATGCAGTTTTATGAGACTTGGTGGAATGAGTACAATATGATTTACCAAAAGAAGAAACTATCAAACCTCCCTTTCATTGAGAATTTCATCTTCTAGTTCTAGTGGTACAGATAATTTTCTACTCTAAGGACTGTCTTTTTATGTTATAAGATCTCACTGTAGATTGGTTCTGAATTCTAAGGTCAAATATACACTAGCCAACTAGTTGGTTCATCCCTGAACATTTTCACAGGAGATTATGTAAGAATAGAAGTATGAATCATTTAAACCCAATGCAAGGAAACAGATGGCTCAATTTACCATTTCCTGTATTATTCATTTAAATCAAGAGCTCAGGCCTCAGGCTGTCTCTGCAAACAATTAGGTTGCCATAACAACTTATTAAAATAAAATAAAAAAACCTCCGGCCACTTGTACAGTACCTTTTTCCTATGCAACAATAAATGGTAATAACAATAAAGTAATAATAGTTAACAACTGTATAGTGCTTTAAGGTTTGCAAAGTATTTTGTGAATATTATCTAAATTGATTCTTTCAATAACCTAACTATGACTACTAATTTTATATTCAGTAATTTTTCAGTTGGGTACAGCATTTTGCGACTCTATTTGGGGTTTTCTTGGTAAAGATAACGGGATAGTTTTTCATTTCCTTTTCTAGCTCATTTTACATATGAGGAAACTGAGGCAGACAGGATTAAGTGACTTGTTCAGGGTCATCTAGCTATTAAGTATCTGAGGCCAAATTTGAACTCAAGATGATGAATTTACTTGACTCTAGGTCAGGCACCCTATCCACTGTGTAACTTAGGTACCCCGTGACTTCTAATAGCTAGCAAAACAATAGCTACCATTTTCATAGTGCTTTGAGAATTTCAAAGTACTTTATTCATGTTATATCATTTTATCCTCCAAGGATGTGTTATAATAAGATAGGTATTGTTAAACCCATTTTGCTGATCAGAAAACTGAGATTCAAAGAGGTCAAGTGTTTTGACTCCGGTTCCAAAGTAACAAGTTGAATGATTTTTCCCACTGAGTTGACTGGTTGTTTTGATGAAGTTCAGTTTAATAAACTGCCTTTTTGTCAGTGCAAACTGCTCATGTTGCCTTAGAATTAATTGATTATTAATACTTATGAAAGCAATCTATGTCTCTATTTTTATGGGATATCAACAGCAATGTTGATGGCAAATTTTCATCTTAGAAAAATTTGGATTCTACAGTAATACTGATAATATAATAATACAATACCTTTCTTACTTTTTGGCCCCCTCTTGATCTACTATGCCACCTAGGTATAAAATTAGGGGGACAATTGGAAGAGATCAAGAAATATGAGATATCCTTCTTTACCAGGCAGAAGAATAGAAGGTGGAATTCAAGTAGACTGAGATACAGATAAAATAGAATGGTGATGGGGAAAAAAGTATCTCTTCCCCTCACCCTGGTATTCTACAAATGATGACTTAGTTAAAGGGAAAGTTCAGAGTCAGTACATCCAATGGAGAAAATGTCAAGTAGCTGTCAGAGAGATATAATTGAAGTTTAACTGTGAAATAACTTTAAGAAGAAAAGAGTTGGCACTGAAAAATTGCACAAGGCCCAGAACTACTACTGTTCTGGATAAAGACAGAGACATCTCACCCCCTTTCCCCAGTTTGGGAGTTGAACAATATTTGGTAATGGTTGTGCTTCCTGAATTTCTTGATCTGCTTCTAAGTGTAGAGGTCCTGTTGTGGCTAAAATAGCTCAACTGTTTTTTTTTTTTTCCTAGGACTTCTGAATTCAAAGAATGATCCTTGGACCGCAATACATCTGGGAGAAGCTATGGGTTCACTTTTTTTTTTTTTGTGGGGCAATGAGGGTTAAGTGACATGCCCAGGGTCACACAGATAGTGTCAAGTGTCTGAGACCAGAGTTGAACTCAGGTCCTCCTGAATCCAGGGCTGGTGCTTTATCCACTGTGTCACCTAGCTGCCCCTGGGCTCACTTTTAAACAATTGATGCTATATTGTCTACTGTCTATTACTTTTGTTGATTCTGTGCAAAAAGAGTAAAACTCTATAGTTAAATATGTTTGTCTGTTCCCACAAGAGGCTGACTCCGTTGTATCCCAGTCACATGCCATAGAATTTCAGGTATTACTAGGCAGAAAGTTGATGTAGATTTATGTGAAAAGGAACCATACATAAGGATCTTCATGTTACTTCTGCGACTGCCTCAGAAATAATATTTAACTTGATAAAATAAACATTTATTATGCACCTGCTATGGTCCAGGTACAGTGCTAGATGCTGAAATAATAAGATAAATTCAAAACAGTCTGTGCCCTCAGGGAATTTACTTCAACTAGACAAATATCTAAGTGACATAATGGATAGAATGCTGAACCTGGAGGCAGAAAGACTCATCTTCCGGAGGTCAATACTGCCTCACAAACTAACTAGCTGTGTGACCCTGGGCAAGTCACTTAATTATATTTGCCTCACTTGGCCATCTTTGCTTCAGTTTCCTCATCTATAAAATGAACTAGAGAAGGAAATGGCAAACCACTGCAGTATCTTTTCCAAGAAAACCCCAATAAGGTCACAAAAAGTAAGACAAGATTGAAAAATGACTGAACAATAGACAAATATCACCAGAAATGTGCTGGAGCCAGCTCTAAATGGATTGGAAGAGCTGTGTTAAATTTATAGTGTGAACATTTGCACCTCAGAAATCAATTGCTATAGCTTAGAATTTGATTTAATGTTTCCTTGATTTCCTAGACCTTAAGAAAAGGGTAAAAAATGCAGATTGAACACACACAAAAAAGTGTTTATACATATTTCCCCCCAAGAGATCCCAGTTGTTACACATTTACCTGCACACCCATGGATATAACTTACATATAAATAAGTTTTGATGCAAGGTAATATGAAGAGGAAAAGAGAAATAGTGAAAATCATATCCTCTGGGAACCCAAATACAGCATACTCAACCTACCCTGTGTTCATAGCTAATCTTGAAGGACATGACCATCATTCTCAATTTTTCTGGATAGGTATTATATAAGACTTTTGAAGATAAGGGAATATTGCTTCCTATACTCTTTTGCTGCTTCCTAACAGTGTGAATCTTGGCTACCTAGAAAATGCTATCACTGCTATGTATAAAAAATGAGAACAGTTTCTCACAAATGGCAAAATATGTAAAGACAGAATTTGTCAGAACAACTAAGCCAGAACATTGTGACTCCCTAGGGCAGCCTTTAAGAGGCCTATGTACCTAATAAGTTCTTTGTGAGGGGATCCTACTGGACAGGATATAAGGTATATCCAGTATGCCTGAAGGGACAAGCACTATACCAAATGTAATTGTAGGGTTGTAAATTAGTTTTAACAAGGCCTATTGAGTTTCCAAATCTGGTGTTCTCAACACTGCAAAATTAATGCTTAGGGGCTTTCTTTTAAGATCAAATCATTCTGGGCAGGGATTAGGTTTTCATTGGCGCATGGTATTCCCACAAAAAAGTTCTCTATTCAGGCAATCCTTGCTGAAGGAAGGAAATAAGGATAATGGGAGTGAATGACTCCACCTTCTTGCAACTGAAGGTAGGCACACATATTTCAAAATTGTTGGCTTCTTCAGGTTAGTTACTGTTTCTTGCCCCCCCCCCTCCATTTTGGGGGTGTCTTCAAATATTGAAGACCAAGGTCTTCAGGTGTATATGAATTGTCTCCACAATAATGTTCCTATACAAATCCTTCCTCCACACATCTGCCACAGTGATTTTTCTAAATCTGAGGTCATACTATGCCATGATGTTGTTGTTCAGTCTTGTCCAACTCTTCATGACTCCTTGGACCACAATATACCAATGCTGTCCACGGTAGTTTCTTGGCCAATGTACAGAAGTGGCTTATCATTTCCTTCTCCAGTAGATTAAAATAAAGAGGGGTTAAATGGCATGCTCAAGGTCACACAGCTAGAAGTGTCTGGGGCCAGATTTTAACTCAGATCTTCCTGACTCCAGGACCAGCACTCTATCCACTGAGCCACCTAGAAGCCTGATACCATGTCATTCCTTTACCCACTATATTTTTGGGGAACTCCCTATTTCAGGAAAAAAATATAAAGTCCTTTTTTCACATTTAAATCTTTTCATAGCCTATGTCTTTCCTGTTTTGTGATTCTCAAGGCTTACTCCGAGCTCTACTACTTACTCACTTTTCTTCCTCTTTCTCCCTCTTCACCAGCTGTCTTCTTACTCTGGAAAAGTATCCCCCTTGTGAACCTGTTCTGATTTCATAAGGTATCCATGGGCAACTCTCTTGTTCACTTAGCTCCAGTGGCTCCAATATCGCCTATAAGAGCAAATATAAATTTTCCTGACTTTTAAAGCCCATAACAATTTGACCCCAGTCAATATTCAAGATTTATGTTTATTCCTCTTCTTATGCTCTGGAGTATAAGCAAATTCGTCTTAAATGGAGCACTTTTTCTCCCGACTGTCTTTCATATGTGGAATGTCTATCTTTCTCTCCTTGTCCTTTTAGAATCCTTTTTTTCCTTCAAAGCTGAACTGAATTGAAACCTTCTATATGAAGCCTTTCATAATCTCTTCTATTTATAATGTCTTCCTTCTATCAACTGACTATGTATTTACTTTATTCATATTGTAAATATCCTTATATGGGTATATATCTCCACCATTATAACATATGGTGCTGTAGTGCAGAAGTCTTTTACTTTTGGACTCTAGGCAAAATATATACATACCCATACCGTATAAGTGAACACATGTATTATATATTCATATTTTTTTCTGAAGAAACTCTGTGTGGTCCATAATGACCCCCAAATGAGTGTTCATTTGGGGTAGCCTATGAAATTTAATTTACTTTATATGAACTCAGAACTCACCATGATTCTGGGCAATGGTTTACAGAGATGATTATGGGTTAGTGCATTCAGTTTCAATAGGGGCAACATCTGAATTACTCAGATAAGTTCACAGTATTAAATCAGATTGAATTCAAGTCTGGGAATTTCAGTGAAAAATGTGTGTTAGAAATCTCATTGAAGTGTGATTGCTTTTTAATTAGGATTCATTATATTTGTAGTTGGTCTTTTTTAAGCTACATCAGTTTTTGACCAAATGGAAACAATCTTAAAATCAGAAAACCAACTTAATCAACCATGTGAAGGAATCATTTCTCAGTGCATAATGGAAGTTGAAACATTCAAACTGCTTGGTTTTCCTCTTATAAGCATTAGAGTATACCAGGATGACCTAGAGACTCTTGGGGAAAAATAATGAATAAGCAGAACCAAAACAATAATATACCCAAGGATCATAATACTGAAAAGGAAAATAATATGAAAAATATAACAACTCAAAACCATACAAAAATGGGACTGCTGATTAAACATATTTTGTCTCTTCTCCACAGAGAAGACATGGACTATAGGTTTAGAATGAGCCAGACACTGTCAGACAGGGCTAATTTCTCAGTTTGTTTTGCTTAATTCTACTTCTCTGTTAGAAGAGATGGCTTTATAGCAGTGGAGGTATTAAAAATGACACCAATGAAAAAATCACCAAATAAATATTTTAAAAGAAAAGAAAATAATTAAAGAAAGAAAATTCATGTCAAAACTAAGATTTGCCAAAAATATTTTATAGATGTAGAAAAACAATAAGAAAATTCATCTGGAAAAAAAACAAACCTAGAGTTCAAGGATATCATGGGAATCAATAAAAAAAAATTAAAAAGAAGGCAGTCTAGCAGTACCAGATCTCAAACTGTATTATAAAGCCATAATTATTAAAACAATATGTATGGGCTAAGAAATAGAGAAGTGGATCAGTGGAATAGAATAGGTTCAAATTACACTGTAGTAAATGACTACAGTAATCTGGTATATGACAAACCCAAAGATCCAAGCTTTTGGAACAAAAACTCATTATTTGACAAAAACTGTTGGGAAAACTGGAAAACAGTATGGCAGAAACTAGGTATAAACCAACATTCCACATCATATACTAAAATAAGGTCAAAGTGGATACATGATTTACACATAAAATATGATACCATAAGCAAATTAAGAGAGTATACAATCATTTATCTGTCAAATATATGGGCAGAGGAAGAATCCAGGACCAAAGAAGATATAGAGAGCAAAATAAAATGTAAGATATATCATTTTGTTTATATAAAATTTAAAAGATTTTTGCACAAACAAAATTATTGTAATCAAGATTACAAGGGAAACAGAAAACTGGGAAAGAAATTTTGAAAAAAAAATCTCTGATAAAGGCCTTATTTCTCAATTATATAGAGAACTGAGTCAAATTTATAAAAAATACAACTCCTTCACCAATTGAGAAATGCTCAAAGGATATGAACAGGCAGTTTCCAGACAAAGAAATCAAAGCTATCTGTAATCATATGAAAAATTGCTCTAGGTCACTACTGATCAGAGAAAAGCAAATTAAAACAACTCTTAGGTATGACCTCTGAGGTCCATCTATCAGAGTGGGAAATATAACAAAAACAGAAAATATTGGATGTTGGAGGGGATGTGCCAAAGTTAGGATGCTAATTCACTGTTGGTGGAGTTGTGAAAATATCCAAGCATTCTGGAGAGTAATTTGGAACTATCTCCAAAGGACTATAGAACTGTGCATACCTTTTTATCCAGCAATACTACTGCTAGGTTTATATCCCAAAGACATCCCCCAAAAGAGAAAAAGACCTATTTGTACAAAAATATTTATAGCAGCTCTCTTTGTGGTGGCTAAGAATTTTAAATCAAAGGGATGTCCATCAATTGGTGAATTGCTAATCAAGCTGTGGTAGATGATGGTGATGGAATATTATTGTGCTATAAGAAATGATAAGCAGAATGATTTCAGAAAAGCCAGGAAAGACTTTTTTGAGCTGTTGTATAGTGAACTGAGCAGAACCAAGAGAACATTGTGCACAGAGACAGCAATATTTTTTGATGAACTGTGAATGACTAAACTATTGTCAACAATACAATGATCCAAGACAATCTCAAAGCACTATTGATGAAACATACTATCCACCTCCAATGAAAGAAGTGATATTGATGGAATACAGACTGAAGCATATTGTTTTCACTTTCACTTTTTCCACCTTATTCAAGTTTTTTTATACAAAATGACTAATATAGTAATGTTTTACATAACTGTACATGTATAACCTATATCTGACTGCTTACCATCTCAGGAAGGGGTAGGGGAGGAGAAAGAGAGAAGTAGAGATAAAAATTGGAACCCCAAACTATAACGAAAACTTTATTACTTCAAAAACAAAACAAAAAAAATCCCTAATATCTGCCTTTATTTTAACAAAGAAAGCTTATAATTAAGCTTATAATTTACTCATAGAAAAGCAGTAGGGAGCCCTAAGAACAAATAAATCCTCCTCAAGACCTCTTAACTGAGGTATAATCATCCCAAAAATTTCCATCTACTAATCTGTCCAGTTGAAGTTTAGTTTTTTCATGGATACATAGGCCCCATTTTTGCCTATAGCAATTTCTAGAAATTACTCTATTATCTAATCACTCACACTGTCAGATATTTAAAAAATTAGTTGAAATTTTCTAGCAGTTAATTTCATCTAATAATTACTATTCATATGCTCTTTTGCTGGACTAACTATATTGTTCTCCTCTTTTATCATTCTTACCATATTCTTTGTTATTATATCCTTTTCTTCAATTCCTTATAATCAATCTGTATAAATCAAAGACCTTTCTTCTTCTATCTAATGAAATTGTTAATTTCTTCTTCACAAGCATTCTAGTTGTTATATTTTCCTCTCCTACATATTTCCCTAATATTTACTCCCAATGAAAGGATCTAGAATTTAAACTGTAAAGTATTGTAGAAATAGTTTCAACAGCCTTTCCCACAGAGATCATAATACTGTTACTACACCTTTCAGTCAAGCAATCAATATTAATTGACAAACATTTATTAATCATATACCATGTGCCAGACAACTGTGCTAGTTTCTGAGATACTGTGAAACTACTCCTGAAACCAATATGACTATTTTCTGTTATCTTACCTAGAAGTGCAGTGAACATAGAGAAAGCTTTTGTCGAAGGTAGCCAATCAGAAGCCTGCAGTAAGCAAAAAGTCTTGCTCAATTTTAGCTACCTTTGCTAGTATTTGCTGATTGACCTTGTTGAGCTGTGTCCCTCAAACTGGCTTAAACCAGGCTTTTGATCAACTGTTCTTGCAAACACATCCTGCTTCTGTATTCCATCTGTTCCTAGAAAATACTGGCCACTCTTCACCCTAACCCTTCCCTGAACCTTCTCTTTGTGGTCCTAAGCTATGGACTTCCTTGTATTTTTGACTTGGGTGCCAGGGCACAAGTGTCTATTTTTTCTTTTAATAAAACCCTTCAGCATGTAATTCAACTTAGACCCCTCAGTTTGCCCAGTTGATAATAAAAATACAAAGAATGAAACAATCCTTTTTCTTACTTCTTAAATAAGTATTTATAAAGTGATGATAAAGAGAATAAATACTAAGAAATACAAGGTATTCAAATACAAAGTAGTTAAGAAAGGAAGATAATAGTACCTTGAGAGTGGGATAGTTTAATTGTCATTCAAAAATGAAGCTCTGAGGAGACCAAGAGTTTAAATTGTCATTCCGGAGAAATAAATGTTATGATGGCTGAAGAAATCATAACAAGAAAGGACTACAGGAGGCAGCTAGGTGGCCCAGTGGATAAAGCACTGGCACGGGATTCAGGAGGACCTGAGTTCCAATCCAGCCTCAGACACTTAACACTTACTAGCTATGTGACCCTGGGCAAGTCACTTAACACTCATTGCCCTGTGGGGGGGGCAATAAAAGAAAAGAAAAAAAATATAAAAACTTATTTCCTGAGGGAATTTTGTTGTTTTATTGTTGTTTGAAATATTAATAAATAGTATATTCAACAGCAGTGATGTTTATTCAAGTCTAGGAAATTAACAGGGTTATCTAGAGAAAGATAAGTAAATGCTTGCAGAAAAGAGGTAGTATTAAATATTACTTATTTAATAAACTGTGGTGGGGTTTAGTGCTAGGTCATTAATGAGAAAGATGCTTCCATTTTAATATTTAATAAGAATATACACAATACCCCTTGATTGACTGAGAACCATAGATTAAAATGATTAACAAAAGGAGCCATTAAAATAGAGAAAGAATAATAAATAATCAACCCATGTGGGCCACATGTCAGGGTGGTTGACACTAAATACATTTTCCACAAAGTATGACTTCATAAAATCTTATAGAATAGCAAAATTATTTTTCCAATTGTATAGTTAGTCCCTTCAATTCAACCCCATTTCACATTGTACTTGCTGGCTGCTGAATAATCACATTAAAACCAAAATTTCCCCCTATAATTACTTTCTAGAATGAGATCATACATGTTATAGCAGTGGCAGAGAAAACAAAGCAACCAGCAATTCAGTAAATGGAGAATGTTAGATTATCTAACACTAACAAAAACTCTATTATTGGATAAAACATCATAGTGACATTTTTAAAATGTAGAAAAAAATTATCCGCTAAGTAATAACAATAAAATAGGGAGTGAATATATGGTGTCATTAATAGAGGTAACTCCTGAATGGAGTAACACCTATCCAAGTAAGTCAGCATCTTCTAGGCCATTGATAGTATTAGAAAATTGCCTAGAGTATGAAAGAATTTTGTTGTTATTGTTGGGGTTTGTGGAGTGTTCCAGGAGGATTAACACCACTCTACTATGAAAGCTTTAAGAATTCAATTCAGGGCTTCTCATCCAACTTTGGTGTCCAACCAATAATGCAAATTTCACCTGTGGTTTCAATAGGTATAGCATATGCAGCAGCCACATTCCAGTAAGCTATCTTAGCAGATTGGCTAAACCAGAATGAGGGTAACCAAGAGTCCTCAAAGCTGTCAATGAATTAGGGAGATACCTACCCCAAACATGTGAAGACTTCCCTAGGCAGAATGGACAGATGCAAACAATTTATTCCAGTGGTGATGAAGGCAGTTGACAGAGGTGCTATGGAATACTTAGAGCTTGTTCAGACAACAAAAAGGTAAGGGCATCCCATGTATCCCAGACCATCAACAATAATCTTTACTTTTGTCTTGTCACTGGACTTGGATGACTGGAAGAAAGAATAAGGCTCATGACCTTGTACAACTCTGCCTCACTTAAATCTAATTCACATGCAAGTCAAGATATCACCCTGTGAAGTCATTGGTCTTCTTTGAAACAAAGGACTGACAACAGAATATGAAGAGATTAAATTACTTACCCAGAATCACGTAGCCAGTATGAATCAGAAGTATAACTTCATCCCATGCCTTCCAGCTCTCTACCTACTATACTACATTGTTAATAACAAAGATGATAATAAAAGTATATCCTTATCTTTTAAAGGGTGACCTCACAAAATAGAAAGGATTTGCTGGCTACATACATACAAACATACATAAATAAATACATGCATGCATACATATATACATGCAAACATATCCATGTATGAAATCTGGTTGTTGCTGTTGTTTGTCCTTCACTCTGGAAGAGGAACATGACAACACGGTGATATCATGACTTGAAGCAAATTGGATTTAAGTGAGGGTGGACTGTTAAAGGTCACCAACCTCATTCTCTCCTCCAGAGTCTTTTGGGTTCAATGGCAAGATTTCCACCAAGACAACCAGATACAGCCCTGGATGTTTTAAGGCAATTGGGGTTAAGTGACTGCACCAGGGTCACAGAGCTAGTAAGTGTCTGAGGTGAGATTTGAACTCTCATGTATGTGTGTGTATGTGTACACATACCAATATATATGTGTATGTGTATACATATATACACACATATAAACATATATTTGTGTGCATACACATAGATACATATATAAATGCACACATATAAACACATGCATATATGTATTATATGTGTATATGAAATCTAGGAATGAGATGAAGCAAGGGGGACATCATAATTTTTTCTCCTGGGTTTAGTTTTGTTTCATTATCTTTCTCCCTCAATCATCTTTTCAAAGGAGAGGGAGGGGGAGGGAAAGGTTTTGGAACTGGTAAACTTGAGGATTATTGATTCCTTGAAAGTTTTCTGCAAGAGCTGCCTCTATGTAGATGATACATAGTTGAAGTTTATCTTCCAAAATTAAAAAGATCCTGATAGACTTCTTAAATCTAGTTAGAGATATGTCTCAGATAGAGATACAAGCCTCAGGAAGTACATTTCAAGAAATAGATGAGCCTGAAGGGACTAACTATCTGGGAGAGGGGCCCTTTTTCTCTCCTCAAAATAACTTAGTACCTTGTGCAAAGAGTCTCCTTCTGGATAGGCAAACACTTCCTAATGAAGGCTCTAAAAGAAATAGACATCACACCCAATGGCAAAATTGTCAGAAAGGTTTTAAGCCCAGGAAATTTCCTTTGATCCTCAATATGGTCCTACATATATGCTTTTCAATGGACATTTACTCTCCTATATCCATTCATACCCTGATAATGTGTAGGATTTGTATGAAAGTTTGTCTCTGGTTATGTGGTTAAATTGTTTTATTTCTACTTTTCTTTTTATGATATTTTATGAAATGTCTTTGTTTTGAATGAATTGTGCTCTGTGTCTCATCAATAAACATCAATACAGTTTGAAAAGATTATGACAAGGTTTTGATTAGTTTTAGCTGAAACCCAGAGAATACCTTGAACTTGGTGTAGCTTTGTCTGGTGGATCCACAGAAAATGACCAAAAGTGCTCCACATTTTATAGTGTTTTTGGGGGGTTGGTGCAGGGCAAATGGGGTTAAGTGACTTGCCCAGGGTCACACAGCTAGTAAGTATCTGAGGCTGGATTTGAACTCAGGTTCTCCTGAATCCAGGGTCGGTGCTCTATCCACTGCGCCACCTAGCCGCCCCCTTTTATAATGTTTTATACTTTTTTCAAAGGGCTTTGTTATGTATTATATTATCTGATTCTTATAAAAGCTTTGGAAGATAAGAACTCATTTCTATATTTCAAGGATCCATGGCAGTGGTAGGGCTCTCCTGGAATCAGTGAAGATCATATCTCTTCTAAGCATTACAAGATCACCTTGAAAATTGTAGTACATGGAAATCCATCACCCTGACTGAAACCTGAGGATAACTCAGTTGGTTGTTTAATAATTGATATAGAATTTGTTACTTGGCCCATTCCCAGACTCCTTTCCACTTCATATGGAAAACTTCTGTTCCACTGGAATTGACACAGTCACTTCCATACAATGTTAGTAGTTGGCACAGTGGATAAAGTGTCTATCCAGGCATTAGGAAGATCTGAGTTCAAATCTGAACTCAGACACTTACTAGCTGTATAATACTGGGCAAGTTGTTTAACCTCAGTATGCCTCTGCTTCCTCAATTGTAACATAGGAATAATAGTACTTTCCTCCAAGGGATGTTGTTAGGATTAAATGAGTTAACACATGTAAAGCACTTAGCACAGTGCCTGGTACATAGTAAGCACTTCAAATATAATATTTTCCTCTCTCCCTCTCTTCCTCCCTACCTCTCTCTCTTACTCTCTAACTCTCTAACTCTCTCCCTTCCTTCCTTCTTTCCTTCCCTCCTACCATCCTACTTACCTGCCTTTCTTCTTTCCTTCCTTCCTTTCTTCCTTCCTTATTCCCTTCCTTGCTTCTTTCCTTCCTTCCTTCCTTGCTTCTTTCCTTGCTTCCTTCCTTCCTTGCTTCCTTGCTTCCTTGCTTCCTTCCTTCCTTCCTTCCTTCTTTCCTTCCTTCCTTCCTTCCTTCCTTCCTTCCTTCCTTCCTTCCTTCCTTCCTAATTTCCTTCCTTCCTTCCTTCTTTCCTTCCTTCCTATTGAGAATTAGTCAGGGGTAGGAATTGGAAGGAGGAGATTTTTTTTAAACATGATTTATAAAATAAGGACAGTGTGGCCCAGCAGGCTTAAGTGACTTGCCTGAGGTCACAGAGGGAGTCTTGGTTCTAAACAAAATTGGATAAGCACTCTGATGCCCTGCCTCTCAATCTAGTGCTCTTTTCATTCCATCACAATGGTGTCCTAATACAGACAACTTGTGTGTTTAATTTCCCTTGCAGCATGCCCTGGGAGTGGTACAGTAACTGTCAGGTCAAAATTCTTCTCTTTACAGTCAGCCTTGGACTGCTAAATTGATTTCCTGAACCTTCATGATACAAAAGAAGGAAAGAAAAGTTACAGCATGGGAATGAAGTCTCTGAGGAAAGAACTAGGTAGCTGTTGTTTTAGCCTTCTTCACTGGAGAGAATGGGCATAGGTGGAAGAGTGACTGCAAGTCCTTCAACACAATTACTGAATATGCATGTATAAAGATCCGCCTATGTTCAAAGTGCTGTACTACAAGTTTGTGGCAATACAAAAGTAATGAAGATATTGTTCCTGACCTCATACAACATTATTAGGGAGGAAACATAAAAGATATACAATTCTATGCAATATGTTTGTAAGAGTTTTATAAAATAAAAGAGATAGAGTGTTATTTAAAACAAGAAGGAAAGAATATCTTGGAGGGAAAAGGTATTGTAAAGGATGACTTAAAGGAGGAGGTCATATTTCAGTTTCAACTTGAATGATAGTTAGCATGTCAATGGGCAGAGATAGGGGGGATAGCCCTAGCATAGAGGATGATATGGCCAAGGAGCAAAGGTATGAAAGAATGAAATGTACATATTGGCTCCTGACTAGAGTAGAGTGACTACAGTATTGCCTCTACAGGATGGGTAGTATAAGAAATAATTGCAAAGATAGGAAGCCAACTCAGAAAGTTGTGGAGGGCTTTGAATGCCAGCCTAAGGAATTTGGATTTAATCAGTAGGCAATAGGAAGCCCTTGGAGAGTTTGTGCCTGATGAATGTTATAATGATATCTGTACAAAGAAATATTAATGTGTCACCTACTTGAACAATGAATTAAGAGAAGAGAGACAGGAAGCAGAATGACCAGTTACTGGAATGCTATTGTTATTAAGCAGGTGGGCTTATGTATTTCCCTTTACTCACACCAGTTAGCAATGCCACTATTCTCTCCCATCAGGGCTGAAATAGCTACACAAAATAGTCACTAAGTTGTAGGACAACAAAATTGAAGACACTTGTCTCTAGGATATTTGGTTTAATTTTGGTGGTACTGAGAAGTTTCCTCTTGCTTTTCTCTTTTTTTTTTTTTATGTGAGGCAATTGGGGTTAAGCAACTTGCCCAGGGTCACACAGCTAGTAAGTGTTAAGTGTCTGAGGCCGGATTTGAACTCAGGTACTCCTGACTCCAGGGCCGGTGCTCTATCCACTGTGCCACCTAGCTGCCCCCTCCTCTTGCTTTTAAATGTATTCCCAATTCAGACTCCATAAATCCTGAAATGTTACCATGAGAGAAACAGAAGTGTCATGCCCCAACATGTTTTTCATAAAGCTATTTACAAAAAAAAATTTTTCTCATTTTACTCAAATAAAATATGGAATTCACTAAAACTTTATAACAAACCACAAAGCAATCTTAAACACGAAACAAAAATAATAACAAAAATCTAAAGTCCTTTACAATTTCCATATTTAAAACAAAATCATCATAATAATATCAATATAATGTATGTGGCTTTTTCAATCAATTGAGAAGCATTTATTAAGCTCCTACTACATGCCAGGCCTTATGCTGGATGTTACAACTTTTTTCAGTATATACTTTCCCAAATTATTATGACTATTATGATGTATTCCATATTAACATTAATTCTCATAATTTATGTTAGCCTCAAGTTGTGAAATGTTAACAGTTTCCTTCATATTTGGTAGACTATCATTGGAGTGGATATAGCCACAAAAGCTTGTGAAGTATCCACTGACAGTTTATATCATTTTCACATGTCTGTGGTGCTGCTGACCTCCCCAGGACATCCAGGGTGTTACCGAAGCTGTCAAAACTGACTGAAGGCTTCCTGTTGCCTTTAAAATCACCCCAGGAGCTGTCATGTTCCACAAAACCTGAAAAGATGCTTTTGACAATGCAGAGGGGAGGGCAGATGGATTTCTCATTTTGCTTTCTATCCATGATATACCAGATAGCACTTGTCTGTTTTCACAGTTCTTCCTCCTATATACTTTTTTCCTGTCATTTCTTTTGGCTGCTTACTGATGGAAACCCTTTCAATTCCTTTCACCAGATCACTCAGAAAGAATACACTAGTAATTTCATGATTATATTCATGCCAGGCTTTCTTATCCCCCTTTGCTTCTGCCTGAGACCTGGACAGAGAAATCTAGTTCTTTCTGTGGGGTTCTGGACTTCTGGTGGATTACAATTTCACATATCTAGTTTACTCCAGTCCCAATAACCTATTATTTGACTATTTTCATGCCATAAGGTTCTTGGATGCCCTTCCAGTCAAACCTGCCATACTCCTACTCACCCCTTACCTCCAGCCCTTGGTAGTTTTAATCAAATCAACATTACATTTCTTGGTAAACATGTCACCCAGTTTCCCAACAACTTCACTCACTCTCCTGTTGAATTCATACACCAAAATTCTGCTCTCTTGCCAATATTCCCCTTATACTTGTTGTATTCCCTCATTAGAATGTAAGCTCCTTGATGGCAGGCAATGACTTGCTTTTGGTATTCAGTTCCCTAGTGCTTAGCACAGTGCCAGGCACACAACAAGCATATAATAAGCAATTTTTCATTCATTGATACATCAATTGATACATTAATTCATTCATTATTTTCTACTCAGACTTCTTTTAATTTTAATGTTGTTTTTTCAATTAAATTAGTAGTTATTTTCTTTTCCTCTCACTTCTTAGTTCTATCCCCACCACCACTGGCAAATTAACAAAAAAAAAAAAGGAAAAGAAGGGAAGGCAATGGAAGGAAATAGAATGGAAAGGAAGGAAAACACTTTGAGAAAATATTCTGTAATGACAACTTGCCACCAGCTTCTGTTCTTGCATATTCATTAAGCTAATCTTCAAAGGAAATAAGGACACTTGCTTCAAAGCAGTCAGTCAGACTTACCTTGAGGAGTAATTAAATTCTCCCTTTGCCTTGAAGAAAAGAATACAACTACATAGACTATACTCTTGGCCAATCCATACTCTTCTCAATCAGGGATTGGTCTTGAAAGGGTGCATTCCCATTTGGTCACAGACACACTGATTTAAGGATAGCATCCAAGGTAAGGCCAAGTGTGGCAATCAGGCTGGGAAGGTTGACTTAAATGTTCAGCAAGCCATTTCTCAGGCTATGAAATAGATGTGCTTTAATTGAAAAAGATAAATATAATGATAAGGGATATGTGCTGGGAGAAGTTTAATAATTTTGGTCATTACTTCAAGTCTTTCACAGACACCCCCATCCTCATTCCCCTTCTTAGTTAGAAAAATTTGGGTTGAACTTCTCCAAGCTTCCTCTTTTAAAATACAAATGTATTATGGGGAAATTTTTCAAAAATCATAAATATGACATAGAGGTTGCACCTATGATTTCATCATTAAAGGGAACTTGGAGGTGAAGAAGATACCTCTACCAAAAGAGATCATCACCTTCTCTGCAGTATGTCTTGCAGCTTTACAACAATCTACAAAAAATATTATCATGTCCATTTTACAGATAAAGAACTTGAGTCTTGGGGAAGTAGAAAAACTTGCTCATGACTAGAAACTATAAAGTATAAGAAACAAAATTTGAACCCAGATCTTCTTGAATCCAGGCTGACACTATCTGCTACACTACCCAAGACTTTTGTACTTCATGTAATAGGCATTGAGACATAGTGAGTGTGAGATTTAAAATTGGATATAAGAGCATTAAGCTCCCCTTTAACCTTTCCCTTATAGATCTCCCAGACCAGTAAGAGAAAGAAACCTCTGAGCTTTAATTAGAGATGACTTAGCTTTTATTGTTTGGGAATTAATTAGCCAACAAACAGGTGATACTGATTAGGGAAATAGGAAAGTAGAAATACAAATGAATAGTCTTAAATCTAAGATTAGTCTATATTCTTTTATAAAACTCACTGAATCCCAAGGCTACCTCTCAGACTGAGAACCAGTGTCAAGCACGTGCTGCCACCAAGGACCAGAGCTGATCACCCAAACACACCATCAAACCTGAGCCAGAGTGTGTGTGCCAAGAGTGAGAGCTCACTTCCGTTCTCTCCTCATTTTTAAGCTGGCTCCCTGGAACTGGCGTGCTTGGCCACACTCTCCTGAGCAGCAGCAGGCACATGGCTGTTTGTCATGGTCTCCTCCCTGAAAGGGCAGTCATTCAAAAACTGGCAGTTACATTTTAGTTAAAAACTTTCATTTTTTTTTTTACCACATTCCCCCCCCCTTTGCTTTCATTTGAAAAATGAATAAGTTTGCTCAATGAAATATCCAAAAATAATATCCTATGCTATCTAATAATATGATAATATCAATATAGAAAAGGAGAGATAAAAGTATTGTCCAGAGGGGCAATCCCTCATGAACGTGACACTTTGACATTATTCTTGCAGAGGGAGAGCCTCTGCAGAGAGTACATGTTACAGATGGCATATAATAACAGAAGGAGATAGTAAAAACTAACAAAACAAAACTGTTCATATAAAGTCTCTGAGTTCTCTTGTCTTCTTGAAGTGGTAAGATGTCATCAGGAGGAAGCTGGATTCTGGTCTGGAAAGTTGGATTCTGGACTCTGGTCTGGAAAGCTGGATTCTCTTCTTTAACTGTTTGAATTGCTGGATTTTTACCAAACCTTAGCATAGCATTGTCAATGATCAAATTAATAAATTCCATTACATTCCCTCCTTTATATCCTTGGACTTCTAATAGAGGGTTGAGGTAGTTATGCAATCCATAACACTTTTTACCACCATATGTCTGAATCAAAGCCAAATTTAGTATGTGTTCATGACACCTGAAAATGTTATGAAAAGATTATCTTACCATATCTCATGGTTTCGAGACAGCCAATGATTATGCTAGGCCACAGGTGAGTTCGACTGAGTGAGATAAAAAGAAAAATAAGTTCAGTTAAGTTAGGTTATTAGGAGGGAGAGAGGATGAAAACTGGGCTGTGCCTAGTAATTGTGCTCTACGTAGTCACCATCATAAGCAAACCATGGACTTACATATACCTGTCTCTCCTTTTGTTGCACATACATTCTCTCCAGGGCCTGCATCAAAGTTCACAGCAAGTTAGTCTCTGAAATGATAAGTTTACATACTTCCTAAATCTCATATTAATTTCATCAAAGACAGTATGATGGTAAAAATTCATGCTATGCTGCATAACTGAGAATATACTAGTGATATATACAATAATTCCAAACCATACCCAGAGTATAATGACATATAAATAATAAATGAATGTAAATAGCTGATTATATTAGAAATTATTACATAATCTTCTTTTAGCAAGTAAACCACATAATCATCATGATGAATTCTCTAGTATAACAGTAGCAGATACTTAAAGTGGTGATCAATTTATCAAAAAGAAATAAGACTTCAATTAGCAAGATTCAATATTCAATATGTTCATTGAGGTATCAAGCAATAGGGTTCAATAACCCTCTTTTTTAAACAGAATACCATAAAAGAGAAAACAAAAAGAAGAATTCTGGTAACTTCTGAGGTCCGATGGCCTCACCCACAGCATATACTTAAAATGTCTTTGAAAAGTCACTTAATTTACAAAATTGAGTTTTAAAGAAAAGCAAAAGAAACAAAAGTCAAAAAACAAAAACAAAGCAAAACCAAAACCAAAAAGCAAAAGATTTGCTATCACTGTTTTGTGCTCTTAAAGAACTTAAAGGTGTGGTGAATTCCAGGTCTTTTCAGTGCCTTTCAAAAGCCAAAACAAAAACCAAAAAGGATTAAAAAAAATAAGTATAGGGTAAGGAAAAGGTGGGGGAGATTGAGGTGGGCCAGAAAACCAGGCCATGTGCTTCAGTGGTTTGCCTGTAGAAGGAAATGCTTGTTAAATTTTAAGGTATTTAAGCTGCTAGAATTTGGGGTATGCCACCTTGTTTTAACTGGTTCCCCAATTCTCTGCATGCCAAAGTGGCAGGGGTTTCTGAATTGTCATTGATCTTTCTAATGCTGGCATAATGTTCTTTATGGTAGAAAATGTGGAGTTCTCTAGCATCAGTTTTGTCTGTGCCACTGATTTTCAATAGGGGCTGATTCAACTGATGAACTACCACATTCAGCTGATGCTGTCTAGGAAACACTACAATTGTATCATTTCCTCCCCACTTTCCAAATTTCTTTAATTCGTCAACATATTCTTCAAAAGGGGAGTCATTTATTCTAAAAGACTCAAACTCTTGTCTATGGTTAATCATATAAGAAGCAGCTTTTTGTCTGTGTCTGAGATGATTCCTACAGTGACCTTTTAGCTGGTCTGCTAAGGCCCTAAAAAGGCAATTTCCATCTCCCAAAACTTTACAAAGACTGAGTCCCAAAGCATTTAACTGATCAGTGGAACTATCAAATGGGAACTGCCTGTTGCCTCTGGGCTCTCTTTGCTCTTTAACAATTGCTATCATTAGGGTTTTTTGCTCTTTAGCGTCTACCTCAGGTTTATCTGAAATCTCTTTACCTATGGATGGTGCAGGCTTTACATGAGAGCAATGAATCCATGAGTCTTTTTCACCAATTTTAATGGCAGTAGGAGTTGTCAATAATACCTGAAAAGGTCCCTCCCAAGCGGGCTAGGTTCTACTGGTTCTCTGAAAATTCTTTACACATATTTTATCTCTTGGTTTTAAGTTATGCAATGAAAAGTCTAAGGGTCCTCCCTGGACCACAGCTCCTGCCTCATGGAGTTCACATAGCTTAGTCTGTAATTCCTGTATATAGGAGGCAACAGAAGTATCACCTCCCACCAGTGATGTATAAACTGGGGAAAAAGTTTTAGCTTGGATAGGAGGGTGAACAAGAAGCATTTCATAAGAAGATATATGAAGTTATTATAGGTTATTATATTCTGTTATTTTTGACTGTTTCATCAAGGAAACGTCACGTTTCTTGACAAAACAAAGTGGGGACTGTAACGATTGGAATGACGCCACCTGCTGGAGACTTACTGTAGAAACATTCTGCCAAGAAAGGAAGGTCTTTGAGGGCAAGAACATGCGTCTTTTCTTTGGCATCAGGAAGTGACGTTGGCTAGTGGGAAGGAAGAATGAAGAGCCGGGCACTCTGACTTGCTCTGTTTCGTGAGGATGCTGGTGGAAAAGGGAGCTAGAAATGTGCTCTCCCTTTAATAGATAGGAATCTAGGCCTTTCTCTCTTTCTTTACCAAATTCTGATTCTCCTTAATAAATACTTAAATGTCTAACTCTTGCTAAAGCTTATAATTTATTGGCGACTACTCATTAGATATTTTAGACAGGTTAGCTAGAATTTTACCCTTAACATGAAGGTATCATTGCATATTTCTCAAAGGGATGGGACTAGGTAGATTTAGAAATTAATTCATATGAGTTTCATCTATGACTTTTGTTTCTGGTCCTACTTTGCATATGGAAATATGTATATATATGAAAAAGAGAATAATACATTAAGAATCCAAGACATTCAAATATGCAAATGCGTCTGTTATCTTTCCTTTCTGGTTGTTCCCTCCAAGTCAAATTACAACCCATCCAAGTCTGCCAAAATAATTTGAATTTTGGTCACACCATCCAATAAGTTCACCACAAGGTGTTCACTTAACATGCTGGATACTTTCCTCACTTTCTCTTTATATTGCTAAGCCATCAGTGCAATCTTCAATCTGTCTCTCTGTCATTTCTTATCCTATCCATGTGACCTGCCCATTGTCTTTTACTATTATACATTTCTTAATGACATCTTTTACTCTACCTAAAAAAAAAATGTTCATTAGTTATATCTTGTACTCTGCTCACACTTATCACCTACCTCTCTATTATATGTATGTGTTTTTCTAGAAAGTGGGATTTTAACTAAGACTTGAAGTTGGGGGCAGCTAGGTGGCACAGTGGATAAAGCCCAGGCCCTGGATTCAGGAGGACCTGAGTTCAAATCCTGCCTCAGACACTTGACACTTACTAGCTGTGTGACCCTGGGCAAGTCACTTAATCCTCATTGCCCCACAAAAATAAAATAAACATTATAAAAAAAAAAACAACTAAGACTTGAAGAAAGCAAGGGAAGTTAGAAGATGGAAATGAGGTCAGAAATAATTCCATAAATGGGGACAACCAGTGAACATTTCCAGAGTAGGAAAATGGGGATTAGGAATGTGTTATATTAATTTTCAATTTTAGGACACTTTTGGGTTCTGTATCTCACAATCATGTAATAATACTTGTACAAAAATAATACTTCAAAGGGTACATTCCAATTGGGTCACAGGCACATAATTTTCAAAAGATAGACCTTTGTTTCTGAGAGATAATTGAGATTATTGAATTCACCTTGTGATTTCTTGACAATAATTCAACTCACTCTTCTCCTGCTTAATTCTAGCACCAAAATGTCATCCATTTGTACTGTTTCTACTGAACATGCATATTGATAGACTGTTTTATAGGTTGATCATCTAAATCTATGTCATAAAATGGTTAATAGAAATTCATTACCCATCTATAGATTCAATGTCACATCCATCCTGTGAAGTTGTTCAGGTCATTCTCTTCTGAGTAGTCTTGGATTTCTTTCAGGAGTATTTCTAATATTCAGGGCTTGATGTAACCATCATGACGTTATCAGCAAATAGGAACATCTGGAATAAAACAAAAGTTTAAAAAAAAGTCAGGAGGCTCAGGGGTAATGACAAAAAAGAAAATGGGAAGGAAGAGGATGTATCAGTACCAGGTTTCAAACTCTCATAAGATCAGTAATTATTAAAATAATTTAGCACTGATTTTTTTTGGTTGTTTGTTTAGGGTTTTTTTGCGGGGCAATGGGGGTTAAGTGACTTGCCCAGGGTCACACAGCTATAAAGTGTCAAGTGTCTGAGGCCGGATTTGAACTTAGGTACTCCTGAATCCAGGGCCGGTGCTTTATCTACTGCGCCACCTAGCTGCCCCAGCATTGATTTTAAAATAGAGGTTATCCAGGAGAATGGGGTGCACAACAAATGGAAGTAAATGATCACAATAACATAGTATTTTAAAAAAAAACAAACTACAGTTACCAGTGGGAAAAAATACTTTTTGACAAAAAAAAAATCCTCATTAAACTGAGCAGCAATGTGGCAGAAATGGATATAAGATCTAGATATAAATGATCATAATTCAATGAGTTTAGAGTTTCAATGAAGAAATTGACTTTCATCTTTGTATAGAGGAAGGGTTCATGACAAAACAAGCAATAGAGAGAATCACATGAGCTTCATTGAATAACTGATTATATGAAATATTTAGTAAATTATTACTGAATTTCCCCCATTCCTGGAATTCTTTCTCTCCTCATTTCCATCTTCTAACTTCCAACACTTTCTTTAAGTCTTAGCTTTGAAAGTCTTTAGAAATATCATCAATGCAATGATAAATCTGGAAGCCAGAAAACTAAAGATGAAATATATCACTCACCTCCTGACAGAGAAGTGATGAGCTTAAAAAGCAGAAGCAGACATATAATTACAGGTATAGTCAGTGTGGATATTTGTCTTGACTGACTAAGTATGTTTAAGATGAGGGTTTCCTTTTTCTTTTTTTCATTGTGTGAGCGACATTTTCCCTATCCCTTAAATATGAGACTTAATTGTAATATTAATCATCATAATAGACTACAAATGGTGATTTATTCAATTATTTACAAATAGTTGATTTAAGTTAATAATACTATAGCATAGAGCATAGATATTATGTAATTATTCTTTGTGTATTCTAATATAATCTTTAGTGGCTTAATCCCATGCAATAAAGTGTTTTCAGGCCTCAATGAATTTTGAACTTGCTCTTGTTCTGAATAACTAAGTCCCTTTTACTGTATTCATTGTGGTACATTATGGTTAACCAAGGCCCTAAAGATAGTATCTTTTAAAGTGAAGGGACCAATCAGCGTTAGAGATCGTGGCCGACCAGGACACCTTGTTATGTATATGGACACTTACTCCTCAACCTGATGTTCTAGATGGTCAACCAATGAGCTGAAAATGCATGGCCTTTGTATCTAGAGACAATGCTCTCCCTGTCCATTAACCATTAAAGGAACATCTGTAGGAGTCTCAGAACTTTTTTTAAATTAATGAACTGTACCATTTGATTTTGTTATGTAGAAGCAATGGGAGCAGTTATATCTTAAAATAGTAAGGTATATAAGCATTTAAGACTCATAGGGGTATAGAAGTCTGAGACTAGTATTACTCAGGGTTTTCAGGACCTAGATCTGAGACCATCTTTATTCTGAGATAGGATTCCTCTCTCAATAAATCTATCTTTAAATGGCTTGGAGACTTCGTATTTCTTTTCTTCATTGGACTTAGAAATTTTTGTAACAATTGGGAGGAGAAGGGGTAGGAAGCATAGATTATAAGTGCATGTAAAATAAAAAATATACATTCACTTAAAAATAACCAGTAAGCATAATGGGATCTCATAATTGTGACTTCTTTCAATCAATTGTGAGAAATAATAAAGATGTATTCCATGGTAGAACATTTTATTGAGAAGTCTGCCTCTTCCCATTCGTTTCTAAATCATTCTGCCTGCAGTTTGGTTTTCTTCCTAATCACCCATAGTTTTAACATTCCATGTGGCTTCCTTCTAGAATAGCAGGCCATGGTGAAACTTCTGTAGACCCCACACTGAAAATATTTTTTTGTTGGGAGAAAGAGAAAGGAGAATTTAGATGAGAATACCCATGAGCTAGGCAAAACAGAGGGGGCCCTTAAGAAAACAGGAGAGAGGTAGGCCGGTAAATTGGAAAGAACCCTGGATTTCCAGTCTGAGTACTTAGGTTTGAGTCTTTACTTTGTTTTCTTCTTACTATTTGAACCACCTTGGACAAGTTCAACAATCCTTCTAGGCTTCACTTTCCTCTTTTATAAAAATAATGGGATACATCATATCAGTTGTTCTCAAGATATGGTTTGGGCAGCCTGAGGAATCCCTCAGATACTTTAAGGGAATTCTTCATATCAAAACTATTTTCATAATATCATTGATATTTTAATTTCCAACATGGTAATCTTCTTCAGATATAATCCATATAAATAAAGTTCTTTAGGGTCCTCAATAATTTTAAGAATGTAAAAGTGTAAAGGGATCCTGAAACAAAAAGTTTGAGAACTGTTGGAACTGATAAATGGCTAGAGCCTTTCTCAGGTTTAAGCCTATGATAATATGAATGGAAATGTGACAAGGAGAGACCTAGTTTTTTATTGTCAGAGATTGTTTACATTTAAGATAGCAAAGAGAATGATCTTGGGATATGGTTGATCTAAAAGTCAAGGGCATAAAAAAAGCCCTGTTTTTATGGAGTCAGGGCTCTAGAGCTTTTACTTGAAATTCTGTTACCCTGTAAAGATGGATTCCTGACCCCGGGCTACTGATTGCTGTGGTTAATGAGGAGGAGGGGAGTAGTGTATTATTTGAATTTAATTAGGAGTTATATACTTTTTAATTCTGTCACAAATAAAATTGTTTTTATTGCATTTTATGATCTGCAAGTGCCTCATTTCATTCCAACCCAGAGCCTGAATCATTGGATTGGCCTGAGTCAGGCCTGGTTCATAATCAAATCATCAGAACATAGAACTTCAGCTAGAAGGGACCTTAGAAGACATATAATCCAAACCTCTTATTTTATAGATTCAGAAACTGAGGCCTTGAGATATGAAGTGACTTCAAAAAAATCTCATTGGTAATAGGAGAAAATAATGCTATTATAAATGCTATATTATATTGGATATCCCTTTTGTTCATTATAGTGCTACAGGGAGTTCTATATACATATACCTGCTCTTATTAATATTATTTCCCTGAAGCAGGAATTGCCAGTGCTATTCCAGCACTTTATGCCTAAGGAAGAGAGGTAGGTGATTTCCTCAACCTTATGCAGTTGAAAGTGGCAGAACAGGGAATAAAACCTAGGTATTATGAACTCAGGTTCTTTCCATTATAGCAAGCTCCTTCTCAAGGCCGTTAGAAATGACAATAGTCCAATATAGCTCCACTTACGCCCAGATGGCCACTAAAATGAGCTTACTCCCATAATCATTAAACTGTCTCAAAACAGGCCAAAGAGAATGGAAATAAGAAAAATTTATTTTTTATTGTGTATTATATATTATTACCCAGAGTTTTGAATTTCAAATCTACCCAAATATCATTTTAGTCACGGTTATCTTCCAGAAAATTAAACTCCCTTGTGCCCCTTCATCCCTCCCTCAGAATTTTTATTTATTAAGATATTTTGCAAGAATATGATGATAATTATACCTGGAATATTCTAGCCTCCTTGGCTATAGAATGACACAGTTTTATTATCCCACTTTGTTTCTTCAGCTTCCATTGATCACAAATGAAGACAATAATGTATGTATGTATGTAAGTAGGTAGTATGAGAATTAGAATTTCACACCCTGCTGGGAGAGATATTGCAGGGAAGCTCCACCATGAAGAGAAAGCATGTGACTTGGAAACTATGTGACTTTTGTATCTGAAATTTGCCTGGCATCTGGAAGTTACATCTATAGAACCACTCGTGGGACTTGTCCATCAGAGCTACCAACCAATTAGCTTGGATCTGTGTGTGTGTGTGGAGAAGCCAAGGTTCCTGACCTTGGCTTGGTGGGTAGGATGCTGAGGTCTATTAGATAGAGGAAGTTTGCCTTTTACCTCTCTCTCTCTCCTCACCAACTTCTGATGCACTTTAATAAATACTTAAAAGTCTAAACTCTTGCTAAAGCTTCTAATTTAAGGTGACCACTCATTAGATTTTAGACATCATAGCTAGAATTTTAGGCCCCTTATAGTAGGTAGATAGGTAGGTTAAAAGGAAGGAAGGAAGGAAGGAAAGAAGGAAAATATGTTAAGTACTTACCACATACCAAGCACTATGCTAAGCAATGTAGATACACATATAAAATGTGAGAGTCCCTACTCTCAAGGGACTTACATTCTAAAGGAGATGATGGCACTTATAGAGAAGTAAGGATACCAGAAGCCAAATTAGCATAGACTCTTGAAGATAAGAGAAATGATGAACACTTGGTTCTGGGGAATAGATCTCTTGAATGAATTATCAGGAATTAATATTTCTATCTTGGATGTAATAACTAATTATAGAATCAGGACTGACATGGGGCTTAAAATTATGGAGGAATTAAGAGACTATTAAAGTTTAGCTTGACCAATCAGATATCAGGACAGATACACCTAAGGAGTGTAACGATTGGAATAACGCCACCTGCTGGATACTAACTGTAGAAGAGTTCTGCCCATGAAGCGAAGGTCTTTGAGGGCAAGACCAGGAGTCTTTTCTTCAGGAGTCAGGAAGTGACGCGGACTAGTGGGAGGAGGCAGGAAGAGACTGGCGCTCAGTCTCGCGCTCTCTTTCCTTTGGACTCTGGTGGAGAGCGGAGCTAGAAATGTGCTCTCCCTTTAATAGCTAGGAATTTAGGCCTTTTTCTCTCTCTTTACCAAATTCTTATTCTCCTTAATAAATGCTTAAAAGTCTAACTCTTGCTAAAGCTTATAATTTATTGGCGACCACTCATTAGATATTTTAGACAGTTTAGCTAGAATTTTAGCCCTTAACAGATGGCTGACCACGAAGAGGAAAGCTAAACTTCAGTCTTCTGATCTTCTGGTTGGGTAAGAAATTTCCCCTCCCTCTCCCTTTAACTGCTAAGTACTGGCGTACTGGCTGTGTTTTCCTTTAAATTTTTTCGAATGGACCTTTTAAACTCCCTAATTACCCTATTTTTGATTTTAGTCTGTTTAACCAGACAAATGGGGGATAAGATCATGTTAATGCTTTGTTTTTGTGGATTTTCTATTTTTCTTTTTATTTTTGTTAAAAGAGCCAGCAACTTACTCACACAAGGAAATATCTCTCCCTCTCCCAACCATGCTTTTTCAGAGAAACCTGAAGAGATTCCCGCAGCTTTTCCCAGTTCTAACACTAATTGTTGCTTTAATTTTGCATGCCTGGAGGCAATGACCCACCCTCTAGAAGCTTTTAATCCCCTAGCACCTGGAGGCAAAGTGGGGGAAGAGGAATCCAGGCCTGAGTTCAAAATCAAGTCTGATTCAAATTGCTCTGGTCCCTCCCCTCCTCTCCAGACCCCACCCTCTACTCCTCCTATGGCCAAGCCCATTGCTTCCCCTGCCTGGGAAGTCCAGAGATCTGATGCGCATGCTCAACTTTCTGTAACTACATTTGCAGCTTCAGGCTCAGTCCTTCCCCAGCCTGGCTGTGCTTCTGAGACAACCTTAGAAAACCCTTTAAATTCCAGATATGCTCGTTTTGTTCATAATTTTGCTAACCTGCTTTTGTCTTTAATTAGTAATCTTATAAAGCATTTGTATGGTGAAAAGACTGACAGACAATATAGAGGGGTTAAAGAAGAAAAAGTTAAGCTGAATAAGAATAATAACAATCAACATAGTTCAAGACTCTGCTTCTTTTGCCATGGAAGTATATATATTTTACAGAAATGTAGAAGTAAGAAGCAAGGTATTGATATGAGTATTGGGGATTTTAGATATCGGAATCAAAAGTGTTCTAAATTCACTCAGATTATTAATAGTATCAGTTCAGAGGTTACATAGGATTTCTATGCTATTACACCTACATTTTGAAATTAATGGTATGGGTTTATTTTCATAGAGATTTTCATGCTTTTGAGATTGTGTTTTATACTTAGTTTTTAAAACAAGGAGAATATTTGTAAAAGCTTTTTATAGTCATGTGATCAAGTTTATATTTTATAATACTCTTATTAATATTAAGTTCATATTCATTTAGATTTCCCTAGTTTGAATTTCATTGTCTTTTATTGTTCCATGTGTATTTTTTTCTATTTATTCATCTCTAATTTTGAAACATTGCAAGATGGTTTTGATTTTATTATACAATGTTAATTCTAGGAGTATTGTGCTCCCATATTCTGAGTTGTTTGTTTTTGTTATTTTTTCTCAACTGATTATTTGATCAAACTCTTTAAAGCATTTCCCTGGCAAATTGTTTGCCATGGCAAGTGTAAATTGATTCTAGAAGTATTATTTTTGATAAGCATATTCCAAAAAAAAAAAAAAAAAGAGGGGAACATTTGTAAAAGTTGTCTTTGAGATTGTGTTGTGCTTTAACTTTTATTTAAATATGTTCAGATTTTTCAAAAAAGTAATTGTATACTAAGTAAAAAAAAGGGGTATTATTTGAAATTGTTGCATAATTATATATTGTGTTCTGAGTCAAGATGTATTCACATTTTTTGCAATCATTTATTATCCTCAATTTTTAAATCCATATGAGACTTGGATTATGGGAACTTATCATTTAAGACATTAATTGCCTTTATTCTGAGTTATCAGATGCCAGTTGGCCAAGATGCCATCCAATCACAAGAGGAATACATGCAAGAGCAGACACTGAATTGTCACATGAGGGGAGACATGCATGAAGTCAAGGTATGGCCGAGGGAACGGCTTTTGACTAATGTTGAGGTTGGATTCTCTTGGTTTAATATTTTATTTTATTTTTCCCCACAATATTGTACAGATGGCTGGAAGTATTCATCCCACCCATCTCACTTCTACACCTGGCTTCCATGCTCCCTCCTATATGCCTGATGCCATGGACATCTCAGTCCCATGCATCTGATTAAGTCTGACTCAGTTTCTTCCAATATGTTCGGTGGCATGGACATATATTCCATCCACCTATTTTAAGCCTGGCATACTGTATGGGCAGTACATATTGCTCAAGTGTGGGAATGCTCATATCCCATCATTTCTCTGTTCTTTTATGGTAACCCCCATAATTATCTCAGGTGTCATGATAAATACAGTGTTGAATTTGGCCTTGACACCTGTTACCAATTATATTAGATTTTTTAATTTCTCATAATGGCATGAGGATAATTAGGCAGATGATGCAAAAAGTGATAAAACAAAGATAAAAATTATTTTTATTAATTAATATTGCAGCAATTGTCTTCTCAATTACCCTCCATAAGGGGGGACTATAGTAATATTATAATTTTAAAGAATGGTTCAATTTTTGTTTTATTATATATTTCATGTGTAACAACTAAGATTCTGAATTCCCTTAGACATGTTTTTGAGAACTTTCATTGTTGGATTTGATTATTGACAAAGCTATTTTAAAGTTGTGTTAAGCTCAATTTTGTAGGAAATTTTCCTGGCTGATTACCAGCATCCACACATCAACCCCTGAAAAGACTTCCATTCCACGACTACACCTAGAGGACATCTAAGAAAAGACTTTCAGAGACTTTAAATGAACAGTTTTGATTTGTTGTTTTTGTTGTTTTTTTTCTCTTTCTGTTATAATATACACCATCTGTAACATGTACTCTCTGCAGAGGCCCTCCCTTTGCAAGACTAATGTCAAAGCGTCGGTTCATGAGGACAAAAAAAAAATCGCCCCTCTGGACAAAACTTTCCTCTCTTCCTTTTCTATATTGTTGTTCACATATTATTAGCTAGCAATAGTTATTATATTCTTTTTACTGTTCCGTCAAGGAAACATTTTGTTTCTTGAGGAACAACAGGGGGGACTGTAACGATTGGAATAACGCCACCTGCTGGATACTAACTGTAGAAGAGTTCTGCCCATGAAGCGAAGGTCTTTGAGGGCAAGACCAGGAGTCTTTTCTTCAGGAGTCAGGAAGTGACGCGGACTAGTGGGAGGAGGCAGGAAGAGACTGGCGCTCAGTCTCGCGCTCTCTTTCCTTTGGACTCTGGTGGAGAGCGGAGCTAGAAATGTGCTCTCCCTTTAATAGCTAGGAATTTAGGCCTTTTTCTCTCTCTTTACCAAATTCTTATTCTCCTTAATAAATGCTTAAAAGTCTAACTCTTGCTAAAGCTTATAATTTATTGGCGACCACTCATTAGATATTTTAGACAGTTTAGCTAGAATTTTAGCCCTTAACAGGAGTCAGAAGAGAGAAATTCTATAGCAGGAAAGTCAATTAGGTATGGCTCCTACCTGGGAAAGTGCCAGAGAACAGAAATAACTCCAGAAGTCAGGACCACCACCTCTCATTCAAGCTTTTCTCATCCCACTCCCAAAAGGAACTTTCCATCGTCAGGTGGTAACCCCATCTATCCTCTATAAAAGCTTTTGCCTTCCTTCTGTTCTCAGAGGAAAATGTTTCTAAGCCATCTCCATCCCTTGAGGTCAAGTCTTACACTTCCCTTTCAGTCATTTTCTCTAGCACTCTAATAAAACACCATTTTAATTCCAACTTGACTCTGTGCTAGAGTATAATTCTTTACAGAGCAATACCTAAGGAATCCCAGCACCTGTTTCCCCTGTGACAAAGACCAAAGTTTTTCCCCTTTTCTACTACATCATCCAGAAACCAACCAGTGTGGGAAATCTCTATTAAAGATTTCCCCAGCCAATATCTCATCAGTCAGTAAAAGAAATTCTAAATTTGGGCTAATGGGTGTAATCCTGTTAATTGTGTTTCCTCACAAAGTTTTAGGGAAGTGTTGATTCTCCCTTTTGTCAAGATAGGTAATGTGGAAATTGATGTCTCTTTGACCAAGATTTGAGTGACCCAAGTCATGTACCCTAAGATCCTCATTTTAACATATATCACTTCCCTTTGTGATAACCAGAGTTGATTGGTGCCCCTCAGAAACACCTACTCTTTTTTGACATTTAAAATTTAATGTGTGTTTGCTTTATTCCCGTCCCAAGTGTAGGGAAAACTAGCTATGGTTTACTTATAAATTAGAAGTTTTAGTACCTGTTTTGGGCATTAAGCATTTATTAGTGAAAAAGAGAATACCTGGGTCAGAAAGCTAAAAAAAAAAAACCACCTATTTAGCCTAGTGTCCTCAAGTCCTCCACCACCAGCCTGTTTGAGCAATGAACTCACAGAGGAAGCTCCTTCTGCCTCCCAAGGAGAGTCAGTCCTTCCACCCTGCTTCAAGCTAATTGGCTAGCATCACCCAAATCCATTGGTTCACTGGACTTGAGGGTGGTCCCGTGTTGAGGTCAGAGTCCACAGCTTCCAAGAACAATGCCCTCTTGAGGGTCAGTCAGGTGTGGTTTCAATTGAATTAACTTTAAGTAAGTTAAACAGCAAAGTCAGTCTATCTCAGTCAATCCAATCAATCTGGGGCCTTTTGGTTATGGCAAAGCCCATTACTTTACTACATTTTGAAGGGAATAAAAACTGTGGGCTCACTGCCATGAAGGGGTCTTTGGTCTAAGAGAGGGAGACAAATGTCCATCCTTTTATTAATAAATATACTGGCTTATTAATAAAATTATTAAATTACAGAGAAATTATGACTCTTGAACCTTTTTAATCATCACTAAATGAATAAATGGATGAATCAATTTAAAAAACAAAGAGTTTACTTCATTACAAAACTTTGTGCTATGCACTGAGGACAGAAATAGAAAAGCAAGACATTACCCGCTCTCAAAGAACTCACCTTCTAAATGAGGAGATAAGATAAATAGATTTTAGCTACAGATCAGATGGAAAGACCTGGTAGTCCTTGGGTTGCAATGGCAAAGCACATAATAATGTATCTTCTTTAATTCCATTGCCTTTGATAAAAACAAACAAAAACAAAAAAAAAAACAAAAACAAAAAACTTCAGCACTAACCTCTTCCTTGCTCCATCTCTATCAGTTTCTCTTTTATTTGGAAAGTCATGGGTTGAGACACTTATCATTTCTATAAGTTCCATTTTAAATGGGGAAGGAATAATGCTTAGAGCTTTCTGTAGCAAGGAAGGGCTAGAACCTAATTTCGGAGAGATGGCCATTACCATTTCTTCTGTCTTCAAAAATCTGCCCTAGTCTTGTCTGACATTACTATCCTCAGTTCATATTCATCCTCAGCCTTGGAATTCAAAGAAGCCCAAATCCCTTTATGATTTGCAAAATACTTACCTCAAAACAACCCTATTTTGGAGGATGGTAGCTGGGGGTGCAGTGGATATGTTGAATCTCCAGTCAGAAATACCTGACCTAGTTTAACAAAGTTCCTTATCAATGTATATGTTCAAGAAAAGCTTGGCTGACCATTGTGTAGGGATATTGTAGGAGGAATATTGTTCAGGCATGAGTTGGACAAAATTACCTTTCTGATTTTTTACTTTGTCTAAGATTCCAGGATTTAAAAAATTGAGACGATGGGTACTTTCTAATAAACTAAGTTAAGAATTGAAAGTGCTTAGATTACCTAGTCAGATCCTTCAGGTTCACTAGTCTGTAGTAATGTTGGTTTATTTGGTAAACATTTGGAAGCTTTTTTCAAGATAGATTTCATAGGATACTTTTTGCCTCAATTTGCTGAACTTAAAAACTTTTCTTCATGGGAATATTTTCCTTAGGATGGTTCAGCAGTTATATTCTTTTAGTTGGTCAACATTTTTTTATGACTATAACCCATAGAGGTTAAAAAGAAGTATTTTCAGAGTGAAATATGAATTGGTTATTAGTATTCTCTCCTTGGCTGGCATTCATTTACTTGCACAAATCCCACTGGCCACCAGACAATTATGCTGCAGATGGCAGAGTTCAAAGAAATTCAACTTGAATGGCCTATGCCACCAATGTCCATGATGAGGAGAATGTGTGTTTTGTAAGCAATGGTCTGACACCATCAACCCTTGTGACTTGGACAGCTCCACAAAGGCTGGACTCATGTCCACTGTCAGTGTTTGTCAAGGACACTAACAACTCTCTGGTATGCTTACTTTTATATGAGGCCTGCTCATGTATGAAAGCCATGATGCTTTTTCCAACATCTTTTCAGTAAAATAAAATAGTATCATGGAGTTAGAACTGGAAGACATTAGAAGTCATTGAGGCTAACCCTAAATGTTTTGCCTAATATTAAGCTGACAAATGAGAAGGAGTATGATATGGTAGATAGAAATCTGCTCTCAAAGCCAGGAAGATCCAGGTTCAAGTTTTATATCTGACCCATAGTGGGTATATAAACCTGATGAGAACCCAACTTTTCAGTGCTTTGGGTAACTCGCTAAGACCATACATTACTGAGAATTTGTATTCTGCATTAGCAAAAGGAGTTTCTTCATCTGCTAGTTCCCTATATCCATGCAATCTCAGATTCAGTGATTTTCCTTAAGTAGCAAATGACAGAATCTCAAAATTTCTAGTTTAGAGCTTTTCCATTAAACAATATTGCCTGTCCAGAATTTGGCACTAATAATTCAATCTTTTTCTTTTAATCTTTTGTATTTTCACCAGTGTATATACTACTCTGAAATGGTGACATTCATTTCCAATAATCATTTATTAAGTACTTAATATATTTATGAAGCTATGCTAGCCTTTTTGTGGTAGCAAAGAATTGAAAACAAAGTAGATATTCATTAATTAGAGAATGACTAAACAAAGTGTAGTATATGAATTTACATTTACATGTTACTCAATTGTAACAAGGATGAATGTTATGAATACAGAGAAGCATAGACATATCTACATGAACTAATGCAAAGTGAAATAAAGAGAGTGAAGAATACAATAGGCACAGTGACTACAACAATGTAAATGAGGCAAGCATCCATCTCTCACCTCAAAAAAAAAAAAAGAATCAAAAGTGAGTTGCAGAGGGCAGCTAGGTGGCACAGTGAATAAAGCACTGGCCCTGAATTTAGGAGGAGCTGAGTTCAAATCCGTCCTCAGACACATGACATGTACTAGCTGTGTGACCCTGGGCAAGTCACTTAACACTCATTGCCCTGAAAAAACAAAACAAAACACAAACACAAGTGAGTTGCAAAATACAAAATATAAACAGGGTTTCAAAAAGATATGAGAAGATATTAATACCCCATGACTTTTTAGAAGTTCAATGTCTCTGAGTGTGGTACTTTGCACATATTTTCAGACTTTTTTGTTTTATTCATCAGTTACATTATTTTTTTTTCCTTTCCTTTTTCATATTTAAAAATATTTTTGTTATATGGATTCAATCTCTGGTATGGACAATAATATGGGGGAGAAGGAATCATGGTATTAAAAATGACATCGGGGTAGCTAGGTTGCACAGTGGATAGAGCACTGACCCTGGAGTCAGGAGGACCTGAGTTCAAATTTGGACCCAAACACTTAACACTTACTAGCTGTGTGACCCTGGTCAAGTCACTTAACCCCAATTGCCTCACCAAAAAAAAAAAATGACATCGGAACAGGTAGGTGGCACAGTGGATAAAATTCTGACCCTGGATTCAGGAGGAGCTGAATTCAATTCCGTCCTCAGACACATGACATGTACTAGCTGTGTGACCCTGGGCAAGTCACTTAACACTCATTGCCCTGAGAAAAACAAAAAAAAACACACACACAAAAAAGTGAGTTGCAAAATACAAAATATAAACAGGGCTTCAAAAAGATATGAGAAGATATCCATACCCCATCACTTTTTAGAAGTGCAATGTCTCTGACTATGGCACTTTGCACATATTTTAAGACTTTTTTGTTTTATTCGTCAGTTACATTATTTTTTTTCCTTTCCTTTTTCATATTTAAAAATATTTTTGTTATATGGATTCAATCTCTGGAATGGACAATAATATGGGGGAGAAGCAATCATGGTATTAAAAATGACATCGGGGTAGCTATGTGGCACAGTGGATAGAGCACTGACCCCTGGAGTCAGGAGGACCTGAGTTCAAATCTGAACCGAAACACTTAGCACTTACTAGCTGTGTGACCCTGGGAAAGTCATTAACCCTCATTGCCCTGCCCAACTGACTCACCAAAAAAACAAATGACATCGGGACAGGTACGTGGCACAGTGGATAAAATTCTGACCCTGGATTCAGGACGAACTGAGTTCAAATCCAGGCTCAGACACTTGACACTAGCTGTGTGACCCTGAGCAAGTCACTTAACCCTCATTGCCTGACCAAAAAGAAATGACATCAATAAAATCTAATTTGAACAATGCACTGTGATAGGTTCTGGGCGAGGGATGTTACAAAGATAAAAAGAAAATAGTCTTTGCTTCACAGAGCTTACTAGTGAAATGCAACATGTACACAAATTAGTAACTATAAGGTAAATAAAAGGTAATACAAAGAGTCCTAAACACTGAGTGTATCAAGGGAGCTATCATGTAGGAGAAGGTACTTGAATTATGTTTTAAGAAAACTAGGGATTCCTTGAGGTAAAGACGGAAGTGGATTCCAAACATCAGGTACCACTTTGTCAAAAGCATGTATATGGGAGATGGTGCTTTTTTTTGACCCTTACCTTTTTACACTATTGACCACAAAAAAGGAGGTGATAGTGGATGGTAATAAAGTGTGTCTTCAACGTGCTGAATGGGCGAGAAATTCGGTATCATGACAGTTGGCCTCTCTTTTCTCAAGGTTAGAGGTGATATACTCTCCTGAAAGGGGTGGCAATTTAGATGGAATACGACAGTGGTGACAAATAAGCAATAGAAATGGGGGGCCACTAATCTGCACATAAGTATCTCTGTAGTCTGCATATTGACTTAATTTTAAATTGTAATTTGTCAATGTTTTATTGAATTTTATTTTGTTAAATATTTCCCAATTAAATTTTAATCTGGTTCATGTTGCACTTGGGAGTGTCATATGCCTCATGGGTTCCATGGGATGCATTTTTGACAGAGATAGAGAAGAAAAGGTTTGAAATAACTTCTGTAGATAATGAAATAAAAAGTCAACCACGGAAGAAAAAAATTATTTCTGTGCTTCAGCAAGGGCTTGATTAGATTAAATAATGTAAAATTGTATTGAAACCAATCAGTATGGATGTGTATCTTTCTCTGGGAATATTCAACACCACCTGGATAAAAATGAAAAAGACAGATGGTAGTGTAGATAATAACACATCCATGTCTTCTAATCCTGTTTGATGATTTTCCATATACCACCATATATCTTCCTCACTGGATCCATCTCAAATTCTGGTGGGCCTGCCTCTATGTCCCTTAAGTGAATACCAAATTAATTCATTGGCTATCTGTCTGTTATCATTCATTCTTGATTTTTTAGTGGATGAGCTTCTTTCCAAGTTGCAAATCTCTTTGGTAAGATCTTTGATTTCACTTCTGCCATATAATTCTTCTTTAGCAATTTGTTGCAGCCTACTTCCATCATGCATTCTTATCCTCTTGGTCACCAATACCTTGGATTCTGATAATAGAACCCCATGATCCATGGGTATTTAGGATCAATGACCAGTGGGAAATTATTGGCACTGATTATAATTATTCAAGGTAGCTTGCTTTCCTCACATGTTAATGGGGATAATGACTATTGATCAGAGAAATGAAAATTAAAACAACTCTGAGGTATTACCTCAAACCTACCAGAGTGGCAAATATAAAACAAAACACAACAAAAACATTAACAAAACAACCAGAAAATATTGGATTTTGGAAGAGATGAGGGAAAGCTGGGATGATAATCCACTGTTGGTGGAGTTGTGAAAAGATCCAACCATTCTGGAGAGTAATTTGGAACTATGCCCAAAGGACTATATAACTGTACATACCCTTTGATCAGCAATACCACTACTAGGTTTATATCCCAAAGACATCCCCAAAAAGAGAAAAAGGCCTATATGTACAAAAATATTTATAGCAGCTCTTTTTGTGGTGGCTAAGAATTTTAAATCAAAGGGATTCCCATCAATTGGGGAATGGCTAAACAAACCGTGGTATATGATGGTGATGGAATATTATTTTTCTATAAGAAATGACAGGCAGGATGATTTCAGAAAGGACTGAAAAAGACTTGTATGAACTGATGTATAGTGAAGTGAGCAGAACCAAGAGAACATTGTGCACAGAGAAAGCAATATTGTTTGATGAAGAATTGTGAAGGATATAAGTATTCTCAACAATGCAATGATCCAAGACAATCCCAAATGACTGTTGATGACACATTCTATCCACTTCTAAAGAAAGAATTGATATTGATTGAACACAGACTGAAGCATGCTACTTTTCACTTTCTTTCATTATTTTTCTTTTATTCATGTTTTCTCATACAATATGACTAGTATTGTGATATTTTACATAATCATACATGTATAGCCCATATTTGATTGATTATTGCCTCAGTGAGAGGGGAGAGGAAGAAGGGAAAGAGGAATAAAAATTCAAATTCAAAACTATAAAAAATGTTTGTTATTAAAAAAAATAAATGGGTATAATGATAATTCCTCCTCTTAGCTCATTTATTTAAAGCATTATGCTTTAAGTAAGCAAGGGATGCCATGAGGTAAAAATGTGCAAGTGAATTATTTTGTAGACATAGTACATCATATACATGTGAATTATATGGCACAGTAGAAGGAGTGATGAATTTGGAATCCTAGAACTTGTGTTGGAATCCCACATCTATTATTTACTCTCTTTATGACCTTGAACATTTTCATTCTACTGCCTACCCTTAATATCTTCATGTTGACCTCCAAGAAGGTTGGAACTTCAAGTTCCCTTCCAACTCTAAACCCATTATCTTACACATTTCTGTAAAGCAAATATTTTCCCATGTTTGTTCAACATAACATTAGATGTATGTGTGTTCTCCTGAAGAAATGATGGTGACTTCAAATTAAAAAAGAACAAGAAAAGGCCACAATCTCACAATGTCAACATGGGAGCCATTCTGAGAGTTTGTTAAGTCCATCCTACTCCCTTCATAGATAAGGATCTTCAAGACTATTGAGGCAAAATATCTTGACCAAGAACATACAACTAAGTAATCATAAGAGCTGTATTCTTATATCAATATTTCTACTATACCATTTATTAAGTAATAGAGTGGAAGGACAAAAGTTTTATCACATGTGTATCAGATATTTGAAAATTTATTATATTAAACTAAATGTTATTATTCAAAATAAATCACCGCATGGCTAAAATCTTGAGAATTATGTTGGTGCTTAGTTCAATGTCTTGGAGTCAGTAGGTGGTGATTTAGTAGGGTAAACTCATTCTATCAAGTCTTCAAATGTACAGCAGGATTATCTATAGTATCATTTCTTTATCATACCATGTTTCCTAGTCTTTTGTGAATGCTATTGGCTTTTAAAATGAATTTATTTATCTGTACTAAATAAAAAGTAAATATGGAATAGAAGCAAAGGTTTTCATACACAATCACATATTCAATAGAAAACAAAATGATCAGAGAATACATTGTTGAAACATGGGCCAAAGTGAATCTATTAGTTTTGGAAATTGAATCATCATGTTTTACACACTGACTTTACTTTCTTAAACTAAAAATGTTGTAGTAATGAATACATACATATATCTATATCTGTATCTGTATCTATATCTACATCTACATCTACATCTACATCTATATCTATATCTATATATCTATATCTATATCTATATCTATATCTATTTATAATAGTATTCCAAATGAGTTGCTTTGGGAAGTCATTGGTTCCCTCTCACTGTCAGTCTTTAAGAAAGGGATGAGTGGTTATTTCTCAGATAGGTTATAGAGAAAATTCTTATTCAGGTATAGGGTGGACAAGACTCTTAAAATTTGAGATTCTATGAATCATATCTGGATTTACGTTTGAATATACCTGAATGTAGGATTATGAACAAATACCGATATTATTTAAGTAAGAAATAAGAATGTAGTTTAAGCTGAAAACACAAGTCTGAGAGTGCAAAAAAGGAGTCAGTCATGTTGCTTAAGGGCCTCTGAATCATGCATGATACCCAAGAGTCAATTTAAAGATTAGGGGCTATACAGCAGAGAAAAGAGAAAATTGCATAGGGGGAAAGGAATACTATAGCTGTCTCCATCTATGGTAAAGTCTGCTTTGTGGAACATTCATTCAATAAACATTTATTAAATGTCTAGTATGTAAGGGGCTAAAATTCTAGCTACACTGTATAAAATATCTAATGAGTGGTTGCCAATAAATTATAAGCTTGAACAAGAGTTAGACCTTTAAGCTTTTATTGAGAATAAGAATTTGGTAAAGAGAGAGAGAAAGGCCTACATTCATCAATCTATTAAAGGGATAGTGTATTTCTAGCTCCCTTCTCCACCGGAGTCCTCAGGAAAGAGAGAGTCAGAGCACCAGGCTCCCCCTTCTTCCTCCCATAAGCAAACATCACTTCCTGATGCCAAAGAAAAGACACATGGTCTTGCCCTCAGAGACCTTCACCTCATGGTGGATCTTTTCTACAGTAAGTCTCCAGCAGGTGGCAGCACTCCAAACATTACAGTCCCCCCTTTATTTCTTCAAGAAATGGGGTGTTTCCTTGATGAAATAGTAAAAAATAACAGAATATAATATCCTATGCTAATTAACAATATGTTAATAACAATATAGAAAAGGGAGAGAGGAAAATTTTGTCCAAAGTGGCAGTTTTTTGTCCTCATGAACCAGCATTTTGACATTGGGTTTGCAAAAGGAGGGCCTCTGCAGAGAGTACATGTAACAGATGCTGTATATTATAACAGAAAGAGAAAAAGGAAAACAACAAAACCAAACTGTTCATTTAAAGTCTTTGAAAAGCTTTTCTTCGATGATTCTTGGGATGTCCTCTGGGTCTAGTCATGGAGGTAGATGTGTGGATGCTGGTAATCAGCCAGGAAAATTACCTACAAAATTGAGCTTAACACAATTTTAAAATAGCTTTGTCAATAGTCAAATCAAACAATGAAAGTTCTCAAAAACATGTCTAAGGGAATTCAGAATCTTAGTTGTTACACATGAAACATATAATAAAACAAATTGAAACATTCTTTAAAACTTAATATTACTATAGTCCCCACCTTGTGGAGGGTAAATTGAGAAGACAATTGCTGCAATATTAATTTTTTAAAATAATTTTTATCTTTGTTTCATCACTTTTTGCATCATCTGCCTAATTATCCTCATGTCATTATGAGAAAATTTTAAAAATCTAATATAATTGGCAACATATGTCAAGGCCAAATCCAACACTGTATTTATCATAACACCTGAGATAATTATCGGGGTTACCATAAAAGAACAGAGAAATGATGGGATATGAACATTCTCACACTTGAGCAATATATACTGCCTATGCAGTATGCCAGGCTTAAAATAGGTGGATGGAATATATGTCCATGCCACCAAACATATTGGAGGAAACTGAGTCAGACTTAATCAGATGCATGGGATTGAGATGTCCATGTCATCAGACATATAGGAGGGGACATAGAAGCCAGGTGTAGAATGAGGTGGGTGGGATCAAAACTTCCAGTATGCCAGGCTTATCAAAAATAATACTTCTAGAATCAATTTACACTTGCCATTGCAACCACTTTGCCAGGGAAATGCTTTAAGGAGTTTGATCAAATAATCAGGTGAGAGAATAAAATAACAAAAACAAACAACTCAGAATACGGGAGCACAATACTCCTAGAATTAACATTGTATTATGAAATCAAAACTGTCTTGCATTGTTTCAAAATTAGATAGATGAATGAATAGAAGAAAATAAACATGGAACAATAAAAGACAATGAAATTCCAACTAGGATAATCTAAATGAATATGAACTTAACATTAATAAGAGTATTACAAAATATAAACTTGATCACATGACTATAAAAAGCTTTTTCAAACATTCCCCTTTTTGGGGGCAGCTAGGTGGAGCAGTGGATAGAGCACCAGCCCTGGAGTCAGGAGTACCTGAGTTCAAATCCGGCCTCAGACACTTAACACTTACTAGCTATGTGACCCTGGGCAAGTCACTTAACCCCAATTGCCTCACTAAAAAAAAAAAAAAAATTCACCTTTTTTAAAGCTATGTATAAAACACAATCCCCAAAGCATGAAAATCTCTATGAAAATAAACCCATACCATTAATTTCAAAATGTAGATTTAATAGCATAGAAATCCTATGTAACCTCTGAACTGACATTATTACTCTGAGTAAATTTAGAACACTTTTGATTCTGATATCTAAAATCCCCAATACTCATATCAATAACTTGCTGCTTGCTTCTATATTTCTGCAAACTTTGTCTTCTTGAAATATGATGATTGTCATTTTTATTCAGCTGAAGTTTTTCTTCTTTAACCCTTCTATATTGTCTGTCACTCCTTTCACCATACAAATGCTTTATAAGGTTACTAATTTTTTTTTTTTTTTTGCAGGGCAATGGGGGTTAAGTGACCCAGGTTCACACAGCTAGTAAGTGTCAAGTGTCTGAGGCTGGATTTGAACTCAGGTATTCCTTAATCCAGGGCCAGTGCTTTATCCACTGTGCCACCTAGCTGCCCCTAAGGTTACTAATCAAAGACAAAAGCAGATTAGCAAAACTATGAACAAAACGAGCATATCTGGAATTTAAAGGGCTAAGGTTGAGTCAGAAGAACAGCCAGGCTGGAGAAGGGTTCAGCCTGAAGCTGCAAATGTAGAAGCTGCAAATTCAGGTAGAGAAAGCTGCACATGCGCATTAAATCTCTGGACTTCCCTGGAAGGGGAAGCAAGGGGATTGGCCATGGGAGGAGTAGAGGGTGGGGTCTGGAGAGGAGGGGAGGGACCAGCGCAATTTGAATCAGACTTGATTTTGAACTCAGACCTGGGTTCCCCTTCCCCCACTGCTAGGGGATTAAAGGCTTCTAGAGGCTGGGTTGTTGCCTCCAGGCATGCAAAATTAGAGAATCTCTTAGCATTAGAATTTGAAAAAATGCAGGAGTCAGAGGTTTCTCTGAAAAAGCATGGTTGGGAGAGGAGAGGATATTTATATTCCCTTGTGTGAGCACCTTTCTGGCTCTTCTAATAAAAATTAAAAAAGAAAATCCACAAAAACAAAGCAGTAACATGATCTTATCCCCCATTTGTCTAGTTAAACAGAGTAAAATCAGAAATAGGGTATTTAGGGAGTTGAAAAAACCCATTTGAAAATTTAAAGGCAAAACAGCTGGTACTTAGCAGTTTAAAGGGACAGGGTAGGGGAAATTTCTTATCCAACTGGAAGATCAGAAGTTGGAGGTTTCAGCTTTCTTCTTCATTGTCAGCCATCTGTAAGGGGCTAAAATTCTAGCTATACTGTCTAAAATATCTAATGAGTGGTCGCCAATAAATTATAAGCTTTAGCAAGAGTTAGATCTCTAAGAATTTATTAAGGAGAATAAGAATTTGGTAAAGAGAGAGAGAAAGGCCTACATTCATCTATCTATTAGAGGGAGAACACATTTCTAGCCCTCTTCTCCACTGGAGTCCTCAGGAAAGAGAGAGAGTCTGAGCTCCAGGTTCCCCTTCTTCCTCCCACAAGCAAACATCACTTCCTGATGCCAAAGAAAAGACACATGGTCTTGTCCTCTGAGACCTTCACCTTATGGCGGAGCTTTTCTACAGTAAGTCTCCAGCAGGGGGCGAGATTCCAATCTTTACAAGTATGTGCTAAGTACTGTGCTGAGAACTGAAGCAGGATCACCTTTGTTGTATGTGGACCCAAAAGGAAGAGTAAATTAACAAGCATTAGTGTAGTGCTAAGTGCTAGAGATACCAAAAAAAAGGGGGAAATAAAGCAAAATAAAAAATATAGTAACTGCCCTCAAGAAGCTCATATTCTAATGTGAAATACAACATGTAAACAACTTTGTACATAAAAATATTTGCAGTATTAATTGGGGGAGGTTGTAATGGGTGAATGTTACATAATTAGGTCTGAGCTTGATTAGACCTGAGAGTAGAACAGGCAATATCAAGAGGTGATGTCATAGGTGGCAGCCTTCAAGTAAAGGTTATTCATTCATTTGTTGGGCTTGTTATAAAGGACATTCTTTTTCCATTATAGATTGGTTGGACTAGATGGTCATTGGGGCAATTAGGTAACATAGTATATAAAGCACTCTGCTTGGAGTCACAAATACCCGAATTTAAATCTAGACCCAAACAATTACTAGCTGTGTGATCCCAGGGAAATCACTTAATCCTGTTTGTCTCAGTTCCTCATCTGTAGAAGGAGCTGGACAAGGAAATGGGAAACTACTCCATTATCTTTGCCAGGAAAACCCCAAATGGGAGTACCTGTAATACACTAACTTCTCACCTCCACCTTCCTTACTTATTCCCACAAAATTATTCACTTCCTTCATTCAGGATGTACTTCAAATACCACTTTCTACTTGAATAACCTCCACTGATAGTATCCTCCCTTCTCTACTACTTGTATTTATCTATTTTTTATTTTATTTTATTTTAAATTTTTATCCTGCATATACTTACATATTATCTTGTTTTTGTCATTAGACTATAATATTCTGGGAAATAGGAATACTTTCATTCATCCTATTTGTACCCCCAGTGCCAAAGCCTAGTGTGGCATGCTTAGTAAATGCTTGTTCATTTACTGTAATTTATCTCTATAACATCTCTTACTGAGTTATCTAATTATGAAGACACACCTGAGATTCTCTACACTTACCTGCAAACTATAGCTAAATGTATTTCTTTGGGGAAATAGGTTTTGATTCTAATATCTTTAGAGCAATAGATGCTCCTGAATGGGAATATACAAATATTATCTCTTACTATTATTGCACCATGGCCAGGAAAAGGAGCGATTACTTTTAGAATATTTTGTGTTCTTTACTCTGAGTTAATGTATAATTTGTGGGAAGTGAGGTATCATTGTTTCTATATGTGAATGCATATTAATTCTTTGTATGCACATTGGATTTTACCAAAATTAAATTTTACCAAAAATGCACCTGATGTGACACATTTTAAAATAGGACTCAAGTATACAACAATTAAAATGTGAATTCTGATATAATTTTACCTTGCTGTTATTTAGAACTGTATATTTATGGATGGAAATGAAAAATTTCCCTATCAATTTAGAATATTGGTAAATATATTTTAGAGCTAGAAGGAACCCTTAGGAGCCCTAAGGTCCTTTCCAATATTTTATAGATAAGAAAAGAGAGGATTAGAGAAAGTAAATGATTTGTCCAGGATGATCCAGTTATTAAGTGTCTTAAGTCAAGTCTCCAGTATTTTTGATTCTAAGTCCAGCACTCTATCCACCGTACAACTTATCTAAATAACTTTATTGAGTCTGAATTTATGCTGAGAGATTATACTTTGTTGTAATTCTATTGTGAAACTGTGAATAACTTGGTTTCTTAAAATTATTTTAACCACATCACAGATTTTCACATGGGTTATTTTTATACTTTTTTTTTTGTTGAGGCAATTGGGGCTAAGTGACTTGCCCAGGGTCACACAGCTAGTAAGTGTCAAGTGTCTGAATCCAGATTTGAACTCAGGTCCTCCTAACTCTATCCACTGCACCACACACTAGCTGCACCTCACAAGGGTTATTTTTACAAAGGTGAACTGGAAAGTTTAGGAATTCTCTCTGTAACACCCATAACAAGTCTTTTCATAGCCATTATTTGAAGTAGTGTAGCGATAGGAATCACTGCTTTCTTCAAAAGTCCAAACGAATTTTGTACATTTCTAATAGCAATGGAATTTTTACTTTTAGTGAACCTATTTTTTCCTCTTCAATTTATACCCATTTACTCTGGGATTAGACCAAGTAGCACAATACCAATATTTCTTTTACATGACAGCTTGTTAAACAACTAAATACAGCTATCATATCCTCTAGAATTTTCTTATTTTCACACTAAATAGGTATATAAAATTCAAATGATCCTCAAATGAGATGGTTTCTAGTCCTATCACCATTCTGGTCTCCATCTTCTTGAAATGCTCAAATTCATCAATAGTATTCATAAAATGTAGCACTGAGAAATTAATATGGTTCTGAAAATGTGGTATGACCAAGTCCAAGCACAGACTGTCAGTCTTTATGAAACATTATACATTTCTCAATGCAGTCTAAGATTTCATTTACTTTTTGGCTGAAGGTCTTTTTCATAGGAACCATTTAGTCACTGTTTTTACACACCATATAGTTGTTTTCTTTCAATACAAGTGAGAGCAAATTATTTAGAGTAAATATATTTGGGTCTTTTCTATTTATTTTAACAGAGCAAAGTACATAAACTCTTCACACTACTACAGTTTTTTGTAAATATGAAACTAAAATGAAGACATTTGTTGCTGAAGACAGTTAGGGTTAAAAAGAGGTCTGAATTCCAGTACCAGCTCTTCTAATGATGATACAGCCCTAGGGACGTCTTTTTAATTCTCTGAACATCAGCTTTTTCCTTGGTAAAACCAAGCTGTTAGATTAGATGTTAGATCTATTTCTGGGTTAAACATTCTATTGTTCTATAAGATACCTTCTTCCTTTGTGAATCAGAAACACAGAGAATGGCATTTGGGACTTTGGAGGACTTTTTTCCCTGAAGTTTCTACTCATCATCACCCTTATCCTCCTCTTCTTTATCATCATCATCATCATTGTCTGCCCTCATACTCAAGGCAGAGTAGAGTCTGTCAAAAATTCCCACTTAACTGCACATCCAATATTCCCCCAAATTTCAATCATACACTAATATCTTCTGGGTCTTCCATACAAATAGAGGATTATAGAAGAAAAAAAAAGAAGGAACAAGGAAGGGTAGGTAGAGCTGTTGCAAGGTTATTGACTTGTACCTCAAATACTTAGTTTCTGATTCATACCTTCCTTATGGATATATGCCCAGCAATAAGCCTCCAAGTGTTTGAGCTAGAACCGATAGCATGAATTCTAGCTCTTTCAACATATCTTACTTTATCTCATTAACTTGAAATATTTAGATGTGCTTTCATATATAAAACAAAAGAGGGAAAGGAAATTTTGCGTTATACGGTTGGTTGAGGACTTTTCTGATTAGAAGCTATAATGTGAGTAAGAATGAATCTAATATCTTGTAAAAGCAGGATTGTGTCAAGTTTAGGATCTCAAAAAACAAAGGGAAAGTCTCACATAAAGTTGCTTTAAACTCGATTAGGATGGTCCCAAAGTGGGATGGTGGCATTCCCTTAAAGGTAGATGGGTTCTATCAATCATCTATCTACCTATCATCTATCTATCTGACTGTCTGTGTGTTGGTCGGTCGGTCTGTCTACATGTGAACATATATATATATATATATATATATATATGCACATATATACATATACACACACATTTTACAGCACATATTTTTGTGTTACACAAATGTATAAGGACACACACACGTGTGTGTGTGTATATATATATGTATATACATACATACATACATACATATGGGGAGAGAGAGAAAGAGAGAGAGAGAATATCTTCCCTTTAAGGGTAGATTAGAAATTTAGAAGCCTTTGTGTCATTCAAAAAGTTATTATTCCCCCCAAATCTTAGTGGGACAAGTATCAGACTAGATCAAGATCAGCCAACAGTGTAGATGACTAAACTGTGCAGGAGTTAGGAAGTAATACTTCCACAGTTCACTTCCCTGAACACATTATATAACAGTATAGACTTTTTTATTCAATTCTGGGTGCCACATTTTAGAAAGGAGTTGATAATCTGAAAGTGGCCAAAGTTGGATGTCCAGGATGGTGAATAAATCAGAATTTATGCCAAGTGTTCTAGATTAAATCCCAAGAGCACTGCCATTGGCCTCAAATACATGATAACATCATTGATTCGAAGTTCAATGCATACCCTTATGACAGTTCCACCTTTGCTTACTTATTCCTGCTTTTTATATCCTCCTGCAATTGCAGAAGATCTTAGAGACTGAGGGAAATTTCTGTGACTTTAGCCCCATACAACTGAGAGGGATTTCATTGGCAGACCTTCCTCTCCATGAGATTAAAATATTTGAACAACAACAACAACAGAGAACAGATGACAGCTAGCAGTTTAAAGCTTGTAATGGGCTTTATAATTGTTTTCTCATTTGATCTCCACAACAGTCCTGGGAGGTTGGTGATATCTCCATAAGATGTTAAATGGGAGCTATAAGGAATGCCTAATCTTAAATCAGAAAGTCGTCGGGAATGAGACACTAATTTATTCTAAGACACAAGAAATCAAAAAGCAGACAAAATATCTGAAAGTTATAATTGTATGTTCCCCCTATATTTCAAAATCTCTCAGGTTTAAGAAATTGGGAATTGAGAGAATATTTCCCTTATAGTAAGATGCCCACTCCCACTAGTACATGCTGACTAGATGTTTTCTATATAAGTGCCCATATAAATATGTTTGTTCACTAAAAATGCCCATATTTGTGTGCCCTTCATCTTAGATCCCAGTGTGTATCCACTCTTCCTACTAATGGTGTAATGTATTAGTGGGAGAGTATGATCCACATTTAAGAGAAAACATTCTATTGCAACATGTCTTACTGAGTATTTCTTTTTAGAACTTTGAGCTGTGTCCCCTGAGTAAAAAATTAAATACATTGGTGGGAGCTCACAAGGTTTGGTTTTGAGTGACTGTAGAGCTACAGAACACTTTAAACTGAAGGTACAACCCCTTCTCCCACCCTGTTGTGGGGTGGAGGAAGGAGTTCTTTGTCTAAAGAAGTAATAGTAAGATTTGTTTATAAATGAATTTGGAATATTTAATCCAGAAATATAAAGAAACAAAACAAAACAAAACAAAACAAAAAGCCTTTTAGAGCTGGTGAGAAGGAGAAAGGAACAGAGCATGATAGCTGTCTTTAAACATTTAAAGGACTATTATGTGGAAGCTTAATATACTTATTTTACTAGTCCTCAAGGGCCAAAATGAGTTACAAAGAATGGAAATTTTGGAGACTAAAACTCTATGTAATAAATGACTCAAAAATTTGAGGTCTCCAAATGTAAAATGGCCTGGCTCTGTAAATATTATATTCTCAATTATTGTTGGTCTTAAAACAAAGGCTACCCAGCTGCTTTCCCAGTATGTTGTAGCGGGGATTAGTTTTTAGGTAAGACTTGGTCTATAAGGCCTCTGAGATGGCATAACTTCAATGTGAAATATTCCATACTTTGTGACAAGCAATTTCCATGATCAATCATAATGCCCAAGATTAAATTTAATTGAGTTCCCAGGGAATCCTTTCCTCTCATTCTGTTCTGCACAATAATAAAAAGGTTGTAATTCAACTGGGATAGCGTAACATTCTTTAATGAACAGCCTGGCTCCACAGCACAGATTTCACTCTCAGTGATTATGAATTACAAAACTATAAATAAATGGGGAAAACAGGGGAGGTAGTGCCTGGAGAAATGATTATAAAACACAGGGTTGAAACTTCAATGCAGGAGAAATTCCTGGAACCTGAGGTTGTATGTAACTTAGGTATGTAACTTAGCTCAAGCTATTATATTTTCATTTAAGGGTCTAGTTAAAGCAGTGGGCAGATTGTAATGGGGAATGACATAATTGAAAGATTATAGATGGGCCTTCATACTCCAAAACTGTTTACCCACTGAAGTTTCTAAGGAGCAGTCTTTCATCTGTTCATATTTATGTCAGATTTGTTCCAGAAGCTCATTAAACTGATCTGAGCACACACCTTCTCTTTGATCTAAAGGTAAACCCTTCAAAGGCCAGTTCCACAGGGGTTTGCAGCTGGATGAATGAGGAGGCTTATAGCCTGCTATCATTTAAGATCTCAAAGCATCTTAAAAACTATAAAGGGTTATTCATTCTTAAAAAGTCATGAAAAAGTACTGTATTGCCTTCAAGGTTCAAGGGGGGAAAAGTTTTATTTGTGTTTGCTTTAATTTCATTATTATATTTATATTTCATGTGAGGAACCTCATAAGGTGGGTAACTATGTGCGGCATTTCAGGACTAACCTTTGACATAAAGAAAAAAAATAGTAGAATTTTTCATCAGCAGCTTAGCTTTCACTTTCCATGCCTTTTACTTCCTTGTGAAGAAGGTTAAGAATTGACTGCCCTTTTTCTAGACCCTCTAGAAGAGCTATCCATAAGGGCAGCACCAGCCAGTACAAGTTACTTGATGCTCTTATGATTGGTAAATTTCCAATGGATCTCATCCCGCAATTCATGCTCTTAGTTTACTTCATATTAAATGTGTCTAGCATGTGCAAAGATCATTAAGCCCATGAAAGGTAGGATTTATTTTCATCTCTTTGGTCTATATACTCTGGTGAGTATATAGATAAATCACTAAGTTGTATAAAATAATAAGATATAGCTATATGTGTATATATATATATATATATATATATGCACACAGACACACACTTTGTGTGTGTGTATGTGTGTGTTTGTGTGTGTGTGTGTGTGTGTGTGTGTGTGTGTGTGTGTGTAGTCTAGACTATTAAACTAGACTTTTGGTCAGCCTCTTTGCCTCACATCTCTTCCCATTACACTCCATCCTCCCCTTAGTTGCCAAACTGTTCTTCCTAAACATTCCCATCCCTCCTTTTTCCCACTTCCTCACCCCCCCCAAATTAATTGAGGCTCTGGAGGAGAGTGTGAGGCTGGTGACTTTGAATAGCCCTCCCTCACATAAATCCAATTCAATTCAAGTCATAACATCATGCCAAGTCATGGTCCTCCTTGAGAATGAAGGACAAACAACAACAATAGCAACCACCACCACCTTGTAGGTATTGTGCTTGTGGCCAACTAGGTGGTGCAGTTGGATAGAGCCCCTGGCCTTCTGGAGGAAAACTCATCTCCCTGAGTTCAAATCTAATCTTGGACACTTAATGGTTTGTGACTCTGAGCGAGTCATGTCACCCTGTTTGCCTTGGGTTCCTCATCTGTAAAATGAGCTGAAGAAGGAAATGGCCAACTACTCCAGTATCTATGGCGAGAAAACCCCGCATGAGGTGATGAAGAGTCAGACATGACTGAATAACAAATCATGTTTGTACATAGCTGTTTGCATGTTGTCTCCTCCTTTAGATTGTGAGCTTCTTGAAAGCAGGGACTGTCTTTGGTCCTCCTTTGTCTCCCTAGAACTTAGCCTAACCTACAACACAGTAGGTGTTTAATGAATGCTTGTTGGTTGAAAAAAAAGATTAAGAATGTCTTTTCTCTCCTTACCTTTATGCATCTAGTTCTCTAGTGCTGTCTGTTTAGTCAAAATTTATCCTCAGTTAAGGTTCAATTATTTTATTTGTTAGTTCCCTAGACCTGTGGTTTCATCAATCTATTACCTTAATGGGAGCAGACTGTAAGCTTCATGGAGGCAGAGACCATATCTTAATTAGACATCTATATTTTATTTCTTCCCTACTTCCCCTACTGGACTCTGAACATAGAGTAACATAATACTGTCTATTTAATTGAAAGGAAATATGTTTTGTATGTTAAAGTCTGTTTTAAAATTTGCTTCATGTTGAAGTTTCCATTTTTGCATTTTACTTCTCTGTTGTTTTCTTTTGTTTATGAAATTGCATGTTAGGTCATTTCCCCTTTATTTAGAAGACTTTCTCTTCATGAAGGAGGAATGATGTTCTCATTGATATCTGTTGATACTCAGAGGAAGAGGGAATTCTTAGAGCAGTGCCAAATACAGATAGCTTTTTTTTTTTTTCAAAAGCTCTGTCATTGTAGTTGTCTCAACTACTCCAGAAAGGTTTTCTGTAGGAGATGGGTTTGGTTGTCAATTCTGAATAGAGAATGATGGGCTTGCAAAGGAGAAGTTGACATAAAAACAATTAAATCAATGTTTAGAGTTTTAATTCACTGTTCAAAATGCAGTCATTACTCAATATTGTCAATAACTCTTACATTCATGTGATTTTATTAGTAACCTCATTTTTTACTTTTCTGTTGGCAATTGGCAGTTATGTACAGTAAAGAAAATGAGAGATCCCATGCTGGTATCTCACTAGGTGCTTCACTGGTCTTGTTCACCCTTCTAAAGAGAACCCCATGCCTTCATTGTATATTTTCATTGTTTGCTAATCTGATCATCGATTCCAATCTCAAAGCTAGATGTACACTTCCCTTTGCTATTCTTCCATACTTTGACATTCTTTAGGATCTCAAGCAGAACATCAAACAGACATTGATGATAGATTATTCCAAACTTATGCATCCTTCATGTGAGTGTCAGAAGTGATATTGAGTTCTCACTAGTCTCAGCATCTTCTGACAGCAAGGACTAAAGTCCCAGCAACCTTTTCTTTGGTATTCATAGGGGGGTTAAGGTAGAGAAGTTTACAGTAGTATATAATTTACAGTATAACATCCTTACACCTTTATCTGACTCAAGGGAAGGTAGAATTCAAGTTAAAAGGTGTTTTTGTTTTAAGAATCTATTTGTTATACAACATGGTACTGTAGATTTTATGTGTTATGGAAAATAATTATTGTTTGATATCAATGTTTTGTTTTAATGATATGTTAACATTCATCTTTTTCACTTCTGTTCCATTTTATAGGAAAACTCCTCCCACTCACCCCCAAAATTGAGGATTGAATGTATTCAGTTCTGTGAAATGATGAATTCAGGCCCATTTAGAAGAGATCTACAGATGATGAGATGCACTTCTTTTGGCAGAGACAGATTGTGGCACAAAATGGTGGATACATTGTTAGATGTAGCCTCTGTGTTGAATGATTTCGTATTTCTTTTTTAATAAGATCAGGTTCAAGATATGAAGTGCATGGGGGTAAAGGGTAGAAAGGAGTATATCAAGACATGATTGGAATAAAAACAAAAATACAATAACATTTTTAAAGGAAAAAATTCTCTGAACAAATGCAAGCAATTTGTGATGATGAGGATTTAGAAATAGTTATGGGGAACACCAAAATATAAAATTGGCAGTGAGAGTAAGTGAATTAGGAAAGGGGAAGAGCTATATAGCTACAACCAGGAAATTTGACAAATATGTCGGTATCTTTGATTGATCCTGCTGAAAACTCTTTTACTGAAGAAACTCGTAAATGTGACTGAGGGCTAGGTTATTTATTGCATGGCAATGCTAACATTTCAAATTACTCCTAGCTAATAGTTTCTATTGGTTATACTGAGAGTACTGATTCTTTTAAGAAAAAAAAAAACAGGTTTTTTTGATGCCTCATTTGCTTCCCACTCTACTTCCCAATTAAGACTTCTGTTGTGATAGTTTTAGTATAACATTAATAGTGATATAATAATAAGAATATAACATTTATATGCTTACTATGTGCCTGACACTAGGCTAAGTTGTTTTTTTTAATTCATTTCATCTTAATAACAATCTTAGGAGGTAGGTGCTATTATTATACACATTTTACAGATGAGGAAACTTGGGCAAATAAAGGTTTTTCTACTTTTATTTATCAATTTATTCACTCATTCATCTATTTATTTATTTGTCCATTTATTTATCTATTTGTTTATTTATTTATCTATTTACTAATTTATCTACTCAATCACCCATTTATTTTTGTTTGCCCATTTATTTATATATTCATTCATGCATGCATTCACAATTTATTTATTTATTAATCCATTCATTCACTTATCTATTCATCTATTCATTCATTCATTTGTTTACTCATCCATTTATTTATTTGCTTGATTGGTTGGTTTAGTTGTTTGCTTATTCATTCATTCATTCATATATTTACCTGATCACCCACTCATTCATTCATTCATTTATTTAATCACATATTTTGTTTGTTTATTTGTTTGTTTGCTTTTTAGATTGATTTGTTAGGTAAATGATTTGCTCTGGGTTACACAGCTGGTCTGTGTTTGAAGTCATATTTGACTACAGACCCAGCATTCTATCCATTATGCCACCTAGCTGCTTCCTAGGCTTTAACCTAGAGGTTAAATCACTTATCCAGGGTCACACAGCTACTGTCTGAGGACAGATTTGAATTTAGTCTTCCTGACTCCAGACACAGCACTCTATCCATTGAGTCATTTATCTTATAAAGAAAAAGTGAAAATATTTGATACAGAAATATACTCACCTTTTATGTAATATTCTGCTCTAGTAGTCTCCCATTTTTTTCTTCTGGGAGGAAGGAGGTATGTTTAATCTTGTCTTCTAGATACTTGTTGATTGTTACAATTTTTCAGTGTTCAACTTTCTTTTAATGGTATTTTATTTCACATCACTGTAGTTATTGTGTATATTGCTGTCTTGATTCCACTTATTTTGTTCTGCATCAATATATATGAATTTTTCCATGTCTTCAAATTTCCCCTATTCATCATTCCTTAGTGGTAAATCATGTTCCATTATATTTGTTTCATTCCTCTTAAAGGCTAAAGATACAACATATCATCAAGACCCAGCTCATTACCTTTTCCCCCAAATCATCCCTCATCCTAACTTTCCTGTTAAATTTGTAGTCACTACCATACTAACAGTCAACCATCTTCATAACCTACATCATCCACAATTTCTCAGTCTTATTCACTTCACATACGTAAGCAGCTGTTTCTATCACCTCATTATGTGTTACACATGTACTTTTCTCACTATTTATATTGCCAGCATGAGTTTAGGTCCTCATTATCACTCACTTAAACTACTGCACAAAATTCCTAACTAGTCTCCCTGCCTCAAGTCTGTCTTCACTCCAAGTATCCTTCCACAACTGACAAAATGATTTATATTAAATCAAAGATAGAAATGAGCTCTTACACAGTGACTCCCTGTTTCCTCTTGAATGAAATGGAAATTTCTCTGTTATATATTACAGGTTCACACAATTAATTCCCTCTCTCCTTTACACATTAGTTCCCTTCATGGATGCTATGTTCCAAATATATTGACCTTCTTTCTGTTCCTCACATGGAGACATTAGTCTTCTGTCAATGATGGTGGCTTAAAAATACAGAAATAATTCAAACAATCCCTGCCTAATGAGAGAGACAGCTGTTCTAGTAGTACAAAAGAAGGAAAAGAAAAGAGGCTACTTATATTCCTCCAAGAAACAAAGATTCTTAGAGAATGATATATGAGATGACTTAAGGAAGAATAAAAAGTTAGTAAAAAGGAGAAAAGAAAGTACAACCCAACATAGTAACAATTAATTCATTGCTGTTGTATTATGGCAGACTTAATCAGACTAGTTCATGGAATCATTGAATTTGAATGGGCTTCAGAGGTCATATGATTAAATTTTTACCCTATAGAGTAGTGTTTTTTTCTACAATATACCAAAAAACTAATCATCAAGCTCCCTTGAAATAAATATCAATGAATGAAACTGAGTTTCAACTTGAGTTTGAAATTCAGTGTGATTTAAATATAATCATACATATACCTAAATGGCAGATAGATGAACTCACCATGTGTTCCCTTCTGAGTTGAAAAAATGGGAATGACAGAATTTAGTTCAACCTTAATATCATTCAATGATCTTCCAAGAGAGTATCATGATTAATTCTCCAACATATTGTAGGGGCTGGGGGAGACAACTATACTGTAGGGTAAAAGTTTAATCATTTGACCTCTGAAGCCCCTTTTAATTTGGTGACTTTATAGATCAATTTAATTAAATCAATCCAATGAAACAAAAAATGTTGCTGTGTTCATTTGGACTTTCATTTTTAAAAATTTTTATTAACTTCTTTTACTTTCTCATTGTAACTCATATATCACTCTGTAAGAACTTTTCTTTCTTGGAAGTATATGAATGGCATCTTTTGTTTGTCTGCTTTTGTAATACTACAACAGCTGTCTCCCTCAATAGGTAGGGAATATTTGAATTATTCCTGTATTTTTAAAGCCGCCATTCTTGACAGCAACCTAATTGCTGAAAACCTTAATAAATGAACATTTGAAATGTATTTATAATGGACACATTGAACAAAATAGCAAGAAAATATGACAAAACTAATCTATTCAGAGGGCATAGGATGAGATTATATATCACAAATATACAGATAAAACATAGTCCTACGAATAAGCAACTTAATTTTATGATATTAAATTGTATTTTTCCTTCATTATCTGTGATGTACCCATATGTTTAGTCAAATCTAAAACAAAATATACTTAATTTATTTAAATAACAATCTATTAAATATATACTAAATGCAAATTACCATGTTATCCCTCTTGAAAATCAAATATAAATACAACAAGGTCCTTGACTTCAAAAAGGATATAATCTTGGATGAAGGTTATCATCAATTAAAGCACAGAAATGAGCATATAGGTAGCAAAAGCCATTTTCCTAATCAATTAATATATACAATCACTGAGATAACTTTGTTTAATGATCCTCTGCTTACTAATTAGTTTATTTGAAGCATCTAATAGACATATTGCCAAAACATTAATCACTAACATAGAGAATGTTCTGCACATAGGAAAAGGAGTTCCCTGAAGAAAATGAGCTTCTCCAAATGCTTCTATTTACAAATGTCTATACTTAATATATCAGTCATGGGAATGCTCTAGGGCCTCTTCAATGAGATCTATATCTACTCAAAAAGGAAGTTTATAACCCACCAGGAAAAATCCAGTAAGATACAAATACTTTGATGCAAAATGTCCCTTTTTGTGTATTGTGGAGTAGATATGTGGGAGTTTAGCAGGCTAGCTCTTGGTCAAATGGCCATTTTTGCAGGAAACTAGTTAGTGCCTTTTCAATTTATACTCAGTTTAAACTCAGAAGCCAATTAACAATACGTTTTTTCAACAAATGATGAGCACATCAGAAACAGTCATAACCTGTTCATGCTCTAACATGGAGAGATGAGACCCTGCATTGCATAATATCGGACACTTCCATGTACATACCCCCAGGACTGAGTTCCCTTTGTCTAGTATTGTTACATACAACTCCACCAGAAGTGATTTGGACTGTTTTCCAGATGAATTTTCTATCTTTCACTATTTTTGTCAATTTGATGAGGATTAGGAACTACATGAGGATTGATTTAGTATTGTTGAAAATGAGTGATGTTGAATATTTTTTTTCAGATTTTATCAATATTTTGCTGTTCTCCTGAAAATTTGTTCAAATTCATTGAGCATTGTTCTATTGGAGAAGATTTGGGGTGTCATTTCTCAATAGAAGATAATTGATGCAAACTGTTTTCTAATTCATATATTTCCAAATTGCTTTGCATTGACATTGCCTATATGATTGTTTTATTTTTATATAAATAAAAATGTCTGTTTTGTCTTTTATAACTTCATTAAAGAATCAAGCCGAGGAGATTGGTTACAAATTTTCCCCAATTTGGAGTTGTAAAAGATATAATCTACCAGTTTCCTATTTTTTTAAACTTTTATATAATTTATCAATTTGGAATTGATCCTAAAAATAGCACAAAAGTTAGCCTAAAACTATTTACAACCAAATTACTTTCAAATTTTTCCAGTAAATTTTGTTGAATAAAGTACTCTTTCCCAAAGAATTTGGGGAATTACTGAGTTTCAGACCGCTACTGTAGTTGTTTGAATTTAGGTCTTATTTATCTAAACTAATCTATTCAACTTTATTTCTATATTTTACTCAACATTACTTTGTAATATAATTTGAAATAATGCTAACCCCCATACATCTCTACCTGTTTGCTTCATTATCCTGGAGATTCTTGCTATTTGCTCTTCCATATGAATTTCCTTGATAAATTATCCAATTGATAAAAGTATTCCCTCAATAATTTGAATATCATGGTCATTAATATGAAGATTAATTTGGGTAATTTGTTGGCATGTTAGCTATCTTCCCAGTTTTCTGGGTCTCCTTTCCTGTGGGAAAATTATTTTGTTGTTGTATTTATGAAAATCTATTTTCTGTTTGGATACATTAATTCCCAAAATAATTTATGTGTTCCATTGCTGTTTTAAGTAATATTAACCTTCATATTTCTTCCTCCTGATTTCTGTTGGCAACATGCAGAAATCCAAATGGCTGAAAATTTAATTTAAAATCTGGTATTTTATTGAAGCTTCTACTTCTTCAAAGTTTGGAAGAGATTTTTCTATGATTTTCAAAATAAAAGAGAATTTTGTGTTCCCTTTTCAATGCTTATTTACCTAGCTTAAAGACTCAGTTCATGTGTCACTTAGCCTACAATGCTATATTATCCATCAGACTATACTAATAGAGAATTCCCAAATGGTATTAAAAATAACTTCTTATGGATCTAAGAGGTTCTTTCTAACTTCAAAATTTTTGTGATTCAATATACATAATGTATATACATATCTATTTGTATGTATACAAATAATTATTGTGAAAAAAGTTAATGAGCCTATGAAATTGTATATACATTGATGTGTTTGTGCATATAAAGACAAATGATTTGTGAATGCATATGTTTGCTTGTGTGTATATGTATGTATAAACATAAGTACATGCATATGCAGTGTACAAATATGTATGTGTACACATATATGCACTGCAGATTTGTATGCATACACATATACACACATCCCTATGTTGTCTTTCCCATTTATATTTTAGAAAGCATCTTAGGGGCTATAAATACTTAAGTTATTCATATCTGAGTTATCTTGTGATAATTTGTGTATATAGTGCTATATAATGTCCTTTACAACATCCTTACTATTTGTATATACTTTGGGGCTTCTCTCTACATGGCCACAGAAACACATAAACTCACACATTTGCTCAGTTGACCCTGACCTGTGTGATTGTTCTTTTGATGCATCCTGCCAAATCATGGTCAAGTACAGAGACCAAGTTTTCTGTTTCTTGCCTCCTAAAGAGATTGACAGCCAGAAATGACAGTGCTTTTAAAATGTTGCAGCAGAGCTAGAGGTGTGAAAAGTAGGGCCTTCAAGGCTCTGGCCTAAATGATCTAAACTAGGTCTAGACTTCTAAAGAAATGATCTCTTAAGTAGAAATGACAATAAAGAGGGATTTTCACTCTTTTTCCCATACTATTTAAATCCCAATATGGTACAGTCACAGAGGTGTCACAATTCCCGTGTGGCTTGATGCAAATTAAAATGTAATTGGGAAATATTTAACAAAATAAATAAAATAAAATATGGTAATGTTAATATGTGGTTTCCTAAGTCAATATGAGCCTTTGGTAATCCTTATGTGTAGCTTACTGATGTCATTTATATTTTACATCATTGCTTGCAGTACATAATAGTGTGGGACTTGGTTTCAGGAAGTTTCAGGTCTAAATTTCTCCTTTGACCCTTATGAGTTATTTTATCAAACTAAGTCATTTGACCTCTCTATATCAGTTCCTCATTTAAAAAAAATAGGTGGTTGAAAAAGATGTTCTCTAGAGGTCCCTTCCCTCTCTTAATTGATGCTATGATCTTGTGATCCTAATGTGAAGGTTTAATCATGTTACTCCCCTCATTAGTAAAACTCACGGTTTTCCCATTACCTTTATAATCAACTCTAACCTCTTATAGCATTTAGAGTATTTCACAAATTGTCCCCCATTTACATTTCTAGCCCAGTCCACGTACTTTTGTTTTTTTCCTATACCCCTAACACATTACTGCATTTCTTGAGATCTTTCCTTTGTATTCCCAACTGACCCCCTTTGCTCTGAATTTCTATTTGTCTTCAAAGATCGGTTCAAGCTCTATCTTATACATTTTTTAACCTACTATTAGGTAGCAGTACCCTGTTCTCCTAAATTATCTTGTAATTTTCATATATATATACACATATATATTTATACACACATATACACATATGTGTATGTGTATTTGTATGTATACATACATATAAACATTTTTTTACATGAAAAGTAGTGTGGAGTTATATAGAGATCCAAACTTTGAGACACTTATTTCTTCTGCCTGTATACTACTTAATTTTTTGTCTTCACTAGCTTACATTGATTTAATTATCATCTCTATGTTTATGATTCTCAAACCTAACAATTTTTGCTTGAACCTCTCTGTGGACCTCTAATTGCACATATTCAACTACTTTTCAGATATTTCCAAATGGATATCTAGCAGATATCTTAAATTCAACATGTCTAAAACTGAACTCATTATCTTTCCTGCAAACCTTCCCCCTATAAATTAACTTCCCTATTGTTGTAAATGACATCAACATGCTCCTAGTTATTCAGGCTCAGAACCTAGGAATTATTTTGTACTCCTTAATATCTCTCATTACCTATATCCAATCTGTTACCAAGGCTGATAAATTTTACCTTTGCAACATATTTCAAATAAGATGCCACATTGACATCACCCTAATGTAGGGCCTCACCACCTCATATCTTGAGTACAGCAAAAGACAACTGCTGGGGGGCAGCTAGGTGTTGCAGTGGATAGAGCACCGGCCCTGGAGTCAGGAGAACCTGAGTTCAAATCCGACCTCAGACACTTAACACTTACTAGTTGTGTGATCCTGAGCAAGTCACTTAACCCCAATTGCCTCACTAAAAACAAAAAAACAAAAAACAAAACACAACTGCTGGGAAATTAGGCATAGACCAACATCTTACACCTTATACTAAAATAAGGTCAAAATGGGTACATGATTGAGACATAAGAGGTGATACAATAGGTAAATTAGGAGAAGAAGGAATAGTCTACCTTTCAGACCTTTAGAAAGGAGAACAGTTTATGACCAAACAAGATATAGAGAATATTATGAAATGCAAAATGGATGATTTTGATCACATTAAATTAAAAAGATTTTGTACAAACAGAACCAATGCTGTTTGGTTGTTTGGTGCTGTTGTTTTTCTGATTTGAGGTTTTTCCTTTGTGCTCTGATTCTTCTTGTATAACATGACTAATGCAGAAACATGTTTAATGTTATTATGTATATATAACCTATATCAGATTGCCTGCTATCTAGGGGAGGGGGGAAGGAGGGGAGGGAGGAAGAAAAATTTGAAATTAGAAATATTATATAAACAAATTTTGAAAACTATCTCTACATGTAACTGGGAAATAATAAAATACTTTTATTTTTTTTAAAAAATACAACTTCTTGGTCTACCTGGCACAAGTCTCTCCTCGATCCAATTAATCTTCCATTCAGCCATTAAAATTATTTTTCTAAAAGCAGAATTGATCACATCATCTCCCCGACTCAGTAAACTACTTCCTATTGCCTCCAGGAGCAAATATAAAATGCTATTTGGCCTTCAAAACTTTTTATAACCTGGCACCCTCATACCTTCTCCATCATCTTATGCTTTATTCCCTATCATATGCTCTTTGATCCAGTGACACTGACTTCCTTATTGTTTTAGGAACAAGACACTTCCTCTCTCGGTTTTAGGCAATTTTTTCTGGCTGTCCCCCTTTTCTGAAATGCTTTCTCTCCTCATTTATATCTCGTGAGTTCCCTGGCATACTTTAAGTCCAAAATAAAATTTAATTTCCTTTAAGAAACCATTTATAAGCCCTCTTAATTCTAATGTGTTACCTCAGTTAATTATTTCTTATTTTTCCTGTGCATTACATATATCTACATATGTGCATGTTTGTATACATATATGTCTATATATGTTTATATCTTGTTATATATGCCTATCTATCCAACTATCCATCCATCTATCTATCTATCTTTCTATTTATCATCTATCTATCATCAATGTTTGTTTATGTTTGTTATCTCCCAATTAATTTATTAAATCCTTGAGTTTGGGATTGTCTTTTGCCTCTTTTTCTATCCCCAACAGTTACCAAAATTCCTAGCACATAGTAGGTGCTTAATAAATCTTTATTAATTGATCAATTGATTTAAGTGTTACCACTGACCATATTGGCTATGCTAACCTAGGCAAATAATTTAATCTCTTAATGCTTTAGGTAAATCTTTAAGACTTTAAATCAAAGTGAAAATAAGGGTATTCATTTGTAGATGTGATCTCATCCAGAAGTTCCCCATACAAATGAAATTACAGTTCCAGTCCCAACCCCTTATTTTATATATGTCAATCTATGAGCATATTTCTCTCTTGCTAGACTGTAAACCCCCTGAGGGCAAAGGTTGTTTTACTTTGTTGTTGTTGTTATTATTGTTTGCTTGTTTTACCAGCAAAATAGTTGTTTAAGAAAGTATTGTTGACTCATTGGCAAACTTGGGCAACTTTATTTCCTTCTATGAGTGTCTATTTTCTTATCTATAAAATGGGAATAATGTTATCCCCAATATTTATTTCAAGTGTTTCTATAAGAAAATATGTTAAAATATGGTGCTGTAATATAAATGGTTTTGTTGTGGAAGTTCTTCATTATGATGATGATGATGATGATGATGATGATGATGATGATGATGATGATGATTCCCCCAAACTAAAATTTCTGTAGGATGATTAGAATGGCAACAAGCTGAATCTTTTAAATCAATTTTTAAAAGATTTTAGCACAGACCCTCACCATGATATCAGAGATGCTGTAATGGGAAGATAATCAGGGAGTAAGAGAAAATACTGAGAACTCAGACATATCCTGCTAGTTTCCACTTTAAGAAGCATTAAGCACACTTGCAAATGTGAGATCAACAGACTATAAAACCAGGGCAACTACTGAAATGCTATAAAAGGGAAGCCCAAACAAGCAGCCAATTTCGAGATTCTTTGCATACATAATTCCAAGTGTAAATGTAGTTTTAAAACAGAGAAGGCAACAGCTATTAACCTGAGGCATGGACTGCTGCCTTCAAATAATCAGATTAAGAGATCTTGGCCTAAATGAATTGGTAAATGTTATCTGTGGAGGAACTTGCTTTGTGAGGAAGAGCCTGTCATACAGCAATTTACACATGAGTTAATCATGCATCATCAGGTCTTTTGGCACACTGGATACCACAGGCCTATCCATCATCTCATTCCATGAAGTCCAGACTCTTTTAACTCTGGCTTGTAATGGCAAATTCACATATAAATGTCATATAATCTTCTTGGTGATTTTTCTCCACAGAAAACATAATACATATATTGAAGTCAATAAATGTCATGAAATTATAGGATCACAGATTTAGAACTTTAAGGGAAATAAAGTGATTCTAACATTCACATTTTTACAAATGAAGAAATTGAGGTACACAAAGGTTGAAACTTGTCCAGAGTAAAATAAATAATTGAGGCAAAATTTGAACCTAAATTTTCATGACTCCAAATGCATCACCCTAATGATTATGATTGGCTGTGTGCATGACATTGAGCTAAGGGATGGGGATTCAGAGATTAAAAAAAAAAAAGAAAAAAATTAAAAGTGATGAAGGATTCTTCATTCTGCTCAAACTGATTGTGTGTGTTTGTGTTTCTCTGAGTGTGACAGAGACAGAAACAAAGACAGAGATAGAGAGAGAGAAAGAGAGATAGAGAGAGCAATGCATAAAACATAGTGGATAGAAGGATGGCCTTGAAGTTAATGAGACCTGGTTTCAGTCCTGCCCCTGACATGTATCTGATGCATGATCCTGAGTGAATCATTTAACTTCTTAGGGCTCTTAGCAACTGTCTGAGACCATATTATGATGCAGAGATGGTTTTGATTACATTGGTAGAGGGTATGTACTCATAGAGAAGTTCTCTATACCAATGAAACCACAGATCTAGTACTAAAATGTCCATCCATATTACATATGGATGTACATATGTAACACAATTGTATGCACAAGTTCATACAATAACATATTGCATATATTACATATTTATGTCTCCATTTGTCTAGATATAGTTACACAGATAACACATTTTTATATAATAAGGCATTGGAAATTCAAATGTAAGCATTTTGCAATAGTCAGAATTGTCTAGGCAAAGTAGCAATGCTTGTTTGTGTGTGCCTATGTATGTATATGTATACATATATGTGCACACATATATGTGTATGTATACACGTATGCACCACACACATGTACATAGAAATAAAACCAGGGCATGCATTTACACACATGCATGCATATACGCAATGTACACACATGTACACAGATGTATGTATGTGCAATACAAACACACATGTATACACACGTGTATACATACATACATACATACACACATACAGACATACAGACATCTGCATACCTGATTGGAACAATCATATGGGTATTTATCTGCTTTTTCCAGAACAATGACTTCATTAGCATAAGAATCTTTTAGTGTAAAAATTCTCTCTTCCAAAAAAAGCTTGGAAATTAATAATCTGTAATTTATAATCATAGAGAGTTATCTGGAGGCACTAAGGGATTTAATGAATTACTCATGAGCATATAGATAACATATGGCAGACGTAGTATTTGACTCCAACATAAGATTTCTATTCATTGTTCTGAATTCTCTCTCTAAGGATAGGTAACTCTTTATAAATATATGCATACATACATGTGTGTACCCACAAATGCATATATGTGTAATATATGCACATGTGTACAATTCATAGCCCTATCTGTATGTGTTCTTTTTCTTTCTAAAGAATAATGCCCCTGAAATTAATGTAGCATTTCCATTTCTATAGTGTCACAATGTAACATTAATATATAAAGAAGTATTTTGGATACCATAGATCAATATTTAGATGATAGATGTTATTCTGTCCATTGTTTCAAAGGAACTGGTCAAACATAATTAGCTTATATGTAAATATTGATACAGCTGACTTTCCCTCATGAAAAGAGTGTCAATTAAGGTTATCTCTCTATATACAAATAGATGATATATAAATATATGCATTAACAAATATTCTTAAATACCCTGAAGATTTATTATTCCATGGGTAGAAATACTTTCACCAATAACGCAGATTGCTACCTCTCTAAAAATAAATAGTTCCTCAGCACTGTGGAGGCCAACACATCAATCACATTGTGGTCAACCTTGTAGGCAGATCTTCTAAACTTCGTTAGTTTTGTACTTGAAGTCTATCCAGCTGGGATAGGATCTTCCAAAGTTTACATTTTATTAGAACAGCCTTTGAGAGCCCAAAGTCACCTTCACATCATGATGAGGCATCAGAGTATTATCTTAAAGGAAGATACATATACACATAAACAAGTATGTACAAAAAGAGTGGTCTGCTCTCTTTATAGAATGTGTATTTGGGATGTGTCAGAGGCTTTCACAACTGTGAAATTTGTCAACCAAAACAGACTTTTGATTAATTGTGTAAGGAAAAAAAAATATTATAAGGGCCATAGAAAGCATTTCCAAGAATGATAAAATATTAGGGAAAAACAAACAAACAAACAAACCAAAGAAACCAAAAATTTTAGGGACATAGGTGGTATTTACATCATTATTGCCAATTGAAAGGAGGGGATTCAGAAGGAAATGAGGAAAATATTTTGCTAAGAAATTGTCTGAGAACTGACTATCTGGATCATGACTTAAAATAAAAGATTGATTGATGAGGGATGCAGTCCATCTTCAAAGGGGCAATAAGACCATTTTGCCTGCAATCATCTTACTAACCAAGATACAATGGTTTTAAGCTACAAAAAGGAGGGGAAAAGAGAAAACTGTGGATATAAGACTAGCAAGCCCAGTACATCAGAGAATAGAAGGTACAAAAGAGAAGGAAGAATACCAGAAGAGAGAGATCAAGGTACAATTAATATGCAATAAAAAGGATGGACTTGAGAACTTATTTCTTTTTTTTCTCTTTAGGTTTGTCTATTTCTTTTCTTTAAATAGTATTTTATTGTATTTTACCCAATTGCATGTCAAGATATTTTATTATTAATTTTCTTCTTTCTTTTTTCCTTTTTTTTGTGAGGCAATTGGGGTTAAGTGACTTGTCCAGGGTCACACAACTAGTAAGTGTTCAGTGTCTGAGGCCGGATTTGAACTCAGGTCTTCCTGAATCCAGGTACTCTGTCCACTGCACCACCTAGCTGCTCCTTAGTATTCATTTTGTACAAGATTTGAGTTCCACATTTTTCTCCCTCCTGTTCCCTCTTTCTAAAATGGTAGGCAATTTGATATAGGTTATACATGTGCTATCATGTAAAGCCTATTTCCATATGAGAAACAGTTGTGAAAAAATAGATAAAAAGGAAAAAGAATAAAGTAACAAAGTAAAAGAAGTGAAAAAAGTATGCTTCAGTCATCATTCAGAGTCTATCACTTTAGTATCTGGATACTGTACTTGCATTGTATCATTGTATTGCTAAGAAGAGCTGATTCATTCATAGTTGATCATCACACAATGTTGTTGATACTGTGCATAGCATTATCTTGGTTCTGATCATTATACTTTGCATTAGTTCATAAAAATCTTTCTAGATAAATCTGCTGGCTCATAATTTCTTATTGCACAATACTATTTCATTATATTTATGTACCAGATTGTTAAGCCATTTCCCAACTGATGGGCATCCCATTAATTTCCAATATTTTACCACCAACAAAATGGTTGCAATAAATATTTGCATATGTAGGTCTTTTCTTTTTTATGATTTCTTTGGGGATACAGACATGGTAGTGGTATTGCTGGGTTAAATGGTATATCTCTTTGTTGTATAGCCCTTTGGGCTATAAAATGGTTGAAGCAGTTCACAACTTCACCAAAAGGGCATTTGTATTCCATTTTCCCACATTGTGTCCAACATCTATTGTTTTCTTTTGTCATATTAGTCAACCTGATAGATTTGAGGTGGTACCTCAGAGATGTTTTAATTTGCATTTATTTAATCAAAAGTAATTTAGAGCACTTCTTCATATGCCTATAAAGAGTTTTCATTTCTTTATCTGAAAACTTCTTGTTCATATCCTTTGATCATTTATCAATTGGAAAATGGCTTGAGTTCTTATAATTTTGACTCACTCATCTATATACTTAAGAAATTAGGTATTTATCAGAAACACATGCTGTAAACAGTGGTTCCCAGTTTTCTGCTTTCCTTCTAATCTTGGTCGCATTGGTTTGTTTGCACAAAGAAACTTTTTAATTTAATATAACCAAACTTATCTGTTTTACATTTCATAAAGCCCTCTATCTCGTGTTTTGTTATGAACCTGTAGCTCATTTAACTTTTCCTTTATGAATTTGGATGCTATACCACTTGATGCATACATGTTTAGTATTGATATTGCTTCATCATTTACAGTACCTTTCAAAAAGATGTAGTTTCCTTTCTTATCTCTTTTAATTAGGTGTACTCTTGCTGTTGCTTTGTCTGAGATCAGTATTGCTATCCCTGCTTTTTTTTAACTTCAGCTGAAATATAATAGATTTCTATTGCAGCCCCTTACCTTTATTCTTCTCCTTTCTAGACAGTGTTTTGCTGCTGTCTACTGCCTCCCAAAATCTGGCTTCTTTTCTGTCAACCCTTCCTCCCCAACCCCAAAACTTTACTTGATCTCCTCCTATCCTACTTTCCTTTCTGATAAGATAAATTTCTATATTCAGCTAAGTATGTTCTCATTCCCTTTTTGAGCCAATACTTATGAGAGTAAGGTTCATTTTAATCCCATCGCCCACCCTCCCATCTTTCCCTCTGCTGTAATAGGTTGTAAATAGGTTTTCTTGCCTCTTCATGTGTGAAATAATTTACCCCATTCTATCTGCCCTTCTTTCTATACTCAGTGTACTCTTCTTTCTCATCCCTTAATTATTTTACATAATTTCTTCAAATTCACATTATACCCATACCCTCTGTCTACATACATGACTTCTAGCTGTACTATTAGTGGTACAGCTTTTAAGAATTACAAGTATCATCTTCCTATACAGGCATATAAACAGTTCAGCTCCATTGAATCCTTTATATTTTCTTTCCTTCTTTTTCGTTTTAAGGCTTCTCTTGGGTGTTGATATTGGAGATGAATTATTTTTGTCCAATTATGGACTTCTCCTTATGAAAGCTTGTAATTCTTGCATTTCATTGAATGGACATTTTCCCCTGAAAGTACTGTGCTTAATTTTGCTTGGTGGTGATTCTTGGTTATAGTTGTAGGTCCTTTGCCTTCCAGAATATCATGTTTTATGACTTCCAATCCCTTAATGTTGCAGCTGTTAAGTCCTGTGTCATTGCGATTATGGCTACCTGATATGTGAATAGTTTTGTTTGTTTGTTTTGTTTTTGGCCACATGCAGCATTTTCTCCTTAAGCTAATAGTTCTATAATTTGGCTATAATGTTCCTTTGAGTTTTTATTTTGAGATCTCTTTCCTGATATTATGAATGGATTCTTTCAACACCTATTTTGCCCTCTGGTTTTAGGATATCAGGGCAATTTTCTTTGATAATTTCTTGAAAGATGCTATCCAGCTCCTCTTCGTGATTATGGACTTCAGGTATTTCAATGATTCTTAAATTTCTGTTGTTTTTCCAATGAAGTATTTTACACTTCTCCTATTTTTTTCATTCTTTGAATTTATTTCATTGCTTCTTGATGTCTCTTAGAGTCATTAGCTTCTACTTGTTCAGTTCTAACTTTTAAGAAGTTGTTTTCCTCACGTAGCTTTTCTACTTCCTTTTTCATTTTGCCAATTGCACTTTTTAAGGAGTTGTTTTCTTCAGTGGATTTTTGTATCTCCTTTTCCATTTGGTCAATTCTGCTTTTTAAATAGTTGCTTTATTTTCCAAGCTGGTGAAACTTTTTTCATATTTTCTTGTATCACTCTCATTTCTTCCCCAATTTTTCTTCTCCTCTCTTATATTATTTTAAAGTTCCTTTTAAGCTCTTCCATGAGTTTTTTCTGGGCTTGATATCACTTCCCATTTTTCTTTGGGGTCTTTCCTATAGGTGTCTTGACATTGTTGTGCTCTTCTAAGTTTGTGTCTTTATCTTCCTTAAAACCATAATAAATTTCTATGGTCAGATAATAAATGTTGTTGAGGCTGTGGGAAAATTGGAACACTAATGCATTGTTGGTGGAGCTGTGAGCTGATCCAACCATTCTGGAGAGCAATTTGGAATTATGCCCAAAGGGCAATAAAGCTGTGCATACCATTTGACCCAGCAATCCCACTTTTAGGTCTTTTGCCCAAAGAAATCATGGAAGGGGGAAAGGGACCTACATGTACAAAAATATTTATAGCTGCTCTTTACGTGGTAGCAAGGAATTGGAAGTTGAGGGGGTGCCCATCCAAGCTCCTTTGCCTTCCTGAATATCATATTCCAAACCCTGTGAGACTTTAATGTTGAAGCTGCCAGGTCCTGTGCAATACTAACTGTGGCTTCATGATATTAAAATGGTTTCTTTCTGGCTGCTTGGAGTATTTTCTCCTTCACCTGATAATTTTGGAGTTTGGCTATTATATTCCTTGAAGTTGTTTGGGGGAGTCTATTTCAGGAGCTGATCAGTGGATTCCTTCAATGATGATTTTATCCTCTGATTCTACAATTTCAGGGCAGTTCTGCTTGATAATTTCCTGTGGTATCTAGACTCTTTTATTTCTTTTTCGTTTTTTTTTTTTTTTTTTTTTTTTTTTTTTTTTTTTTTTGCAGGGCAATGGGGGTTAAGTGACTTGCCCAGGGTCACACAGCTAGTAAGTGTCAAGTGTCTGAGGCCAGATTTGAACTCAGGTACTCCTGAATCCAGGGCCAGTGCTTTATCCGCTGTACCACCCAGCCACCCCTAGACTCTTTTCTTGATCATGACTTTCAGGTAGTCCAATAATTCTCAGAATATCTCTCCTGGATCTATTTTCTAGGTCAGTTGTTTCTCCAATGAGGTATTTGACATTTTCTTCCATTTTTTTCAGTCTTTTGATTCTACTCAACAGATTCTTGTTTTCTTATGGAGTTACCAGCTTCTATCTAATCAATTGTAATTTTTAAAGCCTTATTTCCCCCAGTAAGCTTTTCCATCTCTTTTTCCATTTGGCCAATTTTTTCTCCCATTTGGTCATTATTTTCCTCTCATTTGGCCAATTATATTTCATTTTATTTGATTGTTTGTTTGCGGGACAGTTGAGGTTATGTGATTTGCTCAGAGTCACAGAGCTAGTAAGCATTAAGAGTCTGAGGCCATATATGAACCCAGGTCCTCCTGACTCCAGGGCTCGTGTTCTATCTACTGTGCCACCTAGCTGCCCTGTCTTCTCTTTGTTGTTTTTTTTGGGGGGTGGGGGTGAGGCAATGAGGGTTAAGTGACTTGCCCAAGGTCACACAGCTAGTAAGTGTCAAGTGTCTGAGGTCATATTTGAACTCAGATCCTCTTGACTCCAGGGCTGGTGCTTTATCCACTGTGCCACCTAGCTGCCCCAGCCAATTGTATTTCTTAAGGAATTGTTTTCCTCAGTCAATTTTTGTGCTTCTTTTTGCAGTGTAGCTCTCATTTTTTTTTTTCAATTTTTCTTCTACCTCCCTCATTTGGTTTTTAAAAGCATTTTTGAGCTCTTCAAGAAGGCATTTTGGTTTTAAGACAAGATGATCTTCCCACTTGAGTATTCACTTGTAGGAATTTTGACAAACTCATCTGAGTTTGAGTTTTGGTCTTCCCTTTCACCATAGAAGTTGTCAATGTTAAGGGTCCTTTCTTGTTTCTTGCTCATGTTGTACCCTATTTTAAAACTTATAAGTTGAAGTCTGTTCATGGGTCACAGGGTTCACTGTTGAAAGCTTCTTAGTGCTCTCAGTTGCCCCGCTCTCAGCTGTGTCAAGTTGCAGCAGTGTCAAGCTACCCGACCTGTGCTGAGCTGAGCTGCCAGCTGAGAAGAGTAGTAAATCTAGGTTTCTTTCCACCAAATTATTATATCTTCTGTATGGTAGGAGCTAGAGTGTGAGAATGTGATCTATGACTCCACAATTAATACAAACTACCTTTAATGTAAACAGCAAAAGATTCTTTAATTATCCCATAGGGAAATTTGCACATGACCCTGGGCCATCCCTGGGCACTATGCATTTTTCTGTCCAGTTTTCTATGTAATATCTGACTGACCTAAGGTAATACATACTTCTACCACTGTCCTGCTACCAAGATCTAGTTTTGTGAGTAACCTCCCTCAATTAACCCATTAAAACATAATGAAATATATTTACTTTTATGCTGGTGTGGACTCTCCTTCTTTCTTTGGTATCTCAGTACCTTCCCATTATTGAGGGATTTTTTCTTTAGATGGTTTTTGTCCTTACATCCTCTTACAAAAACAAAACAATTTTGCAACAACTTGAAAGTTCAAAACAACATTGGATTATGTGGCATTTTCTTCAATTTAGAGCTTCATTATTCATTTCAACAAATATTTCTTGAGTGCCTATTTGGTGCAAGTTTCAATAAACCAATTATTTGGAATCCAGGAAAGATTTTCTTACAAAAAGATTATAGATGCTCAGAGTCAGGCTTGGAAACTTAAGTCTTCATGATTGCCTTCCTTAGCGTACCTATACTGTTATTCCCCGCCCCCCACCCCCCTGCACATACACACACTTTTTTTTTTAATCTTTATTTTACTGCTGTAGGGAACATATAGTGGGGAAACACTCCTAACAAATGTGGATGGGCAACTGTTCCACAACTTAAAGTCTTAAAAATCTGACTGTCACCTAGTCAGTAAGTCAATACATATTTGTTAAGCACCTACTATGTGTCAGATTCTGGATTCTGGATGATGTTCTTACACTTTCCCAGGCATCCATGGAATGAAGTAAGGCTGTGTGCTTGCTCCCATGTTTTTAGGATGTTGTTTTCAGTGATGTTGTCAGATACAACCAGTGAAGGCAAAAATGTCATCAAGGTCAACTACCAAAATGTTGGCAAATTATTTAACTTCAAAAGCCTACAAGCCAAGACTAAAGTGGAGGGAGAGTCAATATAGACTTTTCTTTGCAGATAATTGGTCAACAATGCAGGCTCTGAGGCTGAGATACAGCAGAGTAAGGATCAGTTCTCTGTTTCTTGTTCTAAGTTTGGCCTAACAATTAACACCAAAAAACAAACAAAAAAACAAAATAAAAGAGTTTCTCCATCAGCCAACACCATACCATCCAATTACCAATTACAGTAAATGGAAAAAATTTGAATGCTATGGATTAGTTCTTATTTTAGTAGTAAACTTTACAGGTATGTACACATAGATAATGAGTTAACACATGCATTGACAGAGCTAGCTTAGTGTTTGGGAGGCTCCAAAGGAAAGTATGGGAGAGAAGTATTAGCCTGCCTACCAAACTGAAAGCCTACAGAGCCACTGTCCTGTCATTATTGTTGTATACCTGTGAAACCTAGATAGTTTATCAGTGCCAAGTCAGGAAATTGAATCGCTTCCATTTGAATAGTCTTAGGAAGATTCTGAATATAACCTGGCAAGACATGTTACTAACATTGAGGTCCTTTCTCTATCTGAACTGACAAGAATTCAAACATTACTGCAGGGAGCACACCTCTAAAGGACTGGCCACATTGATTTTTGCTATGGAAGAGAGCATTTTAGTTGAGACTTAAAGGAAGTCAGAGAAACCAGGAGATTGTGATTCAGAGGGGACATATTCCAGTGAAATTACCTAGAATCAGGAGATGGAGTGTCACCTTTCCCAAAAAGGGCATTATCACTGGATCACAGACTATATGAGGGTGAAGGTGGGGAGGCAGTCGTAATGTATAAAGAGCCTGGAAAAGTGTGTGGGGGGAGACTGAAGATTCTGAAGGTATTTGAATGCAAAATAAAGTATTTTATATTTGGTCCTGGAGCCCAATGTCCCACAACTAGTACTCCTCAAATACGTTTAATAAATAAAAGTTATGTTAGGTGACATTTACATGACATTTATGACATGTGTATGGTGAATGACATTATAATTGGCATTTATGTTCTCCAACAAATAGTTCAACACTTTGTTTATTGTTATTGTTTTGTCTGTGCTCACGTAACATCCCCAGTCTACGTTGTAAATTCATAAATCAGTCTCCCTCTAAAGCTTTTTTTTTCTTGCTTTCATACTTCATCTATAATTTTTTTTTAATATAGGCCACCTACAGTCCCTTACACTTTTTAATCTATGACCTTGTGATACTCTGCGAACAGAGGCTAACTCCTTCATGCTTTACAAGAGACATCCATTAAATCATTGTGGCAAAACAACAACAACAATCAACTATAACAAAAAGCAACAATGAAACATTACATTGTAGCCAACCTTCTGGTGAAAAACCTTTCCAAAGTATAATAAGTTGGTCCTCAGATGAACAACTTTCTAGCATAATGGAAACTTCTTGGTATCAATTCTATAGAACGTCATACTCTCTGGTCTCCCCCTTCCCACTTTTCAGCTACCTTTTGTGTATTGTCTTCCCACCTTAGATTATTACCTTCTTGAATGCAGGAACTACCTTTCTTTTTCTTATTTATATACCCAGCACTTAGTACAGTGCCTGGCAAATGATAAGCACTTAATTGATGTTTGCTGAATTAAATGGAATTGAATCAGCAGGATTTGGCATGATTTGTGTTCTAGTAGCATAATTCTTTAAAAACACAGGGTCACCTTCACTCTGATATAGCATTACAAGAGGACTTAGATATCTAATGAGTCCAGCACAGTAGCTTTACAAATATAATTTGATATAACATTTAGGTTTTTTTATTCAGTTTTCAACTCCTCTTCTCTACAGGTCATACTGCAGAGTCCATTACTAACATTAATACATTTCAAGAAGAAATTCTAGACTTGTCATGGAAGTTTCCCCCTTGTAATCTAAGTGAAACCTTGGAAGTTGGACGTAGAAGGAAAGATCTTAGAGCATTCTGAGTAAGCTTGACTCTGGTATCACCAGAGAATTTCTTCTGTCTTATAGGACTGAGAGAAATTCCTTCTTCCTTTTCTCTGGAGGTCTGTCCAGCAGAATATAATTAAATAATAATAGAATGATATAGTTTTCAGAGTGATTTAGAAAGACATATACATAAATGAAATCTTCATCTAGGTCTTGCTCTGATTAACAGGGCAAACTCAAGAAATAAGACAAAGGGAGTTTATTACAGTTCACCAAGGTAGCAGTGTTGGATGGAAAGGGCCCCATATTTTAACTGCAAGCTGCTTCTATAGTCAGGAGTAAACAACTTCCATACAGAGTTTCAATGAAAATATGGGGTTAGTGCAGCCTCAGCTCCTTCCTACATATTTTGATTAGTACACAGTGGTGTAATAGATAGAATTCCAGGTTTAGATTCAGGAAGACTCATCTGCCTGAGTTTAAATCTGATTTCATATGCTTACTGGTGGTTGACCCTGGGCAAGTCACTTAACCCTGATTGCCTCAATTTCCTCACCTGTAAAATGATCTGGAGAAAGAAATGGCAAACCACTCTAGTATCTTTGCCAAGAAAACCCCAAATGAGGTCATGAAGATTGAGACGTGACTGAAATGATTCAACAACAGCAACAAAAATCATGAGGAAATAGCATGAGTGAGCATGTGAATTGCCATTTCATGTAGGTCAGCTGCTGCATAGTTAAAGTCTAAATAAGATTATTTAAAATAGAGCCATTCATTCTGACTCAACAAAAGTAGCTGAATTTGCATAACAATTCAATATGTAGATAGATAGAAGGTACAGATATATAGAGGTATTAATATTGATGTAGATACAGATAGATACACATTTTTTTTTTGTTTTGTTTTGTTTTGTTTTTGCGGGGCAATGGGGGTTAAGTGACTTGCCCAGGGTCACACAGCTAGTAAGTGTCAAGTGTCTGAGGCTGGATTTGAACTCAGGTACTCCTGAATCCAGGGCCGGTGCTTTATCCACTGCGCCACCTAGCTGCCCCCGATACACATTTTACCCTGATAAAACTCTGGGAAGTAGATTCTACGATTATCTGCATTTTTCAGATAGCCAAACTGAGGCAGTAAGAGGATAAATGAATTACCCAGGATCATATAGATAATAAATATCTGAGGCAGGATTAGAACATAGGTCTTCATGACTCTAAGAAGAGTATTCTGTCTGTTCTACCACTAGCTTATTTGTATGATTATATATGATAAAATACATTCCCTTGCATAGATCATAGAGAATTTTCCTGAACATATAGACTTTGTCCCATACCTTTTCAGAAATATGGATGACTTCCATGGAATTACATCAGTTGTGTCATTGGTGAACTGTGGGTTGCCCATAAAAAAATAACATTTTAAAGGTCAATATTATTTATTTGAAATAGAAGAATATGAAGATATTGATGCCTGGGGGACAGTAAATAGAATTTTTCTTTTCTTTCCAGTATTCCAAGCAAATTTTATTGTACTTCTATAGCCCACAGTAGATGATGGCAATTTTCTGCTCATTCTAGAGGGAAGTTCATATTGTGAAATAGAAAACTGAAGGAAGGACCCATCCCTTTGCTTGTGGAAGCTGTTTTTGAATAGCCTTTCTTCTGAACCCACTATTCCTTAATATAAATGAAAGTTACAGTTGGACAAAGTTTATAATTGTGTCAGTTATAACCACAGGTGTCATAGTAAATGTTTAGCAACTGACTCTTCAGAAATAAAGATGCAAACACATTTCTTGTTAATCAAAATTGTTACATTTTTTTCTTTTATTTCCTTAATTGTAGACACTCATCTAAACAACAAACCAAGCACAGGTTTGTATTATTTACCTATTTCCAAGGAATGAATCTTCACATTGAAAATGGAATAATTAGCTAATAGGTCACTGGTATGAACTGGCTTGATCACACTCCCTAGTGATACCCCTGAAAACTCTAAAAACAGGAAGAGGTTGGTGTTCACACAATGGCCAATGCAGTGGGTGAGGAGAAAGAGTGAAAAAAAATTATGAGAAGCTTTGAGACCCAGGGAAGTTTTAACTCTGGAGACGTACACAATGCTCATACAGCAGATTTTCCTTTTGTTTAGGCTATTTCCATATCCCCATTTGATTTAGGGGTATTTGTGGTTTTCTTGGAAAAGATACTGGAGTGGTTTGCCATTTCCTTCTCCAGTTCATTTTGCAGATAAGGAAACTGAGGTAAAAAGGGTTAAATGACTTGCCCAGTGTCACACAGCTAGCATCTGCAGCTGGATTTGCACACAGGTATTCCTGACTGCAGGCCTGCTTTTCTGTCCACTGAGCCACCTAATTGCCCTCATATTGCACATAAACTTTCCATTTTAGAATGATCATAATATTTTAATGAATTGAGTTTATATTTTAATGCTTCTGACTGAGATAAGACCATAGCTCTTCCTTTTGAATACTGAAATCCAGTGCTGACTTCAACTTTTGAACTTAATTCAGTCCCTTGTTTCTGGACCCATTGGCTCAAAAACCTGAACACCTGGTAACTGAGTCTATGTTACTGACTTAATGACTCTGGTCCCTTCCTTAGTGAGGCCTAAATAGCCACACTTTTCAGCTTCTGCACTTAGTCATTTTACTATAAGGGAACTGTCAGCTGAGTCAGGTTTTGTCTTTAGGCCCAGGATAAACACTAAAGAATATACTTGTAGAAGTAGAAATTTTTTTTAAATGTTTTTTTCTCTGTAGGAAAAAGTACAGCAAAATATCTCAGAAGAAAATAAAAGCTTTATAAATAGTCATATGTAGCCATAAAGCCGTATATGATGCTTACTTAGTCATTGATCTGTTTACAAACAGATCCTCAGTACTTCATCTGAGGAATAGCTCTCTATCTGTTCTTCAGAACAGTCTGTGTTCATCCTCAATATGTTACTTCTGAAGACTCATCATAAATGGATTCTATCAGTCTTCTTATACATATGTTCCATTTCTGCACCTTTCCAGAAATAAAAACTATTCACATCTGAAAGGGTAGTAACATACATACACAATCCACAGATTTAATTCTTCTCTAGATAAATAGATTAATATGTGTGGTAGCATGATAATAGATAGATGGATAGAGATAGATAACAATAGAGAGATAGAGAGATAAGATAGAAAAGTAGATAGACTGATAGATAGATAGCTGTAACTCTACATAGAGGAATCTCTGTAACACGGTCACACAGTTGATAAATATTAAGGTATGCTTTATAAACATCATGAAGGGGAGGCAAAATATAACAGAGAGCAAAAGATAAACATTCTTTTCAATGTTAAAAGTATGTGAAGAAACCCCCTGGCATGTTGGATATAACCCCTGTGGTGAAATTACAAAACAATGTGGATGATAGTCATGTAGAATGGGCAGTCATGAATGGATTGCTGTTGATATCTTTGGAATCAAGGGGCTGAATGAATATCTATATCACTTATATTTCAGATCCATCAGAATATCAAGGTGTGACAAGTTGTATCTGTAAAATTAAGAGTTAATTATTTTCACTGTTTCCATTGCTCTGTGATTATTGGTCTAGTTCTCAGTGCTTTAAAAACCACTTCCACCTCAGATTTCTGAGGAACAATTGTTTTTAAGCCCTAGTCCAAGCAGTTCTCCTTAGGCAAGGGAGAGAGAAGTAAAAAGTTGTGCATCATATATGCAAAAGGCAGTTTTTATTCGCACACTGAATGGTTAAAGTTAAGCAATTGAGAATCATAGAATGATTAGAATCAGTTAGAGGCTAGTACTCATTTTTGGGGGATTTGCAAAAGGATTGTTCCATTAGCTATTTTACACCTTTATCTCTACTGATTCTAGTATAATCATCACCAATTATTCTTTCTCCTATGTGTTCCTTCTCTCTAAACTACTTCTCCCCTCTTCACAAATTTACTTTTGTCACTGTTTCTGCCCTAGCAGTACTGATGGCTGAAATACCATGGCTTGAATACTCAGAAAAAAGGAAGATGTCAGCTTCTTTTCAAAATTTCAGATGTCCCTATACCAAAGGAAAGAAGTCACAATCAAGCAGTGGCCCATCATGTGACCTTATGGTTTAAATGGAGGGGGAGTGGGACACCTTACCCCCTCACAATTCTGGAGGTCAGAGAGCCATCTTAACACTTTGAAGCCAATAGGAAGAAGATACCTAAAGGGAATGGATTTATCTTTCAGTATATCCATGCAATTACAGCTCAAGAGCCAATTAAAAACATCTTCAGTTACAACAAGAAGCAGTCATCTGAAGATATCTCCACCTAGGGAAAGGGCCCACTCCAACAAAATTTCCCAAGGGGGTGCTATATTTTTATTACATACTTTGCAGCAAAGTTGTTGCAAAGAAAGTGTTGTGCAGATCATAAAGTGCTATATAAATGTATGTAAGCTATTATTATCATTATCATTAGTGTGTGCTAATTTTACATCTGCTGACTTGCAATGTCATCTCAGCAAAGCTAGCTATATATGTATACCCATATAAAAATACAAGAAAGCAACAGAGATACACACATGCACAGACACAGAGGGATACAGAGGGAGGGAAAGAGAGAAGGAGGGAGGGAGGGAGGGGCAGAGAGAGAGTGAAAGAGAGAGACAGAGACAGAGACAGAGAGAGAGTTGGAGTTAAGTGACTTGCCCAGGGTCATACAGCTAGTAAGTGTTAAGTGTCTGAGGCCGGATTTGAACTCAGGTACTCCTGACTCCAGGGCCGGTGCTCTATCCACTGCACCATCTAGCTGCCCCTATCATACTACCTTTTAAGGGTAGTGAACACTATATACTGGGAACTGAGTACAGTTGCAATTGTTTTATACCACTGTTGAAGATAAATTAATAGATTTTTTGTTGTTAAGTCATCTTGGTCATTTCTGACACTTTGTGACCCCATTTGGGATTTTCTTGGCAAAGATACTAGAGTGGTTTTCCATTTCCTCTCCAGCTCATTTTACAGATGAGGAAACTGAGGCAAACAGGGTTATGTGACTTGCCTAGGGTCATACAACTTTTAAATGTTTGAGGCCAGTTTTACATTCAGGAAAATGAGTCTTCCTGATTCCAGACTTGGTATTATATCCACTGCACCACCTAGCTGCCCAAATGAATGGATAAATATTCTATATACGGTGTCCCAAAAGTCTTTAATATGGTTTTAAATTGCTAAAATCTAAAACTACATTAAGACTTTTTGAATTCCCTGTAGAGTTATAGTGTTTCTCTCTCTCTACATCCATAATATGCATATATGTACATACTTATATAGATAATTATATGTATTTATTTATATATACATTAGATATGTGTGATATATGCTTATATTAAATATGTTAAATGTAAATGGTATATGAATATGTATGTGTATGTATATGTGTGTGTGTGTGTGTGCATGTGTGCATGTGTGTGTGTATAGGCAGAGGCACAAAATACACATAAAGACAGCTAGGTGGAATAGTGGATAGAGTGCCTGCTCTGGACTCAGGAAGACTCATCTTCATGAATTCAAATGCACCCTCAAACATTTACTAGCTATGTGATTCAAGACAAGTCACTTAACCCTGTTTGTCTCAGTTTCTTTTCTCTAAATGATCTGCAAAAAGACATGGCAAACCAGTCTGGTATCTTTGCCAAGAAATTTCAAATAGGGTCACAAAGACTCGTACACATCTGAATTGAACAAAAAATACACTCAATGATGAAATAGTAGCTTTTTTTCTGTGGTTTAATCCAAAAGGCCTTGAAAGGGATTCCTAATGAAGAATATTCCTCCAAATATTCCACAGTACTTACAGCACCCAATTTTCTTAAAGAAAGTGTACATTTTAACTGCACTAAAGCACTGAGGCATTACATGGTAGTGTATAATACATTGGTTAGCTAACACATGGGTGAGGGATAATCATCTCATTACTATTCACTGGCATCTGACAGAGAGTAGAGACTTGAAGGCACAGTGTTCATATGTGGTAAATTTTCACAGGGGAAAAGAAAGTCAAGGAAGTCTAGCAACATAGATTGCTACAATGAAGAGATGGGGCTAGTAGAATAGCACAATGGTGGGTTCTGGGCAGGCAGGGTATGCATTTAAAACCAAGGGAGAACAACAAAGTATTAGAGGAATGTTAACAGGTAATATGGAAGATTATGAACAACAAGATGTACTGATTTCACAATTTCTCTGGGGTCTGGACTTGTATATCAGACAAAATAGCTGCCTTTTTAGATCTCGATTTTTGCCTCAAAAATCTGAATTGCTATATAATGTTATTATTTTGGACTATGAAAATAACTATAGAAGCACAGATTTACAGCTAGATGAGATCTTAGAAGTCATAAAGTGAAACCTTTTCATTTATAAATAAGGATATTGGAAACCATAGAAGAAACATTAAATGACTTGCCTAAAGTCACTCAGCTACAAAAGCAATAAGGAATGAATAGATAGAAAGATAGATAGATGGTAGATAGATAGTAGATAGATGGATGATTGATAGATAGATAAACAAATCAATCAGAGCTTCCTATTTCCAAGCCAAGAATTCAAAAATGAAACTATTATCTATATCTAGAGAGAGATCGAGATAGAGATAGAGATAGATATTCTTCCAGTCTAGTACTCCCTCTCAGAGGAGAGCAGATTGGTAACATCTGACCCAAACCTCTTCTTTTCCCTTCCTGGAAGGAATGAAACTCTCCCTTGGAGAAGGGTGAGTAGAGAAGAGGCTAGAGATGTCTAATCAACCTTTTTCCAAGTCACATATTAGAACATTATCTCTACAATAAATCTCCTTGCTATATATAGACCCCCAATGTGGGGCTCACAACCATCTCCTTTGTCAACCATCTAAGAGGACCTGGAAGTTTCTCCTTTTGTTCAATAATGAATCTAATTCAATATCAAATTTACCAGGGGTCTGACCTCAGTCATTTACCCTCTCTTAATATTGCCTCTAAGCAAATATAAATTCCTTTGCTTGACATTGCTTTTCATTACCTAATCCCTTTCAACTTTTTCAGTCACATTATTTTTTTTTATCCTTTTCCTCTCACTCTGCAATTCAGCTTCACAGGTCTACTCATTGTTCTGCATACCTATCACCTTTTGCTCCTGTGTGGAGTGCATTCCCTTTCTCACAGAATACTGTCCTTTCAAGATTAAGATCAAGTGCCAACTTCTACATTAAGTCTATCCTGAAGCGCTGAGCTTCTAAATTAATTTTGCATGCATTGAGTATAGACACATATAATTTAAATGTTGTCTCCTGCATTAGAATTTAAGCTCTTTACGGGCAGAGACTTCCACATTTCTACTTTGTTCTCCCCAGTGCTTAGCAATGTCTGGCATATCTCTAGACCTTAATGAATGCTTATTAATTGATTAATGATTGGGAAGAAAGATGGAATTGATGGAGTTATCATGACCTGTCATGGGACAGTGGATGGCCCCAGGACATAGCCCTGCCCATGAACTGGATTTGGATATCTCTTCACTCAGTAATCTACTGTCAGAAAATCCCTACAACTCTTCATTATTCTTAATGTCCCTACATGCTCTGGCATTTTTTCCTCCCTAGTCTCTCCACTATAGGATCCAGTAGGGTGAAGATCCTGCCCTGACCTTACTGAAGTATTCAATCTAGAGGTTTCCTTTCCCCAAATCTTCTGTCTCCAAACTATAAGCCCTTACTACACGATTCTTTCTTGGGTATTAGTGGAAGTTTCCTCAGCAGTATCAGAAGGTTACAGCATTGTTTTGATGACTTAGTACAGTTTCTTGTATTATTTCTATAACATAGTACTTTATTTGTTTTTCATGGTGTTCTTTTTTTTTCCTGGAAGATCTGGGATGCTAAAATATCTCTGTCACATAGAATCCAGGGAGAATTTGCTTTGTTTTACTACTTTTTTTCCTTTCCTTTTGTTATTTTTTCTAGCTTTATATTTGTGTGTGAGTGTGTGTGTGTGTGTGTGTGTGTGTGCTCCAATTTTGTAATTATCTTTTCCAGAGTCTCTCTTTTGGAGACAATGTTCATCATATCTTTTAAGTTCTCCATGATGTTGTTGCTATCATTTTCTTATTCAATTCGACAAAGAAAATTGTGATTCCTATCTTAATTTCTTCACCAATATTTTCTTCTAGCCATTTTATTCTCATTTGAAGGATCCTGGAATTTCTTACAATTATTCCATGACCTCTTGGCAGACAACAAAATTTTCATATTTGCTAAGGAATTTTGGTTCATTTTCTTTCATGATATAATATATGTAAATTGTAGTTGGGTCTCTTTTTGCAAAGATGTTCAAATTTCCTTCTATTTTGTGATTCCATCTGCTAGTTTTTGTACTAGGTTTTGACTTAAAGCTTTTCCGCTTGACCTTTTAGTCTTTTAGCCTTTCTCTTATTTTATTTCATCATCATTTCAGTTGCGTTGTTGGTGATGGTGGTAAATTGTCTTCTATTCTTCATGACCCCATTTGTTTTTTTCTTGGCAAAGATACTGGAGTGATCTGCCATTTCCTTCTCCAGCTGATTTTATGGATGAGGAAACCAAGGCAAACAGTGTTAAGTGACTTTCGTAGGGTCACAATGTAGCAAGTATCTGAAGTCATATGTGAACTCATGAAGATGAGTCTTCCTGACTCCAGGCCATGCACTCATCCACTGTGCCATCTAGCTGCCTCTTCTCTTTATTTACTAGTCACTTATCTATCATCTTTGTCTAACCTCTTTCCCCTCTCCCTCTCCACTGCTATGCAGTACCATGAGGCTATATGTTCTTAGTTCATAACATTGTAGGGATTGGTTACCTGGTGAGGGGCTCTGCTCAGTGTAAAGTGTGAGAGCAGAATGCTGCCTTCAACTGGGCTTCTAGTTCTCTTTCCTCAGGCAGAATCTCTTTTCCCTCTAGGCTACTGCTCTATTCTGTGCTCTGCATGTTTGGCAAGTTCTTCTCTAATTGCTTACCCTTTCTGCATAGAACCAGGTAAATTCAAAGTAAACCACATCTTATGGAATAAGGAAATTTAGGAAAATTCACTGTCATAGAAGGCCAAGTGGGGACCCCATAGCTGTACCCTGAAACACCGATCTCTGAGATTACTTGTGTTGAGGTTTGAAGTCAAGTAGGCAGTAGAAGGTAGAGATGCTAAGTGGAAGCTCTGAGTATTTAAGTTAAATTATTTTTTATAGTTTTATTTCTTATGCTCTGTTTCCATCTTATCTTGTGGATCCACTTTTAATTACACTATACCTGGGGCATCATTATTTTTTTTTCTTTTTAAAGGTTTTAGGTTTGGAGTTTGGAGGAGAGAACAATTACTCCACAATATTGCTGGTTATGTGTTGCTGAAATGGAATTTCTGTGGCTCTTGAGGACTAACAGAATTTGAAGTCATTAAGAGATGGGGATTAAGGAATAATTCAATTCCCAACATTCTTATTTACCCTCCAGCCAAGGAAAATGAGGATTATTTATAGGGCCCAGGCTTATCTCATCCAGGTTATGATGTACTTGCTGTATGAACAATCAAATTATAGTCTCTTTGAATGCTCTTTTCTAAGTATGGTAAAGTGGAGAACCTGACTGGATTTGAAATCAGAGGGTGTGGGTTCAACTGCCAGCTATGTCACTTGCTACATCTATGACCATGAACAAACTACTGAACTTCAACTGGCTTTAATTTCCCCACCTGTAAAAGAGAAGGTTTGGGCTATGTAAGTTCTGAGTTCCCTTTCACCTTGACTATTAAGATCCTATGATAATCCCTACTACAGAAGGTTAGTAGCCATGGATCTCTCATACTCTTTAAAGCCCTCAGAAATTGAAAACATTTTGAAATGATTTGTTTCATCAAACAGAAGAATAATTGGATGCAAAATATATATTTAATAACTCAGTGAATAATTGCTGTAAAATAGCCTTATTTCACCTTCTCCCCACACACTAGGTGATTGTTCAGTTTCATGAATCAAATCACAAAATTATTTTCTGGGTTAGTAAATTAAAATGAAGTGAGGGAGAATAATCAAGAGTATGGTTATTTATTGTCAAATGCAAAAGGGTAAGTTTTTCATTTTGTGTTAATTATTTTTGGGGGGGAGAGGGAAGGATCTCATCTCAGAAGCAGGACAATTTTATTTATTTATTTATTTTTGGCAGGGCAATGAGGGTTAAGTGACTTCCCCAGGGTCACATAGTTAAGTGTAGAGTGTCTGAGGCTGGATTTGAACTTAGGTCCTCCTGAATCCAGAGCCGGTACTTTATCCACTGCACCACATAGCTGCCCCAAGTAGGCCAATTTTTAAAAAAATGCCATAGGGCACAGGCCTGTAATTTTACTGGTATGTGGAACATGATAGCAAGGACACTTTCTCTAACAATATACATTTGTTTCTTAATTGCTTAAGACATGCAAAGGTGAAACAATAATAATAATAGCACTTATACAGCTCTTTAATGTTTGGAAAGGATCTACAAATATCTCATTTTATCCTTATAACAACTTTGGGAAATAGGTGTCATAATTATGCTTATTTGACAGATGAGGAAACAGATAGAAGTTATGAGACTGGCCCAAGGTCCTACATTTAGTAAGTAACTGAGAGTAGATTTGAACTCAGGTCTTCCTCACTTTAGGTCCAACATTCTAGCCACTACATTGTATCTAGTTATATTATATCTCTGAGGTAGGTTCATGATACACTATACTATGTTAGCTTTCTATTTTTTCAAGTGCCAAAATTCTGAGTAATCAAAAAAAACATGCACACACATATAAGCTAATAGAATCTTGGAGAATAGATAATGAGACATACTTCTTTCCTCATGGCAGAGAAATTATCTGTGCAGAATGCTATAGATATTACAAGATGTCATAACTACATTGGGGTTTGGGGCTTAATTATTTTTCTTTTTTATAAAGGAGATTTATTCTGAAAGGAGTACCTCTCTGTATACATACATGTATATTTACACATATGTATATGTACTTATACTTGTATGTGCATATGTGCATGTGTGTGCATATGCATGTGTATAGATGCATGTATGTTTACACACATGGTGAACTTGAGGATATTATATATACATATATATACACACATGTATATTATATATACATATATTGTGTATATGTATGTGTGGATATACATGTGTATGTGCATGGATATGTGAATCAGTGTGTGTGTGTGTGTGTGTGTGTGTGTGTGTGTGTGTGTGTGAGACACAGAGAGAGAGAGAAAGAGAGAGAGAGAGAGAGAGAGAGAGAGAGAGAGAGAGAGAGAGAGAGAGAGAGAGAGATACTCCCAAGCTCATCCCAAATTCCAGGTCTTCACACATTCCTATCTTGAATAAGTGAGATAGGAAGAGACCAAATTATACAAGTTTTGTGAATCCTGCCCAAAAACCTCAATCCTACACATTATAACAGCCTTTAGCCTCCCCTAGTGAAAAATGCAAAAAGACCTTGAGTTAATAGGATGAAGCTACCAAGACAATAAGCATTATGCCTAAAACACACACTCGAATGTTTCATCCTCCATTCAAGGAGGACATTATTTTAAGTCTTTCAAGAAATGAGCAAAGACGGATTATGCATTTTTCGCATGACCTGAATGAAAGTATTCATTTTACATAAACTGGCATGCAAGAAGATAAAGTGAACTAAAATGCTGACTTAAGCCTGCTTGGCTCAAATTTCCAGCTAAATGAAGACCAAAGAAATTATGCCTCTTAGATGAGGGTAATTTAGCACTAAAAGTGGGTTTTGCTTGACCTGGACTTGAAAATAACCATCTGGGGAAAAACAGTTTTTAATAGTAAACCTCTGGTTCTATATATTCATTTCATTTTATTTTTCACTTTCTGTATCTTCATCTCTCCCTCCCTCCCTCCCTTCATCCCTCCCTCCCTTCTTCCATCCATATTTTTTATGCTAGTTTTCTCACTTTCATCAACCTGTTCTATTTTTTCCCTCCGAGTCTTTCTTTGCCTCTTTATCTTTGTCTCTGTTTCATTATAAAACCTCACAATATAGACTCATTTGCCGCCTCCCCCCCCAAGATAATTTGTCTAGGTAGACTTATTGATTGCATACCAGAGAACCCTTAGGATACTTGCTTTCTCTTGGTCAAAATGGAATTCACAAAATTCATAAAACTGGAATTCCCAATAAATAGCAGTTTGTAATTTTATCTTGAATGTCACAAAGGCCTGGAATGTTAAGAATTATTAATTTGGGAAAGTAGAATTGAACAAATTATTGGGTTTTTTATGTGGAGGACATGGGATCAACTTGATCTCATTATACATTTATCCTTAATTTCTTTCAAACCCATCCAAGGAGGTTTATATGCTGTATCAAACTCCTTGTCCTGGCTAGAGGGCTGTATGAACAAAATACCCTGCAATTTGCCCCAATTTCTTATATACCATTAATCAATAAATCAGTTAAGCAAGTATTTATTACATATTTCCCATGTGCCAGGAATTTTAATTTTACTAAAAAAGCTTGAAACAATCCCTGGGGGCAGCTAGGTATTGCCGTGGATAAAGCACTAGCCCAGAATTCAGTAGGACCTGAGTTCAAATGTGACCTCAGACACTTGACAATTGCTAGCTGTGCGACCTTGGGCAAGTCACTTACCCTTCATTGCCCCACCAAAAACAAAAAAACAAAAAAACAAACAAAAAAAACTCTTCTCTTAAGGTTACATTCTAACACAGAATAGATAGAATAGCTACCTTAAAGAGTAAGGAACTAGCATTATGAAACTAGAAAAGGACTCCCACAAAATATGGCATTTCAGTCAGGTTTTAAAGGAATCGAGGCATTTAAAAGGCAGAGAAGAGGAGGGAGGGTATTCCAGGCATTATGATCATCCAATAAAAAAGTATGAAATGTAAAGATTAAGCATTGTTCATAAGGAACACAAGGGGTAGTATGAAGTATACATGTAGTGGAGTGATGTATAAGAATCCAGAAAAGCAAGAAAAGAGACAGTTTATGATGATCTTTAAATACCAGAGGACTTAAGACTTGGTACATAGTAGGTGGTTGATTAATGCTAGTTGACTGATTGACCATAATAGTAATAAGATACTACTGACTTTTACTGAGTTTGGGAGGGATATCATTAGACCTAGGACAGGAGAATTCACTAAGGATTAGTGCTCTATTTGGGCTCATGGCTTGGATTAAAATAAATACTTGGGTTCAGGAATTTCTAGAAAACTGGTATTCAGGAAGATGATACAATCACAGACTTTATTATTATGTGGCATAGGAATCAGGCAAACAAAAGCATACATGCATACACACACACACACACACACACACACACGAAGAGAGTATGTAAACAGAGAGTTGTCCCCATGAATATAAGAAACTCATCCCAGTACAAAAGTGAGGGAAATTTGTTAGTGAGGAAATATACTCAAAATTGGGTTTTGGAATTAGATACCCTAAGCATAGGCTTGGTTGTGAAACATGCCAGATATGGGAAGCAGCATTTCTAATCAGACCCACATGTGTTAGAGAAGTTCTTGGGGGTCACTTATGTTTTTATTTATTTTTTCACAAAGGTATTATTAAGACCAGGATTGAACAAGATTCAGGTAGTGGGAGTTTCTTTATTAGGACCACAAATCAGGTATAACGCTAACATTAATTATCTATGGCAGCAGAAGAGAGGACTGGCTCAGACTCCTATAGCTTATCAGGATTGTCATCCAATCAAAAAGTCTGGGAGCCTTATCTGCCTGAAATAAAAATAGTGATGGAAAAATACAACTCTTTTTGTTTATATGCTTTCATGTGCTTAGCTTAAGGGGCTTCATATTAAAGTCCTATCATTGTAACTGTAACATCAAAATATAACATTGCACAATATAAAGATTACAATTACCATGAGTGAAACTAGCACCTCAAAATTTTGGTCTACTGGGGCAAAAGTATTCTCTCCCAGGCATTAATTTAATGAATTCTGTAAGGGTCCTTTGACTCTACTAAAACTGTAGAATTAATTAGGCATTCATCTCAAGCTGAGGTTGAAAAAATAATTCACCCTAAGCTCATAAAGGAATAAATCCTTCCCACTTGTCCAATGAGTGTCTTTTCTTTCCTTTTTTTTAAACTGAGGTAGGAGGTGACAGTCATTTGGAAAAATTCCCCCAGGGGGTCAGTCAATGATTTACAGTGCAACCAGAACCTTGGAGCATGCTGTGCCCATATAATGAAAGTTTCTAGGAGTCAAAGATAGTAACTGATGCCAGGGTTGCTAACTCCAACCACTACTTGAATCAGAGGTTTCCTGGTCTCAGAAAAGCAAAAAAAAAGACATTGCAAGGCAGCCAGTTTCTCAGAGTTCTGAACCAGCTGTCGCTGCAGTTCCTGTGTCTCTGGAGTCCCCTTGATGGGGGTGTAGGAAATACAGAAAATATCTCTACCATTGTCAGCCACAGGCCATCTGTCTCCAGTCAGATGGTACAATTGGATTATTCTATGGGGAAGGGTCAGATTAGGAAAGGATAGGGATGAGAGAATGAAAATTCCCTCTCTCTTCCCAAAAGGGGACTAGTACAAATTGGGAACCAAGGAATCCTAACCCAAAGATCACACTGACTCAGTATTACAGTTCTCCAGAACACTGAAATCAAGGACTGAGATCATAGGAAATCAGCTGCTCAGAAAAGGGCTTAAGGTCATGTTAAATAGGTAAGGCATAGGGAAAATTGGCAAGCCATTGGTTTGATCACAACTGTCCTAATTTTTTTTTCCTTTTTCTTTCTTCTTCTTTTTTTTTTAATTGTGAAGAAACAGTTGAGTAGAGGGCATGGAAGTAGACAAAGGATGATCCAACTATTATAACGTCCTACTAGGAAAGAAAGGAGACTGCATAAAGAGATCTGCCCTGCCACCCAAATAATTTGAGGATTTAAGCCTAGGGGCAGGGCACAATGACACTTGGCAGTAGAGCCAAAAGAAGACTGGAATGGCAATAAGTGTAGAGAGGAAAACTGTCAATACTCTGTACAAAGCCCTCTTCAATCAAACCTAGTTATAACTCTACACCTAATTCAAATAGTCTTCCCCCAATTTTTTCCAGCATAGTTTGTAATGTCCCTCTTTACTCAGGAAGTAAATTCCTAGCCTTGCTTCAAAACAAAACATCATTTGTACAAATATGGCATGGGAAGGGGGCAGCTAGGTGGCACAGTGGATAAAGCACTGGCCCTGCCATTCATGAGTACCTGAGTTCAAATCCAGGCTCAGACACTTGACACGTACTAGCTGTGTGACCCTGGGCAAGTCCACTTAACCCCCATTGCCCTGCAAAAAAACAAACAAAAAAAATGGGCAGACAAGTATGGCATGGGGGTTGCTATTTTTAAATAATCTCTCTTTTATAGGGTTCAGGCTCAATTTGAATAATAGTGAGACATAACAACTCTCAAAACTTAATATTATCATAGTTTACACTAAATGACACATAGTATAAAAAATGAGGGAGTTGAAAACTGAGCTAATCTCTTCTGAAGTCAGACTAAATTGAGAACATTTTATCAGTTTGGGTTAGCATATTTTAGGAAGGATAATGACATCATAAACTCATGGATTTAGATGGAAAGAATCATATAGATTTCTTGAAAGATGAATCCATTCAGTTTATGTGTGAGGAAACTGAAACTTAAAGAGTTAAGTAATTTGACAAGGTCACAAAGGAAGAAGACTTCTAGATCCAGAATTTGAACTCTAGGCATTTGATGATGAATCTAAGGTTTTTTCACAGTGTATACAAAGGAAGGCAAACCATGATGGTGAAGGGACTTGACATAAATGGTATACCAGAGATGGATGAAGCAACCTGGAAAGTTTAGACTGGAAAAGAGAAGACTTCAGGGGCAGTGTGAGAGATGCTTTGTTTGTTTCCCATAATTCAGAAGGCTTTCATATAGAAATCTTCAACTGATTTTGTCTCCTGAGCATAGAATTAGCTTCAACTGGAATATCTTAAGAGAGGGTGTTTTTATCTAAACAACAAAAAACTAACACCCAACTCCTTTCTGACGATTAGAGTCTACTCAAAGTGCAAGGAGGAGGTTTCAGGACATGATGAGAGTACTACCAATGGAGATCATCAATGGAGTTTGGTGATCACTTGCTAGGGAAATTAAACCATGAAGGGAAAGGGAGAATTCCTTGACAAAAATGAATCGGTCATCTAACATTTATTTTAAGGAATGAGGAAATTATAGTTTTTCATTTAAGTCTTTGGTCTAATTCTCTAATGTGTTCTCTGTAGTTTCAGATATTTAAGCCTATGTAGTGATGGCCTTAGGATTTTCTTAATAGGGACTGGACTTCTGATTTCATGATGTCAAAAGTTTCCTTATGAGAAGTTCCTGTACCAATTCAATCTGGAACATTTTGTGCAATGTACTGTCTTTTGAGAATTGCCAAAGGCATTGATGGATTAAACGACTTGCCCAGAGTCACACAGCCAATATATGTCAGTGTTATTTGAATTCATTCTTCTGCCTCTAGAAGTACTCTCTAATCCAATACAACACAGTCACTGTGTTTTTGTATAAAGTGAAATAATTTGTGAAATGGATGAGTTTCTCCATGAAATGACTTTAAAGGATACTTATTGAACCTTGTAGAGGTAGAAAAAATGGAATAAAACTAAACATTTTTGTGATTAGGCAATGAGCTTGTGGCAAAATGGGATATGTTTATAAGAGCAATATGTGAATGAATGGAAGCTTAATTAATCAAGTCATAAATAGAAAAAAACGGGGAAGGGGGATCTTTGAAAGGCTGTAGTCTAATTCTCTTATTTTAAAGATGAGGAACTTGAGGTCTCAGAAATTTCATGAATTCCTGCTTCATACAGTCAGTGGAAACTAGAATTCAATTCAAAGTCTCCATTTGTGGTTTTCATTATACCACTGCTTTTCAGGTAGTTTCCTAAAAGAAAGGGAAATAATGTACACTATATTTTATTTCTCTATATCTCATATTTGGGTCCCACTTTCATATTACACCAGGATTTAAATCTCTGGGACATAAAATATCAGTAACATAAAAATCTTAGCATCTTTAAATATCTGCTTAGTTTCCTTGTATCATAACAGGAGAAAGATTTCATGATTAAGTGACTACTCAGAATTTTAAAGGATGATTGTAAAAGAAAGAATTCCTGTATCCATGGACAAAATCTAGAGAAGCAATAGAGTCCAACTAGCCTTACCTTCTTCACAAGTTTTAGCTGTTCAAGATTTTGATTGCTTGTTCTATCATGTTCTTGATGTCCTTTCATTTTTCTTCCACCTCCTCTCTGAAGCCTTTGCCTGGTGTTTGAATTTCAGCCTCCAGATAAGCTGCAAGGCAGTGAACTTTATAGGTGTGTTCTTATCAGTGACTACATATGTTGTCAGTAAATTACTTTGGGGCTGCCTTAAGAGTTCCCTGTTCCTTTATTGTTTTTGTCACCAAAAATTTTATTGCAGCCTGTCTTAACTGCTTTTCAACTACCTTGCTTTCCCCTAAGTCTTATATATTATCAGAAATTACAGGGGGGAAATGAAAATTTAATACCTGGATACTCCTCTCTGATATGGACCTTCAGAAAAGCAAACTCCACATTCAAGACCTCTTCTGGGAGGGAGGTGGTGGTATCCAGTAAAAATCATATCTCAGAAGGCACCACAAATTCACTTGCTTTTCAATGCAACCCAGTAGTATTGATTCAGGTTTGGAAAGCACTTAATGTGTGTCCTCATAGCAATCTTGGGTGATAGGTGCTATTTTGTTCCCCATTTTACTCATGAAGAAACTGAGGTGAGTTGAGTTTAAGGGACTTGTCCAAGGTCATATAGCTAGTAAGTATCTGAGGCAAGTTTTTAAGTTAGGTCTGGACTACTTCACCTATATAACAGTGACAACAATGATTTGTCCATATTCACTTGGGGCTACTCCTCACAGGTGATCAAACTGCCAGTGGGAGAGTGGAAACACATTAAAAAAAATTTGATCAGGTACAGGCAGCCACCTTTAACCAATAAATATATTTATATAGACATATGTCAAGGAACTTGTAGCTAGGATATATTTATAGAGCATAACATGGGGGGATACCATAATTAGGACATGCATAGGTCCAGCGCAAACCTATGCCTTCAATGCTGCCATTTTTTTTTCTTCTGTTTACATCATTTTGTTATCTCTGCTGGATGTCAATTCTCTTCTCTCCATCCCTTTGTGTCTATATTGGTCTACTGTTTCCAAAAATCCTTCTGCTGCCAGCTTCTGGGCCTCATCTCTTCAGAATTGCTATGGTTTTTTGTTTTTGTTTAGTTTTTGCTAATATTTTAATATATCATCTTCATATATCATATGTAATATATACATATATACATAAGTGCATAAAGATAAATTTTAATTAACAGTTAATATTTTATATTTACTAATATTTCTTTTTTGCTAAGGTACAGTGACAAAAACACTTTTCTCTACTAGAGGAAAACTTCCACCTCTTTACTTAGCCACAGTTAGCTCGTCCACTAAGTAAAGGTAAGGAAATAGACAGCCATGCTATGACTATTCTATTATTTAGAGTGTCTACATCTGGGAATGGGTTGAAGTTCATTGCTTCAAACAACTGTTTAACTGAGGGTTAGAAATGTCTTTTAGCTATTATTTTACTTTGTAGGTGAATTCTATGGCCCTAAAACCCATTTCAGGAGGCTTTGCTCCAGCAATCTTGGCTAGTGATATAAAACCCTCTTCTCTCCCAAGATCTTCTCTAGTTTGGCATGTAAATAAATGCAAGTAATTACAAAACCCAAAGAAGACACGATTTTGTAGTTTACTCTTCTGGCCCATGTTCCTGTGTTTATTGTACATATCTGTCATTAGAAAACAAATAAATAAAACATATTTCTGAAGTTTTTGCTGGAGATGGACAATGCAGAACTTGCTATTTGTATACAAAATTAAAACAAGACCAGATAATCACAGAAATTCAGAAGTGGAACAGAGAAGAGCTATTATATCCTACACCCCATATTGAAAAGTATCATTACTACTACATACTTTACCAATGGTCATGCAACATTTCCTTGAAGGCATCTAATAATGTTTTCATCTTCTATAAAACAAAGTATTTCCATCATTACTCCAGAATGAGGAGTATATGACATTAAGATGCCAAAACACTTTATTTTTTGAATAAGCAGGTCCATTATAATAAAGATAAGCATCCTGAATTCATATCCATCTCCATTACTATATCATTATCAGATTAGTATGTCAGGGTTCCTATGATGGGGAGCCATCACAGGTGAGTTGCCAAGGGTAACTGCAATCCATGCTCTTTTTGGGACAGCTCTCTTGTTAAGATGTTTTTCTTCACATTAAACTTAAATTGACCCAAGAAAACAAGATTGTATGTTTAAAGGGGTATTTTGTTTGTTTGTTTTACTAAGGCAATTGGGGTTAAGTGACTTGCCCAGGGTCACACAGCTAGTAGGTTAAGTGTCTGAGGCTGGATTTGAACTCAGGTCCTCCTGAATCCAGGGTCAGCACTTTATCCACTGCACCACCTAGCTGCCCCTTGGATTTTTGATGTAAAGAATTGAAGGAGGTACAGTATACTGGAAAGACTGTAGATTATGGATTCAGAAAATCTGGATTCAAATGTTCCCTCTGATGCCAATTAACCATGACACCTTTAGCTAGCCCTTAACTTCCCTGGGCCTCAGTTTTTATCTTACTGTTATAAGGAATTAATTGTGATTTGGAGTTTCCATGACCCCATCTTTGCTTCATTATGGTAAGACTGAAAAGATATAATCTTGAAAAGCCTAAGTAAAGATGGGTGTGTACTTGAAGAGATAATAGAACAAACAAAAGGAATTCTGTTTAGATTTGTCATGTATATTTGGTGGGAATGAATAACACAGAGAACATTTATTGAGTCAAAGTATCCAATAAAGTACCTAAGCCCCACCTAGGAGTTCCCCCATGCCCACATGGGCCTGGCAAGATTATAATGGGGACAGCCCAGGGAGGGTGTTGAACCAATTGGAAACTCATCATGGCTAAGAGTCTCCTGCCCTGTGGGAGAGGCAGGGAGGGGAAGAGAGAACTCCAGGAGGTAAGAAGAGAGAGAAAGAGAGAAAGAGAGAGAGAGAGAGAGAGAGAGAGAGAGAGAGAGAGAGAGAGAGAGAGAGAGAGAGAGAGAGAGAGAGCCAAGCTGGTGGTGGTTCACCTTCAACCAAACCAGAGGACATTGCACAGCTGATTTTCCTTAGAACTACAGATTCCAGGTAGTGGTGAGTTTGTGTTGTTGAAGGAAGCCCAGCTCTTTAGGCTAGCTGAGCTGGAAGCAAGTTTAGGGTTTGAGTCAGTTTTTGTTCGAGCCAAGATATTCTGTGTAGCTGAAGAAGCAGAGTTTATTCAAGGTACCTGAGGGCCTTTTTACCCTAGAGATTTACATTCTAACCATGTGGGAAGTGGGACATATTTCTCCTTTTCTCTATCCCCTTTCTCATTGTCCCTGGCTCTATTAACTTCACTTGTGTTGTAAATTTTGTTCCCATTAATAAAACTTGATTTGTTTGTGGAAAACGGGCTGCTAATCTCCTTTCTTATCAGTCAGAGAAATAACTAAAGAAAAGGCAGTTTGGAAGAGAGGAAACTCTGGACCTAGATGTCTCCCATTATTTTCTGAATGCCAATATTATGGCAAGCCACCCAATTAACTCTCCCCATACTGAATTTGGCCTCACAATAAAAAAAAGTAATTTCACATCATGACACCAAAGTCCCTTCCAGCTCTAGATATATGGTCTATGATTTTATAAATGAAATTCTTCCTCTAAATGCTTCCTTATATCTCAGAAATTTTGAAATATTTATTCTTTTTTCCCCATTTATTTAGAATTTTATTTTTCACCAATTAGATGTAAAAAAAGTTATCATCCAATTTTAAAACTTTGCGTTCTGAATTCTCATCCTCCCTCCCTCCCCCCTTAAGAAATCAAAACAATTCTATATAAGTTATACATGTGTAGTCATGCAAACATTTCCATATTTTTAAGGTTGTGAAAGAAAACAGACAAAAATACTTAAGAAAAAGAAAGTAAAATAATTATGCTTCAATTTGTATTCAGTTCTTTCTCTGGAGATGGATCACATTTTTGGTAAGTCCTTCAAAGTTGTCCTAGATCATTGTGTAGCTGAGAATAGCTAAGTGATTCACAGCTGATCATGTTAAAATATTGCTGTCACCTTGTATATAATATATTTCACTTATTTATTTATTTATTCTTGCACCAATTTATTTATTTGTTTGTTTGTTTTATTTAAAGTTTTGAGTTCCAAATTCTATCCTTCTCTCATTCCCTCCCTCCCTGCCCTCCCCCCTCCTTGAGGTGTCAAGCATCCAGATAGAGGTTATATATGTGCAATTATGTAAAATATTACCATATTAGTCATTTTATAAAAAAAGACTCAAGTAAAAAAAAAAGCACAAAACAGCATGCTTCAGTATGGGTTCAGTCAACATCAGTTCTTTCTCTGGAAGTGGATAGTATGTTTCATCATTAATCCTTTGGGATTGTCCTGAATCATTGTATTACTGAGAGTAATGAAGTCATTCACAGTTGCTCATAGAACAATAATGCTGTCATTGTACACAATGTTCCCTTGGTTCTGCTTACCTCATTATACATCAGTTCATATGAGACTTTCCAGGTTTTTCCAAAATCATCCTGCTTATCATTTCCCACAGTACAATAAAATTTAACCACACACAGCTTGTTCACTTATTTCCCAACTGATGGGCATTCCCTCTATTTCTGATTCTTAACTACCACAAAGAGTAGGCATGCATACTTTTGTACAATTTTTTTAAACTTTCTCTTTTTCACTGTTACTATTGTAACTGTTCCCCTCCATCCTATTCCCTTCCCATAATATTTAATCTATTATCTATCTTCTTTTACCCCTATCCCTCCTCAAAGGGATTTGCTTCTGACTGCTCCTCCCCTAATCTGCCCTCTCTTCTTTCACCCCTCCCTCCTTATCCCCTTCCCCTCCTACTTTCCTACAGGAATGGATAGATTACTCTACCCAATTGACTGTGTATGTTAAACCCTGCTTGAGCCAACGCTTATGCGATTAAGGTTTTTGAGCCAATTCTGATGAGTGTAAGGCTCATTCACTGCACTGCTCCTTTTTCCTGTTTACCTTTTTATGCTTCTCTAGAATCTTGTATTTGAAAGTCAAATTTACTATTCAGCTCAGTTCTTTCCATTAAGAATGCCTGAAAGTCCTCTCTTTCATTGAATTCCCATTTTTCCCCTGAAGGATTATAATCAGTTTTTCTGGTTAGGTGATTCTTGGTTGTCATTCCAGTTCCTTTGCCTTCTGGGATATTATATCCCAAGACCTCCAAGCCTTTAGTGAAGAAGCTAGTATATCTTGTGATATCCTAACTGTGATTCCACAATACTGGAATTGCTTCTTTCTGGTTGCTTGAAGTATTTTCTCCTTGACCTAGGAGCTCTGGAATTTGCTTATATATTCCTGGAAGATTTCATTTTGGGATCTCTTTCAGGTAGTCCATGATTTTCAATTCTCTTTCCTGTATCTATGTTCCAAGTCAGTTGTTTTTCCAATGAGATATTTCACATTGTCTTCTATTTATTTTTTCATTCTTTTGGTTTGCTTTATTGTTTCTTGATTTCTCATAAAGTCATTAGCTTCCACTTGCTGAATTCTAAGACTCCCAAGGCCTGCTCCTGGTTTTTGCTGTGGGCTGCTGCTGGGTCTGCACTGGTGTTGCCTGTGGTGGACTGTGCTCCATTCTCACCCCAGTACAACAGGACCTTTCCTGTTGACCTTCTAAATTGTTTTTGGCTTGTAAAATTAGTTCACCTTGTCTTTTTTGTGGGTTCTTCTGCTCCAGAAATTGTCTTATGGCATTATTTGAAGATATTTGGAGGGACTTTGAGCAGAGTTTAGGCAAGTCACTGCTTTTATTCTGACATCTTGGCTCTTCCCCCCCAGGACTGAAATACTTTTCTGTTTGTTTGTTTGTTTTTTGGTGAGGCAATTGGGGTTAAGTGACTTGTGCAGGGTCACACAGCTAGTAAGTGTCAAGGGTCTGAGGCCAGATTTGAACTCAGGTCCTCCTGACTCCAGGGCCAGTGTTCTATCTACTGCACCACCTAGCTGTCCCTGAAATAGTTATTCTTTAAGGTTATGTCATGGAAGAATAATGTCTGACAGGTAGTACTAGGTCTCAAGGTTTTCTTTTCTAAACTTGTTCATCATATACGTAGAAGATAGAATGTACACATGGATGGAAATTATAAAAAGTCAAGTTTTGGGTGAATGTCCTTCCAAAAAAATGCTTTATCATTCAAGCCACTCAAAAACCAATTGACTTACTTGTTTGATACTGAATTCTCATGTATCAGAGACCTTCAAAACAAGGCTCAGTGAAGATTTTCTTCAGCATGTTAGAAAGTAAATTCATGCTTTAATCAAAGGTTGGACTAGATGACTTCTGATTCTTAGATTATATGTTTCATGGGTACTTTCCTCATTCCTGAAAGAGAAAATCATTACTATTTCTTTGTACCATAAAGTGTTTCATATAGCTTCCCAATTTTTTTTTGCAAATTTCTCCCTTCTTTTATTTAATTAGAGCAGAATAAAAGCCTCAATTATGTGATAATTTAGCAGCTTTGAAATCTCTTTAAAATTTCTTGATGCTTATTAATTTTGCATCTTATTTGCATTGTCTATACTCCAGCACAAGACTGTTGTTGTAAGGGGTGGAAATAATCCTACAAAACTAACTGGCCAAAACAGGTAATATTCCACAATCTATTCTTTTTCATTTTAAAGGAAGAAAACATATTTTATTCTCTTTTTCTTGGACTATTCTTTGTCATTGTAACTACATATAACTCAGTTAATTTTTTTTCTATTTTCTATTTCTTTTGACTAGGTCTCCATACTTAATAATGACTCCCAAATGACCTACATTTCTTTTGCAATCTCTAGCATCTCTTGCACTGTACCCCACTCTTTAGAATAACTTTTCAGGTATTTGATATCTACTCTATCTTGTCAGTGAAAGAAGTACATCAGATAATATTAGTCCCCTAAGAACATTACTTCCATTTGGTAAAAGAAATGGAAATGAAAGGGTAATTTATTTGGGGAAGTATTAACTGTTAAATTAATTTGAAATATCTTCATCATCTTAATTTAGTATTCATTTAGCTCTCCCACTATCAGTGGTTCTAAGAATATTTTAATGATTATATATTCCATGAACAAATTGAATGGAAAATATTGTTCACAGGGATATTTTTTAATATATAGACAAAGATAGCTCCAAATCATAGTTCAAGGAGATCTATGGATCTTTAGTTAACTGAAAACCAGAGAAGTTTTTGAGCCCCTCACTGTAATCACTTGTTTTTAATGAAAATTTGGATAATAAATTTTGAGCTACTTTTTGAATAGGAAAAGATAATAAATAGACGGAAATGATACAGCAACCAGTACCTTACTTGGTGTTCTCTTGTTAATTATGCTTATCACCCAAAAGTCTTATGACTGCAACATATGTATGAGCTAATCTTACCCAATTAGTTTGCTATTTTATGAACTGTATTTACTAAAATACAATACAAGGAAGTTTTTGTGACAGCGTTTAAATGACTGTGCTTGGGAGATAACAATTCTGGTTAATTATAAATAATTATAGGACCTTGAAAGAAGTATTTTTAGGGTAAATAACAAGAAGTAATTGTGGCAAATTACCTCTCCGATCCCCAAATTCCTAGATGCATGGTAAGAATAACCTCAGTTGAGATCAGAATAATCAAAATATAATTGCGTTTTAGATATGCCAGTATTTATGCTACTGGGTTTTGTTGGGGGTTTTTTTTGTTGGTTTTTTTTTAGAAGAAAATGAGCAGGGGCAGCTAGGTGGCACTGTGGGTAGAGCACTGGCCCTGGAGTCAGGAGTATCTGAGTTCAAATCTGGCCTCAGACAATTAACACTTACTAGCTGTGTGACCCTGGGCAAGTCACTTGACCCCAATTGCCTCACTAAAAAAAAAAAAGAGCAGGGATTAATATAGGATGAAAAAGTTTCCTGGTACATTGGGTCGGCCACTTGTAGGGAACTTATAGTGAGACATAGAAAAGAGTCACACAGGTCAGGCAGGCCTGGGAGGCAAATCCATAAAATTACATGTCTACTGGAACAGTCAGATGGGTTGGTGACACATTGTGGGAGGTGGGAGGGGAAAAAATGTTGTGAAGATATTTGGAGTTATTAGAAAAAATAGGCTAAAATATTTTAAAATAATTTATGTTTGGCAGACAGGGACAGAAAAATGAATTTCTCTTAAATGTTTTTCCTTGATTTGAGACATTAACGCATCATTGGTGGAGTTGTGAATTGATTCAAACATTCTGTAAAGCAATTTGCAACTATAGACAAAGGACTATAAAAGCATACATACTCTTTGATTTAGTAATACCACTACTAAACTGCTTTCAAAAAGAGATAAAAAACCAAAAAGTTAAAGGACCTATTTGTACAAAAAGTATTTATGACAGCCCCTTTCTGGCACAAAGAATTCAAAATTAAGGAGATGACTATAAATTGGGGAATGGCTGAACAAATTGTGGAATGATATTGCAACGGAACACTATTGTGCTGTAAGAAATGATGATCAAGATGCTCTCAGAAAAACCTGGAAAGACTTCCATGAGCTGATGCAAAGTGAAATGTATTGTATACAAAGTAACAACAATATTTTAAGATAAGCAGTTGTGAATGACTTGGATATTATCAGAAATGCAATGATCCAAGACAACTCTGAAGGACTTATGAAAAATGCAATCCATCCCTAAAGAAAGAACTGACTCTCTGAATATAGATTGAAGGACATTTTTAAGTTTCTTTTTCTTACTTTTTTAATCTGTTTTCTTTCACAGCCTGAATAATGTGTCAATATTTTGCATGACTTCACATGTATAATTTGTATTGCTTGCATTCTTAAGGGTGCGGGGGGCTCTACAAGGAGGGAGGAAGAGAATTTGGAACACAGTTTTAAAAATGAATCTTAAATTTGTTTTTACATGTAATTGGGGAAAATAAAATTCAATAAAGACCTAAAAATATTAATTTAATGGTATACATGTTCACCAAAATTGGTTATCTAGTTGTTTGGAGGGGAAATCTGAAAGGGTTTCAGAGGGTTCCTTCCTCACTCCACCATCTTGGCACTTGAAGACCAATTACTTCATTTCAAAGAGCAATAATAGAGGTTTGTACTACCAAATCTGCCAGATGTAATGGAAAGCAGTTTGCATTCAGATGGAATCTATCAAATGATTAAGATTGAAGAGAGAATCAATTTGCTTTCCATGGGTAATGTCCACACTTAAACACAGACAATATGTTGAAAAGCAAACATTTAACACATAGGAAAGGTATAGATTTGTTTTCACGAATGAAGGGATTTATGATAAAGATTTAGGAATAGCTAATTTTAATTTTCTCAGTATTCACTATTTGTGGTCTTTTGTGTCACTCAATATTCATTTATTAAGCACCTACTTTCTATTAGGCAAGTCCTTAGATATAACTACCACTTGATGGAGAGGAGTCAAGCTTTCAGATGTAAGGCTCACATCCCTTTCTCGTAAAGGGATAGAAGCCAGAGAATCAGCTTGAACAAAATGAAACACACACACACACATACACACACACACACACACACACAAACACACACACACAAAAATCATTTGTCTTAGGCTAACAATATTTATGGGAACAGAAAGAATTCCTGTTCAGGCCCAGTTGGTACTAGATGATCTCTGATATCTGTGGAAAGATTGTTAATTGTAACAAAAAATAAAAACTAGCATTTACTAGGATCCTGTTGATACACTAAGAATTTTCATGTCTCACTTGATCCTCACCACAACACTAGGAGGTAGGTGCTATTATTATCCCCATTTTATAGTTGAGCAAACTGAGGCAAACAGAGATGAAGTGACTTGTCTATGGTCACATAGCTATTAGGTGTCTGAAGCTAGATTGGAACTCAGCTTTCCAGGTCTAGTGCTCTATCTGTTGTATCACAAATCTTCCTTGCTAACAGTATAAAAATCTGTAGACAAGTCATAAAGGATGAATTGATCCAGTAAATAATATGAATTTAATAAACAGAAGAGTTTCAGCTGAATATTAAGGTTTGAAGGCAGATTTCAAGGATTTGAGAAGTTAGTAGGAGAGGATTCATGGAATGGGACTATAGATGACCATCTATGAAGAGGTAAAGATGATAGAAAGGGAAATGGTACTTATAAGACCCAATCCTAGAAGATATCTTCCCAATTTGTCTTACCCCCATTATATGGACACAGAGAAAATGGTAGAAATGGAAACACCCTCCTAGGCCATGTGTGAACCCTAGAGATACCAGAGTTTGGGAGTTTTGGTAGCTTGATCAGTAGATATCTAACTGTAACTCTTCCAGACTGTGGTAGAGGGGTGGAGTCCAGAGTACGAACTCTCCTAACCTTCTCTCCTCTCAGAAACTGTAGTTATTCATATTTTCTTTCCAGTGACAATTGTCACCTGTTAAATTTTGTCTTGCCTAGAACAAAGCCTCATTTCCCTTACCATATATAATGCTCTGTAATTTACAAAGCACTCTCCTCTCTACAAAATTGTAAAGTAGGATATACATATTATTTCAGTTTTACAGATGAGAAAGACCAATATTTAGGAAAGTGGGGTTAAAAAAACCTGAATTTGGAGACACAAGACTTGGGTATAAATCCTGGCTTTGCCAGGACATGGGGAAAATCTAAGTTTTCTTCAGTTGCTCATCAGAAAAATAGGGATAATAATAACTTCATTATTCACTCCATAGCACTGGGCTAAAGATCAAAATGAGATATTGTTATGTAAAATATTTTATAAGTGGTAACGGTTACATAAATTTCAGTAGTAAGACTAGTAGTGGGAGCACCAGCAACAGTAGCAATAGCAGTAACTATAGCATTAGCAATAGGAAGAGGAGGAAGAGCAAGAGCAGAATAGCAAATAGTAGTAGTAGTAGTAGTAATAGGAGTAGGAGTAGGAGTATGAATGGCAGCAGCAGCAGCATTAGCAAATAGTTGTTATTGTTGTATTTGTTATATGACCTGACTGTGGTTACATTGAATGGTCATGTAGAACCAGCAATCAAACCCAAATGCTCATTCTCAACCCCAAGTGTTGCCAGCCTCATGCTCTTTCCATTATGTAAAGGAAGTCTCCTGGATCCCGTTGCTATTGCTTGTCAGCCTTCTACCTAATTCTTCATTATAAAAGTGGGGTATTACCTATAGTATAAACCTTCCAAGTGGGAGGTGGTACCTTAACGAATGATTTTCTATTTTAAACATCATATAATCTCTTTGCCATTATTATTTAGTAAGTGATGTGAGATCTGATTATATAATTTCCTTATAATCTTTAGCTTGTCATCAAATCATAGGAAGCCAAAGATGCAGGCTGTTATTCTTTTAAAAAGGAGAGAGCATGTAGGAATGAATGCTAATTAAATGAAGAAACCAAGAGCATCAGGCTATGATAAATATGACTAATATCCCTTAGACTATATGCATTAGTGTTATAGTCTAATGCTTATTGAAAGGCATTCCATACCTAGAGATTGAGCTTCGCGGCATTTTATATCAAATTGGTATTCCTCATTTTTAATTTCTTTTCTCCTTAATTTATTCATTATTCATTCATTAAAATTTTAATGAAACAAATATTTACAAAGTACCTATTATGTGTGTTGGAGATATAACTTTAGCTAGGCACATATATCATAGATCATAAAATTTAGGCTGGAAAGGAACCTCAGAGGCCCTCAAGTCTAACCACCTCCTTGTATGTATGAAGTAACTGAAGCTAAAGAAAGGGTAAGTGACTTGCTTAGGATGACATAGCTAGTAAAAGTGATTTGTACTCCAGTCTTGCTGGCCCTCTATCACACATAGATGCTTTTTTTCCTGTCATTATGGAGCTTATTATAAACTGAATTGTAACATATATTGCTCAAATTCCCCTTTTGATTCCTCTGTTTCTAGCCTCCGGGGAAGCACAGAACCAGAATTCATATAATTTATAATAACCTATGTATTGCAGATGTAGTATAAAAGATCCCTATAGTCCTCTCCTAGCATTTTTTTTTTTTTTGGTGAGGTAGATGGGGTTAAGTGACTTGCCAGGGTCACACAGCTAGTGTCAAGTGTTTGAGGCCAGATTTGAACTCAGGTCCTCCCTGACTCCAGGGCCGGTGCTCTATCCACTATGCCACCTAGCTGCCCCTCTCCTGCGTTTGCAACAAGGTATTGGCCCCCTTTCATGCTGAGCCACATGAAGCTGAAAGTCTATGGTGAATGGAACAGAGAACTACCTAAAAGGCCCCCACCATTATGAACATATTCAGAGATACTAAGATGGTGCAATTTCTTTGTAGATTTTGGGAGCATGGACAGATATTCCTGTAATTGGTACTGGTCTGATAACTATGTGGTGAATAAGATACTTTTTGGATTGATTGTGTAGCTAAAACTTAGAGATAGGGAATATTCAAAAGACAGAATTCAACTCAATTCTCTTGATTTATCTTTTTTGTGTGTGGCAACACATCAAGGGAAGAAGAGAAACTATGATGTGAGGAATGAGAACTCATTTATTTTTGGCAGGGCAATAGGGGTTAAGTGACTTCTCCAGGGTCACACAGCTACACAGTTAGTAAGTGTCAAGTGTCTTGGTCCAGATTTGAACTTAGGTCCTCCTGAGTCCAGGGCCAGTGCTTTATCTATTTTGCCACCTACCTAGCTGTCCCCCCCCAACCCCCATGAGAACTCTTAATCCAACACCATCATGTGGCCCATGACTACAGATTTAGTTCTTTGTTTCAGCATTTGTTCTTTTCATTTTAAGCAGGACACTCTAGGAGAGTAAGATTAGAGAATGCTTAATTACATGTAAATCTTCCTCCAAAGCATCATCCTGGCATGAACTTGATCCTGGGCTCTGTATTAACAACCCAGAAAGACTTCTATTACAGGCAGATGACACATTGTGTGTTTAGTATAGGGGAATCAATTTAAGCTAAAGCCAAAGAAGGCTCAGCACCTGGAAGAGGTGAGAGGATGATGCAGTAATGAGTGCCAGAAGGTCTCAGAATGCCTGTTATGATATAAAAGAGCTTTGATCAGCATTGGAGGAGGAAGGATATATATCCCTGTCATCCTGTAATGACATTAGGAAACCTAGAAGCACTGAAATAAACAATTGCCAGTAAACTAAGCTCGTGAAGATAACATCTTCCTTTCATGGAACTCCTCACATGGGTTACTTGAGCAATATGTTTGCACAGTAGTTACTATGCATTAGTTATAGATCATTACTGAAGTCAGAAGACTCATCTTCCCGAGTTCAAATTTGGTCTTAATACTTATTGGATGTGCAATGCTAAATAAATTGCTTAACCCTGTTTGCCTCAGTTTCCTCATCCAAAAAATGAGCTGGAGAAGGAAATGGAAAACCACTCTAGTATTTTTGCCAAGAAAATCCCAAATGGGTCAAAGGGAGTCAGACATTACTGAAACAACTGTATTAAGAACCTTAAAACTTAGAAGACAAAATGCAATCCCTGTTTTTATGCTGGTGTTGAACACACAAATAATTCTTGACATAAGAGTAAGGTTTTGTTATATCAGGGGACTTTTTGGATTTTAGTTGTTATGATTCCAAATTTATAAATTTGATACATAAAATATTTGACTCTGAATAACAGTATTCAGTTAGCTATTTAGCTCTTATCTATTCTATTACCTCTCTCTGTCATCTTTAAAACTATTATCATAATCTATTTAGCATAGGTGTTACTTTTTTCAATGTAATGAATTCCAAGTGTACAAACTCTTTTTGTTGATATAGATGAGCAATTCTTCTAAAATGTATAATCTTAGCTACCTGTGTCAGTAAGAAGTTAAAAGACTTACTTATGGTCAAATAGCGAATTCATATTAGAGGTAAGACTTGATACCATTTCTTCCTTCCTCCTTCCTTCCTTCCTTCCTTCCTTCCTTCCTTCCTTCCTTCCTTCCTTCCTTCCTTCCTTCCTTCCTTCCTTCTTTCCTTCATTCCTTTCCAACCTGTTTCAACTTCTTTTAAAAGTGTTTTTACAATTATATTTAATTAAATTTTAACATACATTAAAATTTTTTGAGTTCCAAATTATTGCCTCCTTCACCACCCCTCTTCCTAGGACAGCTGTTTAACAGTTTATGTGTATGCAATCATGTAAAATATATTTCCATATTAGTCATGTGGTGAAAGAAGAAATAGACCAAAAAAAAATGAAAAAAAAATTAACATGAAAATAGTATGCTTTAATCTGCATTCAGACTCCACGGGGTTTTTTGTTTGTTTCTTTGTTTGTTTTGTGGGGCAATGAGGGTTAAGTGACTTGCCTAGGGTGCCACACAGCTAGTAAGTGTCAAATGTCTAAGACCGGATTTGAATTCACTCACGTCCTCCTGAATCCAGGGCTGGTGCTTTATCCATTGTGCCACCTAGCTGTCCCCTCCATGAATTCTTTCACTGGTTGTAGATTACATTTTCTAGCATAAGTCCTTTGGAATTGTCTTGTATCATTATATTGCTGAGAAAATCTAAGTCATTCATAGTTGATCATTGCACAATGTTGCTGATACTATGTACCATGTTCTCTTGGTTCTGCTCATTTCATTTTTCATCAGTTCATGTATTCCTTTCCAGTTTTTCCTGGAATCTGCATACTAGTCTTTTCTTATAGTACAAAAATATACCATTACATTTATATGCCAGGGTTTGTTCAGTCATTATTGATGGGCAGCCCCTCAATTTTGCCAACACAAAAAAGCTACTAGAACAATTTTTGCACATGTAGGTCCTTTTTGTGATCTCTTTTGGATATAGACTGTAGGGGCCAAATTTTAATTGGGGAGTGTTAATTAGGCAGCTCACCACAATATTGGGGCAAAGAATGAGATCGACAGCCTCTTTCAAAAACAGAACAGGGTTTATTAACAAGAATGAATTTAAAACACAAGTAAGATTACTAAAAATAAGAACAATGGAAAAAAGGAATGGGGAAAGGAAAATTATACAACTTGTGATCACACCACTGTCCAGCCTCAGCAGAATGCAGAGCTGCATCCTGTCTCTATCCAGCTCATAGGCCAGAATGCCAAATCTCTTCTCTTCTCCTTCCCAGCAAACCCCAGGCTGTGCACACACAGCTCCAAGCTAATTGGCTGGCAGTCCTGATTGACAGTCACATGAATTCCCTCACTGGGCTTCTAGTCATTATAATTTTTCCAGGCCCATGTAGGCATCAGCACGTAGTGGTGATGTGAGCTGCCAGTGCCATGGTGATGGCTACAGCCATTGGATGCAGAACTGTGCTGGTGTGGAGGTGGAGTACCTGAGCCCTGGCCAGTGCACATGCCAGGTTTTTTTTTTAATTCTAGCCAAAAGATGGGGTCATAAATACCTCAAATCTCAATTCTTTACAAGACCTAATATTATTAGAGTGATCCCAATCTTTCTGACCTTCTATCTACTATTCTCGGTTACCCATCTAAAATATTTGCTCTTTTCCCTGATGATGATGATAACAACAATAATACAACTAGCATTTATGTAGTACTTTAAAGTTTTTTTAAAAAATCTACATTTTAAATTTATTCGATCCTCACAAAAACCCCAGGAAGGAAGTGCTATTATTACCCCTATTTTATGGATGAGGAAACTGAAGCAAGCATATTAAATCATACAGCTAGCATCTGAGGAAGGATTAAAACTGAGGTGTTCCTGACTCAGTCATGTACTCTGTCTACTGTGTTTCTCTCTCTATCTGTCTCTGTCTTTCTGTCTCTCTCTCCCTCCTTCTACACTGAATCTGTTCAACGACATTAATCTTGAGTTTATGTTTATTATTGAGATGTCCAGTCAATCACCACAATGATTTCTATTAAGAAAGCAGTCAAAAATAGCACTTAGATATAGTAACACCAAAGTAACCAAAAATATCTTTCATTTTCAATGATGACCATTGTGCAAAGTAGTAAATTCTATAAAAATTAGAGTTATATCTACTCCAAGTATATGAAGACTTTCCCTGATAGAATGGGCATATGAGAATAATTTGTTCCAATGGCTATGAAGGTAGCTGAAGCAGGTTTAGTGCTTGGGCAGACATCAAAGACACCAAAGTCATACACTGCACCCAAGGCCATAACTCATCATTCTGCTTCTTTTTCTTTCCACTGGACTTTGGTGACACTGGAAGAGAGAGTGTCTGTTGATTTTGTGAAATTCTGCCTCCCTTACATTCAAGTCACATGTGAGTCAAAACATCACACCATGATGTCATTAGTTGTGAGAAAATTAATTACCATTATATTAATAGCTAATTGTTAGTTTATGATATACCCTTTTCTTCCTTTTTCTGTTATGGCCCAACTCCTAAAAAGGTCAGTAGGATTCTGAAGGGCATGGTTGACTAATGAGATTCTCGTCACACTCAAAGAATATGCTCATTAGTTAGATGGGAACCCACTCAACTGGGAGACCTAATTTCTGTTTAGAGTATGAATAGAATCCAGTCTGGGTGAGCCTTTACCAGAGGGAAGAACCCCCTGTCCTTGATTCTTTTCATTAAAGGGAAGGGCAACCTAGCTCATAAAGGAGAAAGCTAGCTGGAGAGGTCTGAATAGAAATAGCTTCCCCTGATAAGTACTTTGAGGCAGCTGAGTCTCATGAACAAACCAAGCCCTCAGAAAGAAGAGCTGAACAATTTTAGCCCACCTCTCTTGAAATCTTCATCAATCAGGGTTGATTTTCACTTGTCATGGGAGTTCCCTTTCAGCATAGATTTAAGGTGTTTCAGGTTCTCCCTTGTAGAGAAACCATTGACCATCAATTTATTGATTGCTGGTTAACCAAATTAATAAATTAATTATGAATCACCCAGAAATTCTGTCTCAAAGTTCTTATTCATCATAATCCTCTTAATAAACAAAGGACTCAGAGAAACAGATACTATATAAAAATGCCGGTATTGCACTTTATGGTGCGGCTGTGAGAAACCATGCTAGGAAACTTGGTTTATTTCATCTATTCTTCATGCATAAGCAAAAGAAAGGTAAGATGGAATGCTCAATACAGCAGTGTTCAAAAAATAGTGAACAGAGGCCATTATGATATCAAGATAGGCCATTCATCTTCCACAATGGGCTATCAAAATAGTTAAGGAGATAATGTCTCAGTCTTACTAATTTGAACACTAAAATATTCTTTCATCATTTAAAATCAGGCCTTTTCAGATGATATTCTGGATATAAGCTGACACATTCATTGGAATAAATTTTGACTAAGAGCCTATCCCTGCAACTGGAGTAGCCAAAGTAGAGAAGAATGTTGAACTCTAGCCAGCAGAAGGTAATAACTCTGTAAAAATGACCGGGTGAAGTGACAGGGTCACATCATTTTAACCCCCCCTCCCCCAAATTCTTACTAATTTGAGTCATTAGAATTGAATAAGTAGATTCAAATATTGAAAGGAGAGGAGAAAGACAAAACTTTTGATAACATGAGTCAGAATTTTAGAAATAGAAAAGTTGTTAGTATTAAATCCACCTCACACACCACCAAATGTGGTGTGTGAAAAGATTGATGGATTTAGGGTCAAAAGGCCCAAGTGAAAATTCTAATGCTGCAATTTATTACCTGTGTGACAATATCCCTGTTCCTCAGCTTCTTCATCTGTACAAGAAGAGTTTAAAAAGAGTCTTGTGGTATAGGAAAAAGAAAAAGTACACCCACTCTGCAGACAGATGAAGCTGGGTTCAAATTACACCTTTGAAGCTTATTACTAGTGTAACTTTGTGTAAGTCATATAACATCCACTGATCTCTGTTTCCTCATGTGTAAAATGAAGGAATTGGACTAGACGGGCTCTGAGGTTCATTCTTAGACATGCTCAATGATTTTATGAAATGTGGTTGCTATTCAGTTGTTTCAGTTTTGTCCCAATCTTTCTTGACTCCATTTGGTATTTTCTTGGCAAAGATGCTTCAGTGGTTTGCCATTTCCTTTGCCAGTTCATTTTAAAGATGAGGAAATTGAGGCAGACAGAATTAGGTGACTTGCCCAGAATTCCATAGCTAGTGTCTGAGGCCAGATTTGAACTCAGGAAGATGAGTCTTCCTGACTCCAGTCCTGCAGCTTTATCCACTGAGCTACCTAGCTGCCTAATCTTACAAACATGTAGTCTCTAAAGTCCCTTTAGGGAGATATTAAATCTAAATCTATACTATTTCATTTTAGGTATGTAGAAAATGAGGCCTACAGATAGGGAAGTATTTTATCCAAAGACAGATTGTCAATAGTGGTGTCAGAAGAGGTACTTAGGACTATATGACACCTAGTCTAGGAACCTTTCCATTTCAGCATGCCTGATCAGAGCTTGTTAAACCATGTGATGAGTGCTGAAGATAACAACAACAACAAAAGTGAAGTACTCTCTGTCCTCCAGGGCCAAAGTGATCAAATAACTCCTCCAGTTACATAGCCAATGAGTGTCAAAATCATTATATGTGCTATCTTTCTTTGTTAAAATTTTTGGTCCTGGACGACAGGGAATGCTTCACTTTGTTGTTCTTATCTTAATGTCATATAGTCCTAGTTAGATATAGAGGGAGTATGGTGTAATAATTGACAGCTTTACTTAGAACCAAGAATACTTGGGTTGACATTCTGCTTCAGACACAGTATTAACTGTGTCACTATGGAAAGTTGTCATTTCATTTATTTCTCAATGCTGTATGCAACTCTTTTAGGCTCTTTATGCCTCTCTTTTTCCTATTACCACATTAGTGGTACACGAGTTTCAGATAAGCTATATGTCACTTTTAGAGATTAACTCTGAAAGAAAGAAATACTGAAGAAGTAAATTTCAATAGGGTAGAATTATGGGGGAGGGAATGGATTGGGCCTAGAGGAAGAATTACTTGAAGAAGGACTAAAATTAGGGTCAGAGGTAAACAAATTCCAAATTCTTATGTGAGGAAATTTTCAAGTGCCTCAGTCTATTCTTATGATCTTTACCTATTCCTGTGTACCTCTGGTCCTGACCATTCCTCCACCCAAGCCTAATAGTCATCTTTCTTCTTCTAAATAGTAACATCTCACCTTTATATTGGCTTTACAATTTTAACAAAGAAAGATAGCATATGTAATTATTTTTTCTGGATGTGGAGAACATTTCTCATCATGAGTCCTTTGGAATTACCTTGGATCATTGTACTTCTGAGAAGAGTTAAGTCAATATTATCATGATTCTAATCTTTCTGGTCAGCTTTCCAATGGTCTATTACCCATGTTAAACTGTGTATCCTGTAGATATCAATATATCCCAAACCAAACTCATTATCCTTCCCAAACATATACATCAAATCTGTCTTCCTTTCAAACCTCCCTACTTTTGAGGACCTTACTGTCTTCCTAGACTACAGGGTGACAACCCAGTTGTCACCCTTGACCTCTCACTCTCTTTCACCCTCCCCACCAAACTGTTGCAAAGGCCTGTCAACTTTACCTTTGTAAAATCTCTAAAATATGCTTTCTTCTCACCTCTGACACTGTAAAAATTCTGGAGCAGACCCTCATTAATTCAGACATGGATTATTGCTAAATTCTGCTGGGTGTTTTCCTTGCCTCAAGTCACACTTCACTACATTCCATCATCCATTCAGCTGTGAAAGTGATTTTTCTGAAGTACATCTGACCATGTCACTTCCTCCCCAATAAATTCCAGTGTCTTCCTATTGCCTCTAGGATAAAGTATGTTTTTCTCTCTCTGGTCTTTAAAGCCTTTCACAGGCTCTGTCACACACCTTTCTACTTTTCTTATATCTTATACTGCCCCTACCCCAGGTACTCTTCAATCTTGGCCTAATTATTCCAAGAGTAAGCCAATTTATCTCCAGACTCCAGGCATTTTCACTGTCTGATCTATGGAATAGTCTCCTTTCTAATTTCTGCCTTCTCACATCTCTGGATTCCTTGAGGTATCAGTTAAAAACCCCACATTCCATAGGAAGTATTTAAAATATTTAATTCCAGTGTCTTCCCTCTTTTATTTTTTCCCATTTATCTATATATATTTTTCTTCTATATATATTTTTGCTTGTTATATTCCTCATTAGATTGTGAGCTCCTTGGAGACAGCGATTGTCTTTTGTCTCTTTTTTGTATCCCCAGCACTTATCACAGTACCTAGCACATAGTAGGTGTGTAATAGTTTATGCACTGGGTACAGAGAATATTGGTCTTTTTTCTTTCTTTGGATCCCCAGACCTTAACACAGTGACTGCCATACAATAGACAATTAAGAAATATTTATTGACTGAAGTACTGACTGTCTTTTCTTTTGGTGTCTTGTTGCTAAGTGATCTCTGGGTTGACCATGCCAAAGCTAACATCTTCATATTATGAATACATTTATTTTGAAACTTGTGTGGTTGGTAAATACTCTCTCCTAGAGGCTCTCAATTGGATAAAATTGCCAGAGTTGGAAAAGCTCAGTTTGAGTGCCAGTTTTGATACATTATGTAATGCTAGATTTAATGCTGTATAAGCTATTTATATTTCTTGAGCCTCAGTTTTTTATCTATAGAATGGATTGATACTTTATAAGATTATTATAATGGGCCTACTGTGAAAACTTTGAAATCTATATTTTGATGAGTCAACCAGGAGTTGATTAACATAGTGAATTACTTTAACCAACCACCCCCCCCTTATTTGGCCACCAGCCAACTAACCTGAGGGACCTTCTTGTCCCTCCCCCACTGTCCCCTTAGGCAATCTCCCTTTCTTTTAAAAAAACCTTAACATTTATCTTGCTGGTCAGAGAAAAGCCAGTCAATTTTAAACTGCACCATGATTGAATATTTGGCTCCCCCCTTGTATATTCTAATTGGCATATTTCAGGACAGCATATTGTCCCGATTTAAACTATTGGCCTGCTCAATATTTATTCATAGCATTACTGGTTTCCTCCTCACAAACACAGTAAAAAACTCTTTGGAACAATGTTATGGGAGTGTTTATCTTTCCCACTGAGCACATATTCAATATTACTTGAAGCATTACAACTAAATTTGAACTTTACTATACTACTATAATCATAGGTCAAATGGCTATAATTTTTATTCTTGTTATTATCATTATTGCAATGTGATAGTTTTTCCAAAAAAGCTGTAAAGAGAGGATGGGATATGACCATAGTAGACCACGTATTCAGAGGGATACCAGAACAGCTCCCTCTATTGGAGATGACTTGAGTTCAGAAACAGATTTAGACCAGTCTTTAGAATAAGATCAACACAAACTGCTGCCCCTGCAGGATGTTACAAACCATACCTGCAGAGGAGGACATATAGCCCATTCAGTCCAAAGGATCTGAGTGCATGGAAGAAACTTATACCTAGGTTTCATCAGAATCTAAAGTCAGTAACTTTGCAGTTAAGGTCTATATTTAATACACATCAACCCACTTGGGCCAATGTCACTTGTCTTACGGCAATTATACTAACCCCAAGTGAAATTGTACATATTGTCACAGCAGGAAATTCCTTAGTAGCCTCCTCAGGAGAAGCTTCCACAGAATGGCCTCTCCAGGAGCCAAATTGGGATTATAACGATCCACAGCAATTCCAAGAATTAAAAAATGCTAGGGAAACACTACTGAAAGGAATTGAATCCTGTTCTAAGAAATCTGACAACTGGCAAAAATTTTTAAAACTTGCTCAGGAGCCTAATGAACAACCTAATAGATTTTATGATAGACTTTGTGAAGCTGCTAGGCTACATAAACTCCATGAAGCAGGAGTTGCTGTACAAGCTGATCCTTTAGACTTTTCCTTGCATGATTTAAGTCCTGGAGACAATGTATGTATTAAGAATTTTCAGAAAACCAGTGGAACCCAGCCTGCTTGGGAGGGACCTTTTCAGGTATTATTGACAACTCCAATTGCTATTAAAATTGGAGGAAAAGAATCTTGGATTCATTGTTCCCACATGAAGCCCGCACCATTTGTGGGTAAAGTAATTTCAGATAAAACTCAACCAGCTCCTAAAGAGCCAAGAAACCAAATGGAACCCAGGGGGTAATAGACAGTTACAATTTGCAAGCATTATCACTCAATTGCAAACCCTGGCACTCAAACTCCATAAGGTATAAGGAGATGGAAATTATCTTTTCAGAGCCCTCAGAGAGCAGTTGGAAGGTCATTCAAGAAACCATCTCAAACACAGACAAGAAACTTTTAATTATATGCTCAGTCATAAAGACTTTGAGTCTTTTATAGAAACAGGTATTCCCTTTAAATAATATGTTGCTGATTTGAAAAAAAGCTGGTACTTGTTCTGGGAATGATGACATTGTAGCCTTTGCCAAACATAACCAACTGAATGTAATCATTCACCAGTTGAATGAACCTCTATGGCAAATTTGTGGCACAGAAAAAGTCGACGCTAAAGAACTCCATATTTTCTACCATAATGGTCATTATGACAGCATTAGAAGAATCAATGATGATTCAGAAACCCCTGCCACTTTGGCATGCAGCGAATTGAGGAACCAGTTTAAAAAATGTGGTGTACCTCAAATTCTAGCATTATAAGCTTTTACCTTAAACAAGCTTTTCCTCCTACAGGTGAAGAACTTCTCCACCAAGAGCACATGGCTCTGTCTTCTAGAAAGCGTTATTGAACCTTATTGCTTGATTTATAAGGCAATTAATGAACATATTGAGTCTCACTGATGTTTTATTTCCTTTTGATAAATTGTTTATCATTTCAAGTATCTGTTATTGTCATTGTACTAGATAGAGAATTCATGGACAAGATGATGTGGTTTACTTGCTTAATGAAGATTCTGTAATAATGTTTAATAATATCAGCCATTTACATTCATTTATCATTTGTATGTCATTGTGACTACCTATACTCTGGGTATAGTTTGGGATTTTATATATATATATATATATATATATATATATATAGTTATGCAGTGTAGCACGCATTTTTACCATCAAATTGTCTTTGGTGACATTAATATGGGATTTGTGTTTTATGGAAACTTACCATTTCAGAGACTAATTGCTCTTACAATGAGCTTGATGGAGTTGGTTCAACTCCACATTGCAGACCTTGGAGAGAATGTATGTACAACAGGAGGAGAGACAGGTACATGTAAGATACCCTGATGGAGGCTGAGATAACATCCAAATAAATTCAGGAAGTCCATAGTTTGCTTAAGAGAGCAGCTTTGTAGAGCACAATTGCTTGACATAGTCCAGTTTCTTCCTCTCTCACTCCAAAAATGGTCTGGCATCATGTTAGCCCTAACACATGCACCTGGTTTAACTTAACTTGGCTTTTTCACTCAATCTGGTGGCATGGTCAGAATCCATCCACCTGAGGCTTAGCACAATTATTAGATGTCCATGCACCATGAGATGTGGTATGATAACCTTTCCATAACATTTTCAGGTGTCATCATAACTAATTTTAGGCTTGATCCAGACATATAGTGGTAAAAAGTATTAGTAATATCATAACTGTCTCAATTTTGTATTGCATATGGATTTGTGTATCCTCCAAAAGGGGAACTCCAATATGCTGTATATATCAAGTTTAAATTTGTTTTGTATATTTTGAAGAACTTTCATTATTTAATTTGAATATTTTTGGACAATGCTATGCTAAAGATTAATGAAAACCCAGCAGTTCCAGAGACAACTAGACATCCAGAGACAGCCACAATCCAGACCAGGGTCCAGTTCCCCTGATGACATCTCAACCTTCCTTTGAAGACAAGATTTTAAGGATTTCAAATGGACATTTTTGTTTTTGTTTTTCCTTCTGTTACTATATACATCATCTGTAATATGTATTTTCCCTTTCTTATATTGTTATTAGTATATGGTTTGTTAGCATTGGTTATGATATTCTGTTATTTTTTTTTATCATTTATGGTTCCATCAAGGAAACACCCTGTTTTTCTTGACAAAGCAAAGGAGGGAATGTAAAGAATTAATTGTTGTTTGAGGTTTTTATGATCCCATCTTTTGGCTAGAATTTTTACAAAAAACCTTGGCATACACACTGGCCTCTGGGGCTCTGCAAACGGCACGGTGCTCCACCTACTGGTTGTAGTTGTCACCATGGCATTGGCACCTCACGTCATCACCGCTCCCCAATGCCTACATGGGCCTGGCAAAATTATAATGATTGGAAGCCCAGTGAGGGCAGTCATGTGACTGTCAGAGTGGCCAGCCAATTGGTTGGGGGCTATGTGTGGTAAGCCTGGGGTCTGCTGGGAAGAAGGGAGGTATTTTTGCTATTCTAGCTTGAAGCTGGAAGGTGACAGGACACTGCTGTGTGTTCTCACCTGATTCCTGGGCAGTGGTGTTGTTCAGGTTGTATAATTTCCTTTTCCCCATTTTATTTCCTTTGCCTTGATCCTACTGATCCTATTTGTGTTTTTTAAGTTTGTTCTTGTTAAATAAATCCTGCTCTGTTTTGAGGGAGGCTGTCTGTCTCCTTCCTTGCCCCAATATTGTGGGGAGGTGCTTAGCTAACACTCCCCAATTAAAAATTGGTCCCCACAATATATATTGACTAGTTATTTTCTGTTAGATTACATGCTCCATAATGGCAGGAGTTATATGTGTGTAAAGAAAATGAGTTAGGGCAGCCTGAAGAAGTTAACAAATCAATAAGCATTTATTTAGTTCTTACTCTATGCATTCAGCATTGTGCAGAGTGCTGGGAGTACAAATAGAAGCTATGAGAAAGATAACTTTGATACCTCAAGGAATTTACATTCTTATAGGAGAAGATAACAAATAAAAAGTTCTATGTGGGGGAAATGAAGTGAGCTTTAATTGTCCCTGAACATAGAAAGGGAGATTAAATGGAGATTCCATGCAGGAGCTCATCCACGTAAAGAAGGGGCTAGCTGCAGGGGCAGAGGCATCTGTAGGCTGAGAAAACTACTGAGAATGTGCTGAAAATTCCCACTGATCCTTGGGAATGCTTCCCTGTGGTATAGTAGCACATCCAGGTGCTAAGCTCCTCTATGGCAGGAATTTCACGTAAAACTTTGTATGTCACCCAGTATATAGAATAGCACTCCAAATACTGCAAAATACAACAGGTAAGCTTACTAAATGTTTGATTGAATGAAATGTTTACCACCCCCTTCTCATATAATACAGGAAGAAATTAAGGGAGGAAAAATCAAAGCCATGATCACAGATTAGAAGTAGCAAATCAGCAAATCTTTCCCAACATTGCCCTCCAAATAATTTTAAAATAATGACATTTATCAAATTTTCAAGCAGCAGAGACAAAAATGGTCAGGGTCATTCATTTCTCTAGCCTAAAACAAATTAGGAGGTTAGTAGGAGATTTCTGTGGTAGTCAGTCCAGAGTACACAGGATAACATCAGCATTGGGCCTTGGAGGAAGCAGTGATAGCAGCAATAGCAGCAGCAGCTTTGAAAGCTCTCCGTCCAGAGACAGAAAAGGGCCCAGACAATTGGTCAGAAAGAATTTACAGAGGACTCTTTGTTGGCAGTGGGGGTAGGTGGTGATGATTTGCAATTTTATTGTCCACACAGAATTCTTGGTCATAGTTCTAAAGGAGAGGGGAACTCTAGTGCTTACAGGTGCAGGAGAGCAGGGGACCTAGTAATAGATTGAGGGCCAAGAGGAGCAAAGGAGCAGGGGCCCTTCCTTCATAAAGATGTGTAAGGGAGTAAAATTCTAGCTATACTATCTAAAATCTAATGAGTGGTTGCCAATAAATTATAAGCTTTAGCAAGAGTATTTAAGTGTTTAAGTATTTATTAAAGAGCATTAGAATCAGAGAGAAAGGTAAAAATCTAACTATTTCTAAGAGACCCCATCACCCAACCCACCATGGCAAGGTCAGGAACAAAAGAGGAAGAACCCCTCTGCCAGTGTCCACCTCCTCCTTTGTGTCCTCCTCCCAGAAATGGGAGGCTCCTCAAGTTGATTGGCTGGTAGCTTTGATAAACAGTACCCACGAGCAAACGTCACTTCCTGATGCCAAGGAACTGACCACATGGCTTGCCCTCAGACACCTTCTCCTCATGGCAGAACTTTCCTACAGTAGCTCTCCAGCAGGTGGCATCACTCCAATCATTACACAAATCAAGGAGAAAATATTACAAGGAGCCAAAAAAAGAAAGAAGGAAGGAAAGAAGGAAGGAAGGAAGGAAGGAAGGAAGGAAGGAAGGAAGGAAGGAAGGAAGGAAGGAAGGAAGGAAGGAAGGATGGAAAGAAAGAAAGAAAGAAAGAAAGAAAGAAAGAAAGAAAGAAAGAAAGAAAGAAAGGAAGGAAGGAAGAAAGGAAGAAAGAAAGAAAGTAATCATTAAAATATTGTGAATCATTCCAATTGTTACAGTTGATAGTGGAGACAAAGAGAACAGAGACAGAACCTCTGCCTGGATCACACCATCTTGAAAGCACTGAAGACTTCTAGACAAACAGAACTAGCTCTGAAAGTAGCAGTATGAAAAAGCCTGAAGCTTAGCACAAGGCATTCCCAGCCATAGGTGAGCCGAGTCCAACTTTATCATAAAGTTCAAATTCAAGAAATAAACCAGAAAAAATTAGCAAACAATAACAAAAATGAACATGACCACAAAAAGCTACTATGGTAGAAAATCTGGGAAAAGAAATGAAAATGATGCAAGAAAATTATGAAAAAAAATTAACAGCTTGGTAAAAGATGTACAAAAAAATGCCAAAGAAAATAACAGCTTAAAAAACAAAATTGGCCCAATGGTAAAAGAGGTACAACAAAAAACATTGTAGAAAGAATCTCCTTAAAAAGCAGAAGTGTCCAAGTGAAAAAAGGGGCACAAAAGGTCACTGAAGAAAATAGTTGCTTGCAGGCTAGAATTGGGCCAGTGAATTTAATATGTCTTCAAGACATCAATAAACAATGAAACAAAATCAAAAGAATAAAACATAGAAGAATATCTGAAATATCTCATTGAAAAAAAACTGACCTGAAAAATTGCTGCAGGAGAGATAATTTAAGATCCCGGAGTGAAAACTCTCAGAAATATTATACCCAAATTCACAAGCTTCCAAATGTAAGGGGCTAAAATCCTAGCTATACTGTCTAAAATATCTAATGTGTGGTCGCCAATAAATCAGAAGCTTTAGCAAGAGTATATAAGTATTTATTAAAAAGCATTAGGATCAGAGAGAAAGGCAAAAATCTAACTATTTCTAAGAGACTCCATCATCCAACCTGCATTGGCGAGGTCAGGAACAAAATAGACCCAATGCTTCCTTCTTCCTCCCAGAAGCCTCCTGTGAAACTGGGAACATCCCATCCACAAGCACACACAGCTCCAAGCTAATTGGCTGATATCCTTGATTGACAGTACCCACAAGCAAACATCACTTCCTGACACCAAGGAAAGCCTCATGGCTTGCCCTCAGATGCCTTCTCCTCATGGCGGAGCTTTCCTACAGTAACTCTCCAGCAAGTGGCATCACTCTAATCGTTACACAAATCAAGGAGAAAATATTACAAGGAGCCAAAAAAAAAGAAAGAAGGAAGGAAGGAAGGAAGGAGAGAAAGAAAGAAAGAAAGAAAGAAAGAAAGAAAGAAAGAAAGAAAGAAAGAAGAAAGAAAATAATCATTAAAATATTGTGACGCCACAGTCAGTGTCACACAAGATTTAGCAGCTTCCACAGAAAAGAGGAGGGCTTAGAATATGATATTCCAGAAGTCAAAGGAACTAGTATTACAAGCACAAATAATAGGCCTAGCAAAACTGATTATAATCTTTCTGAGGAAAATGGAAATTTTATGAAATAGAGGACTTTCATGTATTCCGATGAAAAAAACACAGCTGAATAGAAAATTTGACATTCAAACAAAAGGTCCAAGAGAAACAAAAAAAGAGAAACTTGAAAGAGAAATCATAAGAGATTCAATTAAGTGAAATTGTTTATATTCCTATAGGGGAAGCTAATACATATAATTCTTAAGAACTTTACCTGTATTAGGGCAGTTAGAAAAAGTCTACAAAGACAGTTCTAGAGTATTTTTTCTTTGCCTTGGGCAAACTGAGATCTGTGAAATGTCTTAGCCTTTTTTTGTTTTTGTTTTTGTTTTTGGTGGGGCAATGAGAGTTAAGTGACTTGCTCAGGGTAACACAGCCAGTAAGTGTCAAGTGGCCAAGGCTGGATTTAAACTCAGGTCCTTCTGAATCCAGGGCTGGGCTTTATCCACTGTACCACCTAGCTGCCCCCAGGCCTTGGCTTTTAAAAGGCCAGTTCTCCAGGGCCATCTGCACTCAGCCTGAGCTATATCTTGAACTGTGCCCAGATGACTCCAGAGGAGAGAGTGAGGCTCGTGACTATGCAAAGTCCTGTCCCCCTTAAGTCCAATTCATTGTATGTCATGACATCACCTCCCCAATGCCATGGTCCTCTTTGAGAACAAAGAACATACAATAACAAAGACAGTGTTAGATATATGAGTCAATTATGTTGAAGCAACCTCAAAAAATTGAAGGATTGAGAAAGAGATGCACTGGGAGAAGGGTAAAGTGAGAAGTGGAAAGGGTAAAATTATTTAACATAAACAAAACATGAAAGGAAGAGCTTTTGTAGTAAAAAGGGGAATGGGAGTGAGTGGGCAATGTTTAAACCTCAATCTCATTTAAATTATTTCAAAGAGGAAGGAATATAGGCATGCACACATATTCACCCAGTTGCTTATAAAAATCTATTTTTTCCCAATAGGTTAGCAGGAGGGGAAGGGGATAAGAGAAAAAGAATGTTGATAAAATGGAGGTCAGATTAAGGAAGGCAGTGGACAGAAGCAAAAGATACTTTTGAGGAGGGATGGGAGAAAGAGAGAGAGAAGAGAGACAGAGACAGAGAGAGAGGGAGGGAGAGAGAGAGAGAGAGAGAGGGAGAGAGAGAGAGAGAGGACAAACAGAAGAAAACAGGATGAAATGAAATGCAGTTAATAATCATAACTGAATGTGAATGGGATGAGCTTACCATGAAACAGAAGCAGATAACAATTAGGATTAGAAACCAGAATCTAATAATATGCTATTTACTAGAAACATACTTGAAACAGATAAATACACATAAAGTAGTTGGAGAATCTATTATATTTCAGCTGAAGTACAAAAGACAGGGGTAGCAATCATAATCTTAGACAAAGCAAAAGCAGAAATAGACCTAATTAAAAGAGATAATCAGGGAAACTATATTTTGCTAAAAGGTACTGTAGACTGTATAAAAAATCAATAATAAGTTTCTCTAAAAAAGGTCTCATTTCATAAATATATAGGAAAGTGAGTCAAATTTATAAAAAATAAGGGTCATTCCCCAATTGATAAATAATCAAAAATTATCTGTAGCCAGTTTTCAGAAGAAGACATCAAAGCTATCTATAGTCATATGAAAAAAAAATGCTCTAAATCATGATTGATTGAAGAAATGCAAACTAAAATAACCCTGAAGTTCCACCTCTTAGAAATGACAGGTGTTGGGAGGGATAACGGAAAATTTATACACAATGAATTTTTAGTGGTGAACTGGTCCACCCATTTTAGAGAACAATTTGGATCTATTGCCTAAAAGGTTATCAAACTCTGAATACTCTTTTACCCGGTAATACCACTACTAGGTATTACCACAAAGAAACCAAAGAAAAAGGAAAAGGACCTATATGTACAAAAATATTTAAAATCCCTCATTTTGTGGTGACAAAGAATTAGAAATTGAGGGGATGGTCATTATTTAGGGAGTAGCTGAGTGAGTTGTGGCCTATGATTGTGATAGGCTATTTTACTATAAGAAATAATCAGGTGGATGGTTTCATCTATATATACTGATACAAGTGAAGTGAGCAGAACCAGATGATTGTACATAGTATCAGCAATACTGTAATAATGATCAGTGGGCAGTTATGTGAGACAGTGAATAGAGCACTTGCCCTGAAGTTTGGGAAAACTGAGTTCAAATCTCACCTCAGAAACTTACTAGTTGTGTGACCCTGGGCAAGTCACTTAACACCAATTGCCTTAAACATCAGGGACCATCTCCAGTCATCCTGATATATATCTTGCCAGTGGACACAGATGGTTCTGGAGGAAAGAGTTAGTTTAGTGACCTTGAACAGTCCTCCCTTACTTAAAGCCAATTCACTGCAAATAATGACATCCCCCTTGATGTACTGGTCCTGTTTGAGAACTAAGGACAAACAATAATGATGATCAACCGTGAAAGACTTAGCTACTCTGATCAATAGAATGATCCAAGAAAATTTTAAAGGACACATGATGAAAAATGCTATCCATCCCCAGAGAAACAACTGATAAACTCTGAGAATTGAAGTATAGTTTTCTTACTTTTTATTTTTCTTAGGGTTTTTTGGTACAATATGGCTATTATGGAAATTCTTTGCATCATTTCACATGTATAATTGAAAACATATTTCTTGCTTTCTCAGTGGATGAGGGAGAAACAACAGGGAGGGAGGGAATTTGGAACTCAAAAATATTTTAAAGATTAAAAATAAATATATTTTTAAAAAAGAAATAAAGTGGGGATTTTATGAAGGTAAAGGGAATTGAAAGGTATAGCATTCTATAGCATGCTGAACCTGCCTTTTTCAGCTCTCCACACAGCTTATAAAGAATGTTCTCTTAACAAGAAAGTACCAGAAATAGACTCTGAAGTCTCACCAATTTAAATCATAATCCCATTTCTTGCTATCTATAGCATCTTTTGGGAGCTGGGCTTTCTGAATACTTGCATTGATCTGTCCATTATTTTCCTAACCAGCAGGATGCACAAGGATATGATTTTGTTCACTTTGGCAAAATTATTTGCCTCTTCTAACTAGAAACCATTGCTCCCATAGGAAATAATCAAGACTAGAAGCATTATCCACAGCTGCAGGTGGGAAGAGGAGTTTGTTAGTCACTCAGCAGGTGGTTTCTCACTCTTCTCTGCTCCTTTCCCCTTCATCCCTCTTTTCCCTGCCTCCACCACTGAGCACACATGCGCCCATCCTAGTCCATTTGTAGTTAGGATGGGAGAGTAAGTTAATAAGCATATATTCCTCTGGCAGCTTTGCTTTAAAATGTTCCAAGACTTCTTAAATTAGTCAGCTCAGTTCTCAGTGGTATTTTTATGGATGTTGGGAATAATAGTAGTTAATAGCTAGTGTTTATATAGGGCTTACTAGCACTTTACAATTATTATCTAATTCGATCATCACAAAAACCCTGGGAGGTTGGTACTGAAATTATCTTCATTTTACAGTTGAAAAAACTGAGGCAAAAAAGTTTTTCAGATCACACAGCTAGTATGCTTCTGGGCTGGATTTGAACTGGGGTCTTCTTGACTTCAGACCCAGTGATCTATCCACTATGCCAAGTAGCTAGAAACCCCCTTTAATTACAGCCTATCCAGTCGCTTCACTGGAGTCACTTGCCATTTTATTTAAATGTGGCAGAGTGGTTCAAATTGTCAGCCTCAGTTTTTCTTCCAAAGTCATTGAAGTTCAGTGGCAAGACAAAAGTCAAGATGACTGGTGATGGCCTGGTATGCAGTTGACGATCTTGGTATCTTTGATGTCTGACCAATCTCTAAGCATTCCATAGAACCTGCTTCTGCCATCTTCATATCTGTTGGAACAAATTGTTCTCATCTGTCCATTCCATCAGAAGTCTTCATATGCTTGGGGCTGTGACAGATAAAATAATTATGAGAGACACACATTTTGGACAAGCTTATCAACTTATCGATCTCTATCTATAAGGGATTGACAAAGGAACTCCCTTGCATCTTGTGGTCCAAAAAGGCTACTTTCTTCAGATTCTTATCCTTTCTGTTAGGAGACAGATCATTATACATCAATCAAATCTAATTGGTTAACATGATTAAAGGTGGACTACATCAGGTCAGAGGAACGGAGTTTTTTTTTTTTTAATTCTGGACAATATCTCCCTATATGATAATCAATCCAAAGAATTCAGACCCTACCCAGACTGAGTTAGCATGCTTGCTTCTATCTGAGTGTAGTCTTGAGGGGGACAGGAAGTCTGGATGATGACATTTAACTTAAAGGGAGATCTGAAGTTCCCCATGATATTGTTCATTAATAATTATTTTCTCACAGGGTAGATACCACCCCCCCAATACCAATGGGTTTGAGGCCTGTCAGTTACCCTCAACCTGGTTTAGCCTGTCTGCTGAAATGATATACTGGATATATGGCCACTGTACATGATTCTTGGAACAACAAGTGAGAATTGTGTCAAGTAGACACCAAAGTTGGATGAGCAGCCCTGAAAAGGGCTCAGTAAGCTCTCATACAAGGGGAAGTAGTTTTCCCTGAATGCCCCACTATACTACCTACCTGTCTCAACAGCCCTCTGAGTGACTTTGGGCATGTTAATTCATCAGTTTGGCATTTCTAATTGCTGTAGGAGGACAGAAGGAAGAAACAGAAGGAAAGAAAAAGCTACTTAAACATTTACCATACCTATCTATTTTTTTAACTGGAGTCCATGAATTTGTTTTTGTGTAATATTTTGATTACCATATTTCAATATTATCTTTGTAATCCTATATATTTTATTTCATACCTTTAATGACTTTCTCCTGAAAAGAGGTCCCTATGCTTCACCAGACTGCAGAAGACATGCATGGAAGAAAAAAGGTAAAGAATTCTTGCCTTAGAATGTATTTAATTTCACAGATCAATACTTCAGAAAACTCATAGGATCATACATAGATTTGGAGTTGTAAAATTTAAAGATCATGAAGTTTAATTTCTCATTTTTCATATATGAACAAAATGAGGACACAACATTTTAAAAGATGGGAACCATGATTGAATCAGTGGGTCCTTTCCTCACTGTCACTGATCCCAGACCCAGTGGATCTCCCGTTGGAGGGCCTAGTTTCAAATCCCAGTTCTGCTACTAGTGATTTGCTGTGACCTTGTGTAAGTCAGTTTAATTATGGATCTCACTTTCCTCATCTAGTCAAATAGGACTACTGTACTTGCAAAGGCAGTCCTATACATAGGGGCTTTTGTTTGCTTATTTCCTCCTAGGTATCTAATTAGGGGCTTCAAGCCATTAAGCAGGGATTGTTCTATAGCTGCTTTTATTCATGTTTCTAATATATTGTCAAGCTTTAATTTTGCACATTACAATGGACAATATATCTCAAGCTGTGGAGACTTGAGGTGGAATGCTGCATTGAAATGGAACTCTGAAATATGATGGTTAAAAACAAGGGAAAGAGAACTTGGGGAGGGCAAAGATTATTTCTCCTCTTCCCATCCCATGCCTTTAAAGGCAGTGTGCCTAGCTAGTGGGGCCTTTCAAAGACAAATATAATTTGCATAGAGCCAACCAGCCTTTCATCTATTTCTTCTCTGCATGTTCATGTGATAAAACTTTAGCAGCAAGGTTGCCCATTCTTTGATCAGGCGCCAGGCCCAGGATGCAAGTGATGAACACTGAGAAAGCTGGGTGAGACCAGGAGGTATATCTAGAGGAGAGTGATTGGCAGTTACATCAGCAAACAGAGAAGGAACCAGATTGGAGGCAAATGAGTAACAGCAGTAGCAAGGTGACATACCTTCAAGGACCTTCAAGATCCATTTTAGCTGTGGGATCTTTGAATTATTAATGTCTGTTGTTGTTGTTTTTCTCTTCAGCAAAAGATGCAGGAGATTTTCTTCTCAGTAACTAACTTAGTTGTTTCTTTTAACTCTAGGGTTTTAACTTGCCAAACTGCAAGGAGTTTGGCAGGAGATGACATAAGAAAAATTCTGGGTCTCCCAGTTCAAACCTGTTTTGTAGTATTTGAATTTATTATTTTTATTATATGGCATTTTTAAAAACTGTATATGGCATGCTTTTCTTTTTGTTGTAAATTACTTAAATTGAGATGCATCAGGAATGGGAGGAGGGACATATGTTTTGAGGAATAATAATGCATACAGAATCAAGAATCTGATTGGATAAATCCAGACAAAATCCTTAAACTAATAAGACAAGTGTCACCACCAAGGGATGGAGCAAGGATAGAGAGGAAGCTAGTTCTCCATGTGTCAGTAATTCCCTGGGTTGATATCAGTAAAATTGTCACATCTGTGAAACACACTTATTAGGTACATATACCAAAGATAGAAAACTACTCAATGCAGTCAACTAGTTCATTGAGAGAGGACGGGAGTGGAGGGGGTAGGGTAGGGAAGAGGTTGGAGAGGGGCATGATAAGTGCCTTCAAGGTTTTAAGGGATTGTTATGTAATATAGAAGATTGATTAAACATGTCCTTTTAGGCCCCAGAGAGAAAAAGTAGGAACAAGTTTAAGATTCAATGAGGTAAAGTTAGGCATGATGTCTGGGAAAGCAAAGGGATATTTTAACATTGAGAACTGATGCCTTAAGATGTGGTATATTCCTCTGCCCCCATGAGCTATTTTAAGTAGAGACTGGATGACCACTTATCAGGTATGTTTTAGCTTATAGTATTTTTTAGACTAAATGGTCACTGATTCTGTAATGTGAGAAAATAATGAGATTAAAAAGTAGAGATCAATATTAATAATAATAATAACGATCTTGAGTTATAAAAAAGGTTCAATTATATTCAGGTTATCCTGTTTATTAAGACATAGAGATGGATAACATATCTTAGAAAGATTTCCATCAAAAATGTGTTTGTTCAGGTTTTTTTTTTCCCTTAAGATTTTTTTTTTTTTTTTTGGTGAGGCAATTGGGGTAAAGTGACTTGCCCAGGGTCACACAGCTAGTGTCAAGTGTCTGAGGTTGGATTTGAACTCAGGTCCTCCTGAATCCAGGGCCAATACTTTATCCACTGTACCACGTAGCTGCCTCCCTTAAGATTCTTATTGAAGTGGTAAGCTTGAGAAATGTGGAGAATATACTTATCCAGGAACCTCATTTTTCTAGATAAAATAGAAATCACCATTATTGCCCTCCATAGCCATTTTGACAACAGCTGTGTTTGCCAACAAAATAAACTTTCCTGTAGGTTTATGGAAAAAAAAAAGCATACTACAGACAGCTCAATCTTTCTATTTCCATGATAATTCTATTGCTAATATAAAACTAGTATTATGGCTTGTTTACAGGCCTTGGCTGGGGAGAGATCTAAGATTTCAATTCTTATGTAAATCACATTTGCCCTGAAGCAGCTCCCAAAAAGGCACATCCAAGTTGTGATGTAATTCTCCAATTCACACACATTAGTGCTCCTTGTGAGTGGATCTCATTTTTCATGGAGAGACAATTAAAAAAAATGTACAGAGTGAATATTAAGCACAGGGTGCTCATGACTAGCTTAATTAGGCTGGCTATGTCCAAAGCCATCATCATTATATAAGAGACATTGCCCTCTGTTTAGAGGTCAAAGCGCTAACAAATCTCTTAGCTTCTGTGTACAAGCCTAGGATATTTACTTGTAGGAATCCTTTAATGGGGGAAAAAGTCAAGAAAAAGGACTTTTTTCTTTGTTTTTAGTGTAGAGCTGACTATATTCCTACCTCCATGATAATCAGTAGCTTTCCATCTCATAGCAGGAACAGAACATCATTTTAAGTAAAATGATAAAGTGAATTTTGTTGTTGAGTCATTTCAGATGTGTCTGACTCTCTGGGACCCTATTTGGGATTTTCTTGCCAAAGATACTGGAGGGGCTTGCCATTTCCTTCTCCAGTTCATTTTTACAGATGAGGAAACTGAGGCAAGCAGGGTTAAATGACTTGCTTAGAGTCACACAGCTAGGAAGTGTCTAAGGCCATATTCAAACTCAGGTCCTATTGAATACAGGCACAGTGCTCTATCTACTGTGCCACTTGGCTACCCTATGAAGTAAATAGCAGCATAGAATATGAATAGCAGCATGCTATGGTGAAAAAGCACTAGTGATGGAATGCAAAGGCATGGGTTCGAGGCCTGCCTTGTATAATGTTTAAAATCTAACTGTGATGTCTAAAACTTCTAATATGTGGGTGCCTTAAATTAGAAGATTTAGCATCAGTCTTTGGGCATTAAGCATTTATTAAAGCATACTAGGTATTAGAAAAAAGAGAGCACATGGAATTAAGAAAAGGCCTATCTAGCCTAGAGTTCCAGTCTGATCTGGTTCTTCTTCAAGTCCTCTGCCTGCTTCAACCACAAACTCCTCTCAAACTAAGTGTGGAAGCTTTTTTATAGGTCTGGAGAAGAGGCGGTCCTTACACACTGCTTCAAGCTGATTGGTAGGCATCATCAAATCCATTGGTTCACTGAACTTGAAGGTGGTTTTGAGTTGACTTCAAAGTCCTTAACTTCTGAGAACAATACCTTCTTAAGGACCAGCCAGGTGTCATCACAATCTAATTAATTTGAAGTAGGCTAATCAGCAAAGTCAATTACTCTCACTTAATTCAATCAGTTTACATTAATCTCTAAGTGAGCCTTTGAGTGTCGGCCAAATCCCATTATTTTCTCACACTTAGAGAGAGCTAAAGTGATGGTGGACACCTCCTTTACACACCCCAAACCTCAGATTTCTGGACTGTGGAGGTAATACTACCTGTGGTAGGCAGCTGAATGCTAAAGTGGGTAGAATGTTGGATTTGTAGCCCCAAAAACCTGAGTTTGAATCCTTCCTCAGATATGTGTTAGCTGTGTGATCCTGGGCAAGTCATTTAATCTCTCTCAGTCTCTTTCCTCAATAAAATAAGGATGATTACAGAGAAGCAAAGAAAGACTGACATAAAGTAAGGTAAGTAGAACCAGGAAAATATTCTACATAATGATTATAATAATGTAAATTGAAAGAACACCAATAGAACAATCAAAACTGAATCCTGTGAAATCTCTGCCTATTTTTGTAAAGGGCAATATTACTCTCATTCCCTCAGGCTTGAGGCCTGTTCACTATCTCTTACTTCCCCATATCCAGTCTATGAACAAGGCCTGTTGATTTTAGTTTTGAAACATCTCTCTTATACACCCCTTTCTTTCCTCTGACTGCAACCACTCCAATATAGTCCCTCATCACCTGATACTTAGATTATTGCAATAGTTTGATAATGGATGTGCCCAACTCAAGTCTCTCCCCATTCCAATACATCTACCATTCAGCCACTGAAGTGATTTTCCTAAAGCACAAGTCTGACTATGTCACTCCCTTCCTCAATAAATTCCAGGGGCTCCTCTTTGCCTCCAGTATCAAATAAAAAATGCCCTGTCATTCAAAGCCCTTCATAACCTAGCCCCCTCTTACTTTTCCAGTCTTCTTAATCCCTAGAATATAATCTTACATCCAATGACACTGGCTTCCTGGTTGTTCCAAAAACAAGACATTCCATCCCTCACCTGTAGGCATTCTCTCTGGCCGTCCCTCGGGCCTGGAAAGTTCTTTCTCCAAATTTCTAACTACTGACTTCTATGGCTTTCTTTACGTCACAGCTGAAATCATATCTTCTGGTAACTTCTCTCTCTTATTTCCTTTTCATCCAGTATGTAGCTCATTTGTATATGTTTGTTTGCATGTTGTCCCCAACTTTAAATTTTAAACTCCTTGAGGGCAGGGCATGTGATAAAACAGAGGTTAGGAAGTTGTATGTTATCCCACCTTCCCCATGAAAACCAACCTTTGTTGTTGGATTTGTCTCCAGCACCCCACCCCTACTCTTATCCCCCAATACTCCTTGATTCTGCCCATTCCTTCTGCTGTCTAAGCTCCTATCTTCTACTCTTAAAAAAAATAATTTTTGAAAAGATTTTTTGTGGGGAAATGAAGGTTAAGTGACTTAACCAGGGTCACATAGCTAGTAAGAGTCAAGTGTCTGAAGCCGGATTTGAACTCAGGTCCTCCTGAATCCAGAGCCAGTACTTTATCCACTGTGCCACCTAGCTATCCCTATCTTCTACTCTTTAGAACAATATATTGTCCAATTAGGGAAATTAAAAATTGACCACTGCCTGGGAAAACATGTGATGCAAAAACAGATAAGAAAGATATTATCAGGAAAATTCCTCACCCCACACCCCTGTTTAACCTCCCATGTTCATTTCTCTCTCCTGTCCAATTTATCCTCTACCAATGAGTTTCTTGAGGAATAATCTAATCTAACCATGCCACTCTTCTATTCAATAAGTTCTAGTGATTTTCTATATACTCTGGAATGAACTGTTAATTCATTCTTTTTTCATCCTTACATTTTCTATTTTTATAGAGGAAGTGTGATAACTGGCTAAAGAGTTGGCCTCAAAGTCAAGAATACCTGGATTCCAGTTCTGACTCTTTCTTGTACTGACCATGTGAGCTTAGGCAAATCACTCTACCTTTCAAGGCCCAAGAGAGATCTTGAATACCATAAGTTTCTAAGATGTTCCCCATTGCACTGATAGAGGGAGTTCTTTCTTTGTCTCTCTATACAAAGGTGAAATCACAGTCCCACTCCCTAATCTGTCCCTATTTTAAAAATGTTTTATAGTGCATATAATTATTAGTACAGTAAAAGAAGCATGTGATTTATAAAAAAAAAGCAACTATACACATATTCGAGGTTGCACAATAAAACTTTTTTCATTAATAGGTATACACAATTTAAAAAGCTTGGAGACTTTATTCAAAGTGTGTTTGAACTATACTGATCCATTGATCAGAAACTAACTTAGAACTCTTGCCCATTTTTCAACCTTGTCTCCTGTTGAATGATTGGTACTGTCAATCTGCACTAATTTCATGACCTTGTTATAATGGAGTTGACTCCCCAGGGAAGCATACACACTTGCTGAAATGCTGCTTATGCCATTTTTCCTCTTAGTATAGAATCAATAAGTAAATAAACAATATATAATAGAGAAAACAAAATGCATAAGAAAAGACATAAATACCCCTACAGAGTAGCTATGAGCTTTTTAATATCTTAGAAGTCCCACCCTTCTCAGCCCCCCATGCAAGACTGATTAGGAGTCAGGAGTTCGAGGACACAAAATTTAATCCTCCCTTGAGCAGACAAAGGAGTAAAATCAGGCTTCTCCTGTAGTGCTCTACTCATAATTCCCTTTTGCCTATTCATCAGGTCCAGACAAAGCAACTTGTAATGTGTATATCTGCCCAATGACTTTTAATTATTGGGATCTCGTATGTATTGGAACTCAGTAAAGTTGGCTGTGTCTTTAGTCACTGGCAAGGACCTCTGACCTCATCTAGCTGCAGGTAACCCATCACAGAGCACGGTTAATGGAGTTGGCAGCTAGCCTCTGTGAAAAACAGGACTGCTTTTGTCCTTGAATTCTTCTCAAATGTGAAAATGACCATTACTCTCTCCTCTGTCATAGTATCACATTATTTCTTCTTTGACTCCCTCAGATGGAAAACTCCCTACTACTCCTCACAGCAAGAGGAGGAGGGGGAATTGCAGAGCAAGAGACATTAAGGGTAGTTAGGGAAGGGATGCAAGGATAATGGCAGCCCGATTTCTGGCTGTAAATTCCACTAACTGTGGCCTGTGATGACACAGCCAGATGAGGTCAAAGGTCATTTCCTGTGATTATGTATCTGAGCCTTACATTACTACTGTAAAGCTGGTATTGTAGGCATTATCCTTATTTTGTATAGAAGAAAGAACAGCTAGTAAGTGCTTGGGGTGAGCTGTGAGCTCACATCTTTCTGAGTAAGTCTACAGTGCTGTACCCTCTATATTATGGTGGATCTGGGTAGCAGAAGCTAATGATGATGAATGAACATACAAAAGTGCTGACTTTAGAGAGGGAGGACATGGATTCAAACTCTGATGCTAATACTTATTTTCTGTGTAACCTTGGGAAAGTCACTTAAACTCTCTCAATTTCAGTTTCCTCATGCATAAAATGATAAACTTGAACTATATTGCCTCTGTAATCATTTCTAACTTTTAAACTGTTGTCTTGAGACAATAAATTTGATTCCATACCATGACCTCTTCAGTTTATCTCTGAAGATTAACTGGTTTTAAGAAGAACCATATCTGTATATCTATCTCTATCTCTATATATCTCTATATATCTATCTACTTTAGATATAGAGATATATAGAGAGAATTCAAAGAAAAAAAATATATGCATACATATAAAGAATATACATGTATGAGTATATATGTATGTGTTTATATATACACATACATATGTGTGTGGTGTGTGTATGTGTATATATACGTATGTATGTATGTATGTATGTATGTATGTATGTATGTATGTATGTATGTATGTATATATAAAATTCTTGTTTGAATTTTCTCCCTAAACCTGGTCTTAATATCTACATGTACATGGGTACTGTTATTATAATTACTATTTTACATTTCCTGATTTGTAAACAAAATATAAGTTCTGAACACCATTTTTCTCATTTACAATATGTTATTAAATATTTTCTCATTTTCTTTCTCTCTCTGTCTCCACATACATATGTGAATGCATGTGCATATATTTATATGTGTATATATTATATAATATACATATGCAAGAGAGGAAGAGAGAGAGAGAGAGAGAGAGAGAGAGAGAGAGAGAGAGAGAGAGAGAGAGAGAGAGAGAGAGAGAATATCTTGGTATACTTCTTACAAAGTCTGGAATTTTGGAGATCTCACTTGTGATTGTCACAGGAGTTTTGACCAGCTTAGTCCCCAACTTGGACTGGTTTACATCTCTTTTAACATCCTAGTGATACTCCCTCCTAGGGACTCACCATATTGTTGCCAGATTTAATGTGGGCATCTGATTGGGTTTAGCTCCCTGAAGCTCAAACTATCAAGAAATATTTATTAAGTACTTTCTATGTGTTAGTCACTGTGCTAAGTTCTGGGGAGAAGAAGAAGAAGAAGAAGAGAAAAGAATAACATACTCCCTGACCTCAAGGAGATTCCAACCCTAATGGGGGATATAACATGCAATAGCATATATACAAAACAGTCTATATACAGGTGTGAGAGTTGGAATAATGCCCCCTGCTGGGAGGAACAATTTGTGAGCTCTGGCCCGAGGAGAGGCCATGCGGCTTTGGTGTGGGTACTGTCAATCAAAGCTACCAGCCAATTAGCTTGGAGCTGTGTGTGTGTGTACAGCCCTGTTTCTGTTTTCATGGGAGGCTTCTAGGATGAAGGAGCAAGGGGCTTTCTTTTCACCCGGGACTTTGGCTTGGCTGGAGCAGAAATGCTGGCTCCCTTAGATAGATAGATGAAGGAAGCTTGGCCTCTTTCTCTCTCACAAAATTCTTATGCTCCTTAATAAATACTTAAAAGTCTAAACTATTGTTAAAGCTTATAATTTATGATGACCACTCATTTGATTTTTAGACAGTTTAACTAGAATTTTAGCCCATTACAGATAGCAACTTTACACAGGATAAACAGGATATGACCAACAGAAGGAAGGTACCAGAATTAAAAGGAAATGGGAAAGGCTTTCTATGAAATGAAGGATAGAAATTTGACACAGACCTACTTGCCAGTAATCTATTGGGATGATCTAGGCATGAGGGGATTTGGGCTTGAACTAGAATGGTAGCAGTATCAGAGATGTTAAGAGACATATATGAGAGATGTTGCAAAAGAGAAATTAAAAAAAAAAGTTAAATTAACATGCCTTGATAGGAGATTGAGTATTGGAGAAGTGAGAGATAGTGAGGAGTCAATGAAAACTTCTAGATTGTGAGCCTTAGTGACTGGGATGATGGTGGTACTCTCTACAATTATAGGGAATATAAGAAATGGGGAGGATTTGGGTAAAAGATAATGAGTTGTTTTTGCCCATGGTTTGTTTAAGATGTGTATTAGAAATTCAGTTTAAGATTCCTAAAAGGTAGTTAGAAACGTGAAAAAAGAGCATCAAAGAGTTTGGAATATTATAGGTAGATTTGAGGATCATCAGCATAGAGATAATTAAATGCAAGGGAGCTAATGCATTACAAAGTGAAAAAGTATAGGGGGAGAAAAGAAGATGAATCAGGAAAAATCCTGGGGGACACCTAAGTTCTTTTTAATTTTTTATTTATTTAAAATTTTCCCCAAGTTACATGTAAAAAAGAAACAAATTTTTCCACACTGATTTTTTAAAACTTTGTTTTCCAAATTCTCTTCATCCCTTCCCACCCCTCCCTAAGAAATCAAGCAATTCAATATGAGGTATACATGTGCAGTCATGCAAAACATCTTCACATTAGTCGGATTGAGAAAGAAAACAGACAAAATAACTTTAGCAAGAGGAACCAACAAATAAAATTATATTCCAATATGTATTCAGATACCATCAATTCTTTCTCTGTTGATGGTTTGCATTTTTAATATGTAATTTTGATAGCATCCTGCTCGTCATTTCTTTCACAATTACTATTGGTAACTGTATTACAATCCATCCTATTCCTTCTCCTTGAAATTTACTCTATTTTCTATCTTCTTTCACCCTATCCCTTCTTGAAAGTGTTTTGCTTTTTGCTGCCCCCTCCCCAATCTGTCCTTCCTTCCTCCACCTCACCCCACCTTTCCCCTTACCCTCCCACTTTCCTTCAGGGCAAAATATTTTAATATATCCACTTGACTGTGCATTTTATTCCCTCTTTGAGCCAATTTTGATGAGAATAAGGCTCACTTACTCCCTCTCTCCTTCCCCATCCCCCCCTCCACTCCTTAAGCCTTTTCTTGTTTGTTTGTTTTTTATGTGAGATACTTTAGCACATTCCACCTCCCCCTTTCCCTTTATTCCAGTGCATTCCTCTTACCCCTTAAATTTATTTTAAAGATGTCATCATGGGGCAGCTAGGTGACACAGTGGAAAAACCATCAGCCCTGGACCCAGGAGGCCAGGAGCCCAAATCTGGCCCCAGACATAAGCTACCCCATCCTGCCTGCCCCACATAAAACAAGGATAAACAAAAAAAATAAGTGCTTTATGTTTATCATCCCTTCATATTCAATTCACACCTGTGTCCTCTAAGTAAAGTCTTTTCAGCAGCCCTAATACTTAGAAAGTTCTTATGAGTTAAAAGTATTATCTTGCCATGTAGGAATGTAAACAGTTTAACCTTTTAATATCCCTCATGATTTCTTTTTTCTGTTTACTTTTTTATGCTTCTTTATGCTTCTTGTATTTGAAAATTTAAATTTCTATTCATTTCAGGTCTTTTCATCACAAATTCCTTTTTCATTTGGGAGGTGTTTTTTGGTTATAATCCCATTTCTTTTGCCTCTGGAATATCATATTTCATGCCCTTTGATCCTTTAATATAGAAGCTGCTAGATCTTCTGTGATCCTGACCACACTTCCAAAGAATCTGAATTCCTTTTTTCTTGCTGCTTGCAATATTTTCTCCTCATCCTGGGATCTCTGGAACTTGACTCTAATATTCCCCGAAGTTTTCCTTTTGGGATCTCTTTCAGGAGGTGATTGGTGGATTCCTTCAATTAATATTTTAGATTCTGCTTCCAGAATATCAAGGCAATTTTCCCTGACAATTTCTTGGAAGATAATGGCTAAGCTCTTATTTTGATTATAGTTTTCAGGTAGTCCAATGCTTTTCAAATTATCTCTCCTGGATCTATTTTCCAGGTCAGTTGTTTTTCCAAGGAGATATTTCATATTGCCCTCTATTTTTAAAAAAAATATTTGGATTTACTTTATTATTTCTGGCTTCTCATAAAGTTAGTTACTTCTATTTCCTCTATACTAATTATTATCAATGGTTTTCTTCAGAGAGCTTTTACACCTCCTTTTCCATTTGGCCAATTTGGCTTTTCAAGCTGTTGACTTTTTTCATGACCCTCCTGAATCATTTTCATTTCTCTTTCCATTTTTTTCCTCTACCTCTCTTACTTTTCCATCTACCTCTCTTATTTGATCTTCAAAGTCCTTTTTGAGTCCTTCCATGGCCTGAGACCAATTCCTATTTTTCTTGGAAGCTTTGGATATAGGAGCTTTGACTTTGTTATCTTCTTCTGAGGGTGCATTTTGATATATCTTGTCACCAAAGAAACTTTCTATGATCTATTGCTTTCTCTGCCTGTTCATCTTGCCAGGTTTTAACTCCTTCTTAACATGGAGCCCTTCTTCCAGGATGCACTGTCCCTAGGTACAATAGGTCCTAGGTGGTACAATTTAGACTCCTTCTCAGTCTGTCTGGCCTGTAAGTAACCACAGGCCTGCTTGCCCTTTCACTGGAAGCAAAAATATGATTGAAATCTGATTCTCTATGTTGAAAGCTTAACATGCCTGTGCCCTGCCTGCACTGGGCCTCTGCCACCCAGTTCTACTTCCTGGGCAGCCCCTGGCAACCACTGGACCCCTTCACTAGTCCATGAGCAGAATTTCAGAAGAAGCTGCTAAAGATGAAGATGATGAGGCTCTGGAAGCACAGCCTGCATAGGGTTGGATCTGCACCATGCACTGTGCTACTTTCTTACCCTGTACAGCAGATGATCCTTGCCACCTATTTAAATCATCTTTGGCTTGAAAATAGTCTCACTCTCTTCTTTTGTGGGTTTTAATGCTCTAGGAGTTGTCTTATGACATTTTTTGGAGGGATGTGGATGGATTTGTCAAGAGCTAAGAGATTCACAGACTTTCCTCTGCCATCTTGGCTCTGCCCAACACCTAAGTTCTGAGTTTATTTTCAGAATTCCTTAGCTCAAGAGAGCCACCAGCTTCAGCTTTTCCCAAAGAAGAAATTTTAGGCATGCACTACCATTCCAGTTCCAGAGTATATTTCCCAGAACAGAATTGCACATATTGTAGGTTTTCAATAAAGACTTTTGGATAGCAGGATCATAGATTTAGAGATGGATTGGACCTCAAAGACCCTCTATTTCTTTCTGTTTGTTTTTGTTTGTTTTAATAATAAATTTTTTTACATAGTTTTGTGTTTTAATTTTTATCCTTCTTTCCCTTTCTCCCCTACCCCTCCCTGAGGTACCAAACAATCAGATATGGTTTATAAATGTAGGATTATGTAAAACATTGCCATATTTGTCATTTTATATGTGCAAACTTGATTAAAAGGAAAAAAATGAAAAAAAGGGAAAAATAGCATGCTTCATTCTGTTCCATCAATATCAGTTCTTTCTTTGGAGGGGGATAGCATGTTTCATCAATAGTCCTTTGGGATTGTCTTGAATCATTGTTTGTTGAGAATAGTCAAGTCATTCACAGCTCTTTATCAAACAATATTGCTGTCTCTGTGTACAATGTTCTCTTGAAAACCCTCTCTTTCGAATACCTCATTTTCTTGATGCTGAAGCTGAGGTTCAGAGATGTGAATGAAATTGTTTGTGCTGATGCAAGTAGAAAAGGGCATTTGAATCTTGCTACTCTGACTCAAGAGCAACTGTATTACTTAGTGTAACATCCTTAGTGTAACAGGCAGCTGAAAGTATGAAAAAATATGAAACTAAAGTTCTTCGGACAGGTTGAGGCACAAATATATATATGTATAAAGATTATAATTGAAGCCATGGGGATAGGTGGGGTTAGATGAATTCATCAAGGATACAACACATAGATGAAACACATAAAACAATGCCTAACACATGGTAGGTGTTTTACAAATAAATAATTTATTGATAGAGAGGAAAAAGATGAGTCTTAAGAATAGAACTTGGAAGGGGGCAAACATGTTTAAGGGTTGTCAGAATGATTAGAACCCAAAAAAGGATTTAGAAAAGGTGTCATAAAGATAATAGGAGAACTATAACAAGACATCATGGCATTCAAGGGAGGAGAGGGGATCAAGAAGATGGTTTTTTTCAGAATATCAAATGCCAAATAACAGCAAACCCTCAAAAAATGATTCATCAAAAAGTAGGTCAGTCAATCAACAAGTAATTATTATGTCCTTACCACACAGTAGGAAGGACCAGAAGTCAGACTGCAAAATGTGTTGATTAAGGACAGCAGGAGTATCAAAGAAGGAGTTGGGTACAGTGGAAAGAGCATTGGCTGTGGAGTCAAAAGATTTGAGTTTAAATATCTATATGTTTAAAAGGCAGTTGGAGATATCAAATTTAATTCTAATATGGAGCTCAGTCTGTCTATCTGTAAAATAAGGGGATTGGACTAGATGATCTCTGATGTCACTTCCAGATTTAAACCTAAGAAAACAGTGGATACATAATTCTTTTTCTAGAAGTTTGGGAGAAAATGAGAGATTAGTCTTTGATTCACTGAAGTTAACCAATAGGTAGGAGTGATATAAAGGATATAAAAAAGGCAGAGACTACCAATGATTCCCCTTCTCATTACCACTATACCTATAGCTAGATATTTAAGTTTCAGACATCAGAATCACATATGCCCAGATTACAAAATTCAAGGGCAGTGTGCTGACATCTTCTGTTCCCCTCCTACCATTCCTATATCATCAAAAGCACGCTCATTATTAGTGAGAACATAAGCAGTAACATAATTGCCATCCAGCTGTTTATTTGGATGACTTCTCCACTTTTAGTGAATTAAAAATAGCACCATAAGCTTTTAGAACTGGAGAGGACCTTAAAGAGTATATAGTTCAGTTCGTCATTTTATAGATGATGATACTGAAGTTCAAGGTATTAAATGACTTGCACAGGGTCATAAAGGTACAATGTGGCAGAGCAAAGATTCCAATTAAGGTATTTCTACAGCAAATTCAGGGCTGCTTCCACTCCTGTATCCCATTTTCATGGTCATTGGCTTTGAAAAATTTAAAAATGAACCATTGGATCATATTAATAAATACTCAATCATTAGTCTTACTTTCATTTCAAACCAAGTCAACAAATATTTATTAAAAAGTGCAATGTGACAGGAGCTGTATTAAATAATGGGAATTAAAATACAAGTAAAAATAAATACAATTAATGATTTCAAGGAGCTTATTATAATGGCTAAAACAACACAGAGAAAAGAGCTAAATAGCTGTAGGAGGTAAAGGTATCTGCAAGGGTGTATAGGGTAGGAAGAAGGCCTAAACGTCAAGAATAAACCTTATAAAGAAATGACAGACTGGTAATGTCTAGCTTGGTCACTTTCCTTAAAATAGAGATTCTGGGAGGAATGGACCAATCCAGGGGCAGAGTGATATTTCATGGTAAGCTGGCTGTTATAACAGTGTAAAGAATAAAGTTCATACATTCAGGAATGTGGCCAGAAGAGAATTCATTTCCGAAATCCTTGGAGGTTTTAAATATCATAACATTTGTGTAGAAATAAAGTAGTACAGTAGTGGAAATTTGGAGTCAGAACACCTATGTCTATGATATTTGAAAAACAAAAGATCAAGGATATCATAGTAATGATTGGAATGATGCCACCTGCTGGAGACTTACTGTAGAAAAGCTCCGCCATGAGGTGAAGGTCTTTGAGGGCAAGACCATGCGTCTTTTCTTTGGCATCAGGAAGTAATATTTGCTTGTGGGCAATGTTTTACATAATCCTACATGTATAAAAGGGGGATCTTAGTGCTCTGACTAATCTCTGTTTTCTGTGGACTATGGAGGAGAGCAGAGCTGTCTTAATTTCCTCTTCACTGGTTGTGAGTTCACTGCTTTTATTTTTAATACTAGTAACTTCTTTTTCTTCTTTCCTTTTTTTGATCAAATTAACCGATGACTTCTAGTTAAATTTATTAATTCAGTGGTTTTCTTGCTTTTAATTTTATTAATCTCTCCTTTGGTTTTCAGGAATTCCTATTTGGTGTTTAGTTGGGGATTTTTTTATTTGTTCATTTTATAGATATTGTAGTTTCATGTCCAATTCATTGATCTGCTTTTTCTCTATTTTATTGGGGCAAGCAGTTAGGAATATAAATTTTGCCCTAAGTACTGCTTTGGCTGCATCCCATCAATTTTGCTATGTTGTCTCATTATTGTTATTTTCTTTAATGAAATCATCAATTGTTTCTATGATTTGTTCTTTGACCCACTTTTTTTTAGGATCAGATTATTTAATTTCCAATTGGTTTTTAATCCCTCTCAATTGTCCATTATTGAGTGTAATAATTATTGCATTATGATCTGACAAGGATGCATTTAATAATTCTGCTTTTCTACACATGGCTGTAAGGTTTTTATGCCCTAATACATGGTCAATTTTCATGCAGGTCCCATGTACTATTGAGAAGAATGTATATTCCTTTCTATTTTCATTCAATTTTCTCTAGATATCTATCATATCTAACTTTTCAGGGAAAATTTTCTGTCAGTTTGGAGGGGAAATTTGGGAGAGTGCCAGAAGGTTGCTTCCTCACTTAGGCAGGAAGTCTCTAGATGACTACTTTCCATGAATTCATTTTTGTTATACTTCAGGGGAACTAAGATGAAGAGTACTGAAACATAGGAGCACTTTTTAAAAAATGTATTTAGTATTTCATTTCCCCCAATTCCATGTAAAATAACTTTTAATATTCATATTAAAATACTAAATTATAAATTATAAATTCTCTCCCTTCCTCCCTTCCAAACCAACACAAAAAACCTTACATATTAGTCATCTTGTTGAAAATATAGACCAAAAAAACAAACAAAAAATGAAATGTATGCTGCCCTGTCAGAATTATTTTAATTCACATTTCTATAATCAAAAGTGAGTTCAGCAGGGCAGCTAGGTGGTACAGTAGATAGAGCACTGGCCCTGGATTCAGTAGGACCTGAGTTCAAATTTGGCCTCAGACACTTGACACTTGCTAGCTGTGTGGCCCTGGGCAAGTCACTTCACCCTCATTGCCCCACTTCCTCCCCAAAAAGTGAGTTCAAGCATCTTTTTTTCTATGGTGATACATAATTTTTATTACTTCATTTGAAAACTGTTCATATAGGGGGTGAAGCCAAGATGGGGGAGAGAAACCAGCAAGTTACCTGAGTTTTCCTGTGGTTCCCTCAAAAAGAACATTAAATCAAGCCTCTGAACTGATTCTGAAACTATGGAACCTACAAAAAGACAGGGAAACACAATCTTCCAACCTGAGATAATTTAGAAGACTATAGGAAAAGTTGGTCTCATGCCGGCACAAGGAGCACACAGCACAGCTCAGCACAGTACAGCACAAAGCAGGTCTGGGCAAGTCAGCAGGAAGCTCTTGACCACAGCAGAGGAACTAAGGACCATTGATCCTGGCTCAGCAAGCTGGTGGCTCAGCAAGGTAGTTGTGAGATCTGCCAGCACCAGCCAAGAGGGCCAGCTGCCAGCTGGAAGGCTAGCCGTGGAACAGATATGACTGGGCCAGGCCATCACAGCACCTGGAGCAAGCACAGAAAGCAAGCCCAGGGTGATGAGGAATCCACAAGCCTCAGAGGCCTCAGAGTACAAAGTCAGTGACACAGCCCTGATCCCCCAAGACAAGATGCTTGAAACAGTCACCCTTGTGCCCCAGGAGCAGACCTCAACGTTAAAAATAAGCAACAATATGAGTAAGAAATACAAAAGGGCTCTTACCATTGAGAGCTTCTGAGTCAACAGGGAAGAGCAAAACAAAAACTCAGATGAGGACAATACTCTCAACTTGCTTACATGTGAAGCCTCAAGAAGGAAGATGAATTGGTCTCAAGACCAAAAACCCTCCTTGGAAGAGCTCAAAAAGGATTTTAAAAATAATTCACAGAGGCAGAAAAATTGGGGAGAGAAATGAAAGCAACACAAGAAAAATATCAAAAAAAGTATCAACAGCTTGGAAAAGGAAACACAAAGGTTGATTGAGGAGAGCAATTGTTTAAAAAATTCATTTGGTCAAATGGAAAAGGAGGTACAAAAACTTAATGAAGAAAGTAATGTCTTAAAAGATCAAATTAAACAGATATAAGCTAATGACTCCATGAGAAACTAGGAATCAGTCAAACAGAATCAAAAGAATGAAAAAATAGAAGAAAATGTGAAATACCTCATTGGAAAGACAACTGACCTGTAAAATAGATCCATGAAAGACAATGTGAGAATTATTGGACTAGCTGAAAGCCAGGATCAGAAACAGAGTCTAGACACCATACTCCAGGAAATTATCAGAGACAATATCCCTGATATTGTAGAATCAGAGGATAAAATCATCATTGAAAGAATTAATTGGTCACCTCCTGAAAGAAACCCCAAAAGGAAAACTCTAAGGAATATTGTAGCCAAATTCCAGAATCATCAGGTGAAGGAGAAAATACTCCAAGCATCCAGAAAAAAAAGCAATTTAAATATCATGGAGCCACAGTCAGGATTGTACAGGACCTGGCAGTTTCAACATTACAGGATTGCAAGACTTGGAATATAATATTCCAGAACACAAAGGAACTTGGATTGCCACCAAGAATCCAGCAAAAAAGAGCATTCTCTTTCAGGGGAAAAGATGGACATTCAATGAAATAGGGGACTTTCAAGGTTTCCTGATGAAAAGACCAGAACTGAATAGATAATTTGGTCTTAACATACAAGACTTGAGAAGTATAAAAAGGTAAACAGGGGGAAAAAGTTATTCAATAAGGTTAAACTGTTTACATTCTTACACAGGAAGATAATACTTATAACTCTTGAGAACTCTATCTCTAGGCAGACAGAAGGAATATACATAGAAGATAAAAATATAAATTGTCTTTGATGTGATGATATAAATAAAATTAAGGGGTGAAAAAAGGAGTATATGGGGAGAAGGGGAAATTGGGGGTGGGATGGGGTTAATTACATCATATAAAGAGGCACCCAAAAAAACCCTATTACAGTAGAGGGAAAGAAGGGAGGGGTGAGCATTGTTTTAACCTTAATCTCATTAGATTTGGTTCAGAGAGGGAACAACACACACATTCATTTGGATGAAAAAAAAATTAGCTTATTCTTTAGGGATGTAAAAGGGTAAGGGGAAAGGGGGGCACTTTTAGAAGGGAGGGCAGAAGCAGGGGAGAAATGGGTAAAAAAAAGGGAAGGGGACTGATAAAAGAGAGGGCAAATTGGAGGAGGCAGGAGTCAAGCAAAATGATGGTGAGGAGGACTAGGGTGAAAGAAGGGGAATAAAAGTAACAAGGGGTAAATAGGATGGAGGGAAATAGACAATTAGTAATAATAACTGTGAATATGAATGGGATGGATTCTGCCATAAAATGGAAGTAAATAGCAGAGTGGATTAAAAACCAGAATCCTACAATATGCTGTTTACAAGAAACACATTTAAAGCAGAGAGATACACACAGAGTATAGATAAATGTTTGGAGCAAAATATATTAATATTTCAGCTGAAGTAAAAAAGCAATCCTTTTCTCAGACAAAGCAAAAGCAAAAATAGAGCTAATTAAAAGAGATAAGGAAGAAAACTACATCTTGCTAAACAGTACTGTAGATAATGAATTAATATCACTACTAAACATGTACATGCCAAGTGGTATAGCATCCAAATTCTTACAGGAGAAGTTAAATGAGTTACAAGAAGAAATAGCAAAACTATAATAGTGGGAGATCTGAATCTTTCCTTCTCAGAATTAGATAAATCTGGCCACGAAATAAATAAGAAAGAAGTTAAAGAGGTGAATAGAATGTTAGAAAAGTTAGATATGATAGATGTCTGGAGAAAATTGAATGGGGATAGAAAAGAATATACATTTTTCTCTGTGGTACATGGCACATATTCAAATTGACCATGGTCAAAAATTAACCATGTATTAGGGCACAAAAACCTCATATTCAAATGTAGAAAGGCAGAAGTAGTAAACGCATCCTCCTCAGATCATGATGCAATAAAAATTACATGTAATAAAGAGCCATGGAAATGTAGACTGAAAATTAATTGGAAACTAAATAATCTCATCCTAAAGAATGAGTGGGTCAAACAACAAATCATAGAAACCATCAATAACTTCATCCAAGAGAATGACAATAATGAGAAAATATACTAAAACCTATGGGATGCAGCCAAAACAGTGCTTTGGGGAAATTTTATATCTCTAAATGCTTACATCAATAAAAAAGAGAAAGAGGAGATCAATGAATTGGGCATGGAACTTAAAAAGCTAGAGAGAGAACAAATTAAAAATCCCCAATGAAATACTAAATTAGAAATCCTGAAAATCAAAGGAGAAATTAATAAAATTGAAAGCAAGGAAACTATAGAATTAATCAATAAAACTAAAGCTGATTTTATGAAAAAAATAGGTAAACTCTTGGTTAATTTGATTTTAAAAAAGAAAAAAGAAAATCAAATTACCAGTATCCAAAATGAAAGGGGTGATTTCATGACCAATGAAGTGGAAATTAAATCAATAATTAGTAACCATTTTGCCCAACTGTATGCTAATAAATTTGACATTCTAAATTAAATAGATAAATATTTACAAAAATACAAACTGCCCAGGTTAACTGAAGAGGAAATAAAATTCTTAAATAAGTGCATATTAGAAAAAGAAATTGAACAAGCCATTAATAAGCCCCCTTAGAAAAAAATCTCCAGGGCCAGATAGGTTTACAAGTGAATTCTACCAAACATTTAAAGAACAATTAATTGCAATACTATACAAGTTATTTGGAAAAAAATAGGTGAAGAAGGAGTTCTGCCAAATTACTTTTATTATACAAATATGGTGTTGATACCAAAACTAGGCAGAGCCAAAACAGAGAAAAAAATATAGACCAATTTCCCTAATGAATATTAATGCAAAAATCATAAATAAGATATTAGCAAGGAGATTATAGCAATCAATCACTAGGATAATACAGTATGACCAGGTGGGATTTATACCAAGAATGAAGGGTTAGTTCAACAATAGGAAAACTATCAACATAGTCATCCACACCAATAAGAAAACTAACCAAAATCAAATGATTAGCTCAATAGATGCAGAGAAACCTTTTGACAAAATACAGTACCCATTCCTAATAAAAACACTAGAGAGCTTAGGAATAGGTCGAAATTTCCTTAAAATAATAAACAGTATTTACATAAACCCATTAGCAAGAATTATATGCAATGATGATAAATTAGAGGTCTTCCCAGTAAGATCAGGGGTGAAACAGGGATGTCCACTATCACCTTTATTATTTAATATTGTTTTAGAAATGTTACCTTTAGCAATAAGAGAAGAAAAATCAATTAAAGGAATTAGAATAGGCAATGAGGAAACAAAACTATCACTCTTTGCAGATGATATGTTGGCATAATTAGAGAATCCTAAAGAATCAACTAAAAAACTACTTAGCAAAATCACAGGATACAAAATAAATCTACATAAATCATCAGCATTTCTATACATGACCAACAAAGTCTAGCAGTGAGATATAGAAAGATAAATTCCATTTAAAGTAACAGTAGACAATATAAAATACTTGGGAGTCTACTTGCCAAGAGGAATCCTGAAACTATATGATCACAATTACAAAAGATTTTTCACACAAATCAAATCAGTTCTAAATAATTGGAAAAATATCAATTGCTTATGGATAGGCTAAGCTAATATAATAAAAATGACAATTCTACCTAAATTCATTTACTTATTCAGTGCTGTACCAATCAGACTAACTAAAATTATTTTATAGAGCTAGAAAAAATAATAACAAAATTCATCTGGAAGAACAAAAGTTAAAGAATATCAAGGGAACTAATGAAAAAAATGCCCATGAATGTGGGCTAGCTGTACCAAATCTGAAGCTTTACTATAAAGCAACAGTCATCAAAACTATTTGGTACAGTCTAAGAAAAAGAGTGGTGGGTCAAAGGAATAGGTTAGGCACAGGAGACATAGTTTTTAATGATTTTAGTAATGAAAACTGTTCATATATTTTGGTCATTTATTAATTGGGAAATGACTCTTATTTTTATAAAATTTACTTAATTCTCTATGTTTGAGAAATGAAGCCTTTAACAAAGAAATTTACCTAATGTTTTTTATTCGATTGATATTGCAAACTATATTTCCTTCCATTCTGTTTCTCTCCTTTTTTCTTCTATTCTTTCTCCTTTCACACTGTCCCTCTTCAAAAGCATTTTGATTCTGACTACTGCATCCCCCAATCTACCCTTGCTTCTTTCTCCTCCTCCCTCTATCCCCTTTCTCTCCTACTTTTCTGCAAGGTAACATAGATTTCCATACCCACTTGAGTGTGTATGTTATTCCCTCTTTGAACCAATTCTAATGAGACTAAGGTTCACACACTCCCCTCCCCTCGCCTATTTTCCCCTCAACTTTATAACCTTTTTCCTGCCTCTTTTATTTGAGATAAATTACTCCATTGTACCTTTTCTTTTCCCTTTCTCCCAGTATATTCCTGTCTCACTCATAATTTTCTTTTCAATATCCCTTCATATTCAATTGACACCTGTGCCCTCTTTCCATATATACTTGTTCTAACTGCATCAACTATCATTTTCCCATGTAGAAATGTAAACAGTTTAACATTTTAATATCCGTTGTGATTTCTTTTTCCTGTTTACCTTATTATGCTTCTTCAGAGTCTTGTAAGTGAAAGTCAAGTTTTCTATTCAGCTCAAATCTTTTCATCAAGAATGCTTGAAAGTGTTCTCTTTCATTGAATTCTCATTTTTTGCCCTGAAGGATCATACGCAGTTTTGCTGGGTAGGTGATTCTTGGTTTTAATCCTACTTCCTTTGCCCTCCAGAATATCATATTCCAAGCCCTCCAATCCTTAAATGTAGAAGATGCTAAATCTTTTGTTACCCTGATTGTGGCTCCACAATACGTGAATTTTTTTCTTACTGGCTGCTTCCAATATTTTCTTCATTACCTGGGAGTTCAGGAATTTGGCTATAATATTCCTAGGAGTTTTCACTCCCCTAAGCATGCCTTTTGATATTTCCTAATTATTTTAAAGTCCCAATGAGGATTCAGAGTGCGATTTACCAAGAGACTTCACAAATAGTGTCTAATATGTGTATGGTGAATTAAATTATTTTCTTGCAAATGTTTTCATAAAATGGCAGGACCTTAAGTACCATATATTCATTTTACTGATAAGAAAATTGAGACTCATTCAAAAGAAGTAACCAAGCCAAGGTTACATAGCAAGCTGAGCCAGAAAGGTATTTATGCTAGCATGGTGTAACACAAAGAACACTGATTTTGGAATAAGAAGACCTGGGTTAAAATCCCACCTCTCAATTTACCACCATAGGCAAGTCTTAACCTCTGGGCATCACATTTCCCATCCATAAAATAAGGAGCTTAATTTATCTCTGAGATACTTTTTTTTAAATTTCTAAAATTTATGAACTATTATTCCTTGACACATACCTCAGTGTTCTTTTTGTCATTGTTTCTTCTTCAATAACTACTGTACCATTTAAAACTTTTTAATGAAACCACAAATCAATACTTATTAAGTGCCAACTATGTGTTATAATATCATTTTAAAATCTGTGGTTAAGACAAACTACATAAAATAGATGGACCCCACCTCTTTGATAGAAATCTACTTCAAGAATCAAGATAAACACAAACATATAAACAAATGAAGATAGTAATATAACTTGTGCTATGATTGTAGCATTATGTCCTTTCTTCCTTCTTTTGTTCCTTCCTTTCTTCCATCATTCTTCCCATTCTTCCTTCCTACTTTTCTTTCTTTCTTTTCTTCTTTCCTTTCTGTCTCTTCCCAGAAAAAGCAGAAAGTCATTATGTAGACAGTCATAACTGATTATTGATGAAATATTTCAAATAGAACTTCAGTCAGACAAGACAATTTACTTACTACTTGTTGATAAAGCCCTTTGAAATTGAACAATGAGAAGGTACTTAAGGAAAAAAATAAATCAAGGTCACTTATTAATGTTGTCAGTGATAGAAATTGAACTAGTACATGATTCTCTGGAAGCATTTATTAAAGAGAACAGAGATTGGCAGACATGGTGGCAGTATTCTGGTTATATTTTCCCCCATGAACCTCTACTTCCAAGAATCTCAACTAAGCTAAGCTTGCAAAATTAAAATATGAGTCTTCTTTTTATCCATATAGTCTAGGTACTATTGAACTCCCCAGAAAGATTAATGCCATTTTGATCTTCCTGTCATATTTAATCTTACTAAACAACTGTGAATTACTACAGAAAACCACTCATCTAATGGAAATTGTACATAAGCATTCAGATTGTTGAACTACAACAGGGAAAAGTAACAAACTTTGGAAAAAGGAAGAATGCTTTGGCTTCGTACCCATTCCCCAGGCCTCTCCTCTTCAAGTCTACTTAACCTTTGTGTATGTGTTTGATGAACCCTTCTGGCAATCCGTTTTTCAGATTATGTTTTGTTGTTTTGTACCATCTCACCTAAGCTGGAAATGCAGTGACACTTTTCCACTACTGATAGATACGGGATCTTTAATTTAAACTGTTTCTGTTTTGTTGCTATTCTGCCTCTCCTTAGGCACCCTTGTGGCCCCTCACTCCCAGGAACTTATCTCATTTGTACCAGACAGTGCAAACATCTAGACATCTGATTGGCTTGGCCCACTGCAGCACAGAACTCCAAAATTTCCAACTTGGCATAGCTCAGAACTTCACTGTAATTCACAGCTTCACTTTGGCATAATACAGGTTAATCAGACACCAGTTTCCCCAATAGAAGAGATTATAGACATATAGAATCCCTGATGTCTGGAATAATATTTTAAATGCATAAAATAAAATATAAGGAAAACAGTTATATTAAAATGCAATCATCACTTTTCTTTTTTAAAACAAGGCAGACCCCAGGTTGAGAATCCTTGTTCTAGCCAAAAGCAGCTGTCCTTGGCCAACCATGCTTTCTACACCTTGGTTTCTTATTGACAGGATTAATAATTTGAATGGACCCAGATCTGAGATGTTCTGCTTTAAAGAGCTGTTGTCTATCTCTTAGAGCCAGCACTGTGAAGGTAGTGCATTGATGCAGACCTTGGCTTGCCACACTGTGAGGATCATGATAAAGCAGCAGGGAAGTATTGCCCTTAATTCCCAGTTTTATAGCTGACTAAATGGTGCTGTGGAGGAGAAGGAGAAGGTAGGAGCAAAAAGGAAAGAAGGCTTAAATCAAGCTCTAACTGAATGAGTTTATTTGCATCTACTGGCTATAAGGACATTGAAAGAAATTTATGTTTTTATGTGACTTTGGGAGGTCCCTATTAAAGAAGAGTAAAAGAAATGAGCAAATGGACAGGAATCCTTGAAAATAATGGCTTTTGGTTTTTCAGTTGCTGTTTTACCTTTCAGAGATCAAATAGGAACCTTGTCAGGAGAGAAAGATGAGGGGAATTTTAAAAAATCTTACCCATTCAATGAAATGGATTTTACTTAAAGGAAATAAAAAAGAAATCATACACTTTTGGGGAGTACATAATGGATTTAAAAATACATATCATAAAATGTAGTCAGTCATTAATTATTTAGCATTGTCTTATTTCACAGGTTATTCAAGGTCTCTTGAAAGGAAACTGCCCCCTCTCTTCTTGAATAAAATGCTAATGATAACGTTCACAATAAGAGCTGACTTTTGAACATATTATATAGCACATTATATTCTTCCAATGTGTTTTACTTACATTATCTCACTTGAGAGAACCATGTTACTGCATTAAAAAAAAAAATTCCCATTTTCTGAAATACTAACCACCCTGTACCCTCTACACTTTGGAGCATTTAATCCTTTCAGCTCTGAAATTTGTGTACCTCGGCTTTCACTTGTCTGGACTGGTGAGTGTATGTCTCATTGTTCATTATATCTGGCCCACCACTGCCTAGCTCTTCATTCCACTCTGGCCACCTTTTTGCCATCTCTGTTGTCCCCACTTTGCAATTCCTTATCATAAAAATAACAAACAATAGCAACAATAATAAATAAAATAGCTAGTAATTATATAATGCTTTAATGTATACAGAGTGTTTAAAATAATATTTTATTTTCATAACAATGGGAAGTAGGTGCTATTATTATGCCTCTTTTAGAGATGAAGAAACTGAGGCAAACAAAGGTTAAGTGACACAGCAGGTCACACAGCTAATAAATATTTAAGGCTGGATTTGAACTCAGGTCTTCCTGACTGTGCATCTAGAACTCTATCCATTGTAACACTTAGTTGCCTTAGAAGCTCTGCAACTACAAATGAATCAATACAACCATTGTTTTTGGAAAAGATTTTCTGATCTACCATAGTCTGGCTCTATTCACCATCCCTATGGTTTCCCAAATCAAACACTGCTTTCTGGCTAACCCTCCCTTATTCTTATTTTCTACTTTTATTGAACTGAAACTCCTTGAGGGCGGAGAATATTCCTGATTTTATATTTGTACCCTCTAGCATTTAGCAGCATATACCGAGTTAATAAAATGTATTTATTCATTTGGTCACTCAAGAAGGAAACATAAAATTGAATGGGTGAGATGAAAGCAAAGATTGAAAGTGATGAGATTGTTAGGCATCAAAAGAAGACCTTAGCTTTAAAAAAGAGGATTAAAAAAAGACTTGGGACCTAGGAAAGAGTCTGCAGGGGTGGAGATGAGAAAGGAATACATCTAGAGAATAGAAGTTTAGTACTTAAGGGTTGAAAAGGAGAAAAAGTTAGAATGCTAACTCAAGCATCTAGTTTTTTTGTTTGTTTTGTTTTGTTTAGCAACAAATATTTATTTTATTTTTTCCAGTTACATGTATGGGTGGTTTTCAACTTTCATTTTCATAAAATTTCGAGTTCCAAATTTTTCTCCCTCCCTCCTTTCCTTTCCTCCCCCCTCCACAAGATTAAGACCAGGTTGTATATGTACAATCCATAAATGTTATTATTATCGGTTCTTTCTATGAGTGTGGATAGTAAGCTTCTTTATTAGTCCCTTGGGATTGTCTTCGATCATTGCATTGCTGAGAGTGGTTAAATCATTCACAATTGCTCATCGAACAATACTGCTGTCACTATGCACAATGTCCTCCCAGCTCTGCTCACTTCAATATACATCAAAATGTTCATTAGTCTTTCCAGGATTTTCTGGGATCATCCTGTTTGTCATTTCCTATAGCACAAGACCATTCCACCCCAATCATATAGCACAGTTTCTTCCATCATTCCTCAATTGATGGACATTCCCTTGATTCTCAATTCTTAGCCTCCACAAAGAGTTACTATAAATATTTTTTGTACAATTTTCCCCCCTTTTCTCTTTTTCATGATTATTATTGTTAACTGTTTCCCTTCCATCCTATTCCCTTCCCCATAATATTTATTCTATTATCCCTCTTCTTTCATCCTATCACTCTTCAAAAGGGATTTGCTTCTGTCCGTCCCCTCCCCAACTCTGCCCTTCCTTCTTTTGCCCCTCTCTCTTTCATGTTTTGAAAGAGAAGAAAAAATAGAGGAGTCAGACAAGTATTTATTAAGTACTTATGTGCCAAATATTGTGCTCAACATGGGGGATAAAATAGAAAGGGAGAAAAAAAAGCAATCATTACTTTCAAGGGGTATACCTTTCAATGGGGAAGAGAGCATGTAAATATCTAAGCACTTACAAAATATAGAGAGAGTAGGTGGAGGTAAACTGAAAAAGAAAGTCATTATGAGGAGGTGGGAGCAGCAAAAGCCTGCTGAAGGAAATGGGGTTTAAGATAAATCCTGTATGACTTAGTATTGTAGGCTGTGAGTTTCAATCCCATATAAGGTAGTGGAACTGAATGGACAGGTCACAAAAAATTTGGCAACAGTAAAAGGCTATGTATGGCTATTTTATATGCCTATATTCCTAGAGTCAAATAAAAATTTCTCTAGTGAAAAGGGGTTTCAAGTGAAAAATGTTTAAGAAGCCCTGCTGTATGATGCCAGGGAATGTGAGAAGTAGAAATGAGAGGGCAGGGCATTAAAAGAATATGACACAGGCAGTGTAAATATGTGGAAATGAAAGATATTTGCTGGATCAGAGTTCATGGAAAGAAGTGAGGTGTAAGAAGACTGGAAAGATAGGAAAAGGCCAGATTCTGTGAAAGAATCTGAATTACAAGAGAAATATCTAGGAGGACCAAATGAGTAATGTCAAAACATGAAAAGAAGTTGAATAGAATAAGGTCTGAGAAAGGGTCATTGGATTTGAGATTAAAGGACAATTGGAGGGATAGGTTTAAGTGGGATAGTGAGTTTGAAAGGCAGATCATAAGAGCTAGAGCCCTCAGGAATAATATGGAGGTAACAAATGTATATGACCTTTATCTATGAAATTAACTGTGAAATAAAGAGTGATGGGACAAAGAATAATGGTAGCTTTAGGATGTTGTCTTTCATTCTGAACACCACCATTTTATGAAGGGCATAGATAATCTAACAAGCATGGAGAAGAGGGCAAACTGAATGGCAAAGTTCAGTTGGTGTTTGGGAGGCTCTGAAAGAATGTCTGAGAGACAAGATATAGTAGGCTGCCTATGAAACTAAAGGTCTACAAAGCTCTTGTGCTGACTTCCTTGTCTGCCTGTGAAACATGAACAATCTACCAGTACCATGCCAGAAAATTGAAGTGTTTCTATTTGAATTGTGTTTTTGTTTTTTGAGGCAATTGGGGTTAAGTGACTTGGCCAGGGTCACACAGCTAGTAAGTGTTAAGTGTCTGAGGCCAAATTTGAACTCAGGTCTTCCTGAATCCAAGGCCAGTGCTCTATCCACTGCACCACCTAGCTGCCCCCATTTGAATTATTTTAGGAAGATTCTGAACATCACCTAACAAGATAAGGTAATGGACACTAAAGTCCTTTGTAGACCTGAACTGCCAATCATTCATTCTACTGTAGAGAACATAATCCCAAAGGGCTGCCCAAGTTGTTTGAATGCCAAATATATGTTCACCTAGGAGACTATTTATGGAGAATTCATATAAGGCAAGTGCTCACATGGAAAACAGAAGATACAATACAAAGATACTCTCGGGGTCTCTCTAAAGAACTTTTGTTTTGATCGTGAAACATGGGAGACATTGGCACAGGACTGTCTATCATGGTATGCCCACTTTAAAGAAGGTACTATGCTGTATGAGAGAAGCAGAATTGCAATAGCTCAAAAGAAATCTGATATGTACAAGTTTAGAGAAATTTCCATCACACATGTTTTAATGGATTATTTGTGCCCAAACTGTGATAGATACTTTTGATCTGGTATTGGTCTGACCAGCCACAGTAGGACACACTGTACATAGACTCCTACATAGTGATGTTATTTTGATTATCTTTGAGTATGAAGGACAACAGTTATGTGCCAGAGACTGGGCTAAGCTCTGGGGATACAAAAAAGAGGCAAAAGGAAGTCCATACCCTCAAGGAGCTTAGTCTAATGGGAGAGACGAGATGCATATATACATACATACACACATACACACATATATACATATGTGGTGTAGGTGCATGTGCATGTGCATACATAAAGTAATCTATAAATGATAAATATGAGGTAAATAAAAGAGGGAAGGTGATAGAATTAAGAGGAGTTGGGGAAGGTTTCCTGTAGAAGGTGGGATTTTAGTAGATTTATTTAGGAGGGAGAGTATTCCTGTTCTGAGGGACTCAGAGCGAATGTCCAAATCCAAGAGATGGGATATTTCATTTAGTAGATTAGCCATGAAGTCAGTGTCACTGCATCAAAGAGTACATATTTAGGAGCAAAGCATAAAAAGTGGATGGGGCAAGGTTATGAAGGGCTTCAAATGCCAAACAGAACATTTTGCGTTTTATCTTAGAGGAAATTGGGAGCCAGTGGAGTTTATTGAATGGCTATCAGGGTGTGGACATGATCAGACCTCCATTTTAGGAAATTCACTTTAGTGACTAAATGAGGATTGATTAAATTGTGAAGAAACTTGAGGGAGTTTGACCCATCAGCAGTTTATTGCAGTAATCCATGTGGGAGGTGATGAGGGTCAGCACTAGAGTAGTAGCAGTGTCAGAGGACAGAAGGGGTCATATATGACAGATGTTGCAAAGCTGAAGTTGACAGAGCTAGGCAAGAGATTGGATATGAGTGATGGTGGTAGTGAGAAATGGTGAGGAATACAGGATGACTCCTAGGTTGTGAGCCTGAGGGACTGGGAAGATGGCATTGCCCTCTACACTAATAGTTAGGTAGGAGGAAAGGAAACTTTAGGGGGAAAGATAATGAGCTCTGTTTTGGGCATCCTGAGTTTTAGATTTTTAATGGACATCCAGGTTGGGATATCCAAAAGACAGTTGGAAATGTAAGACTGGAGGTCAGCAGGGAGTTCGTGGCAGGATAGGTAGATCTAAAAATCATCAATGTGACAGGTACTATGCTAAGTGCTTGGCATACAAAGAAAGGCAAAAGGCAATCTCTGGCCTCAAGGAATTCAGAGTCGAATGGGGGAGACAAGATGTAAACAATTATGGACAAAAAAGATAAATACATGATAAGTTGGAAATAATCAGCAGATGGGAAACACTAGCATTACAGGGGATTGTAAAAAGCTTCTAGTAGAAGGTAGGATTTGCAATGGTGTTTGAAAAAAGCCAGGGATTCCAGGAGGCAGAGATGAGAAGGGAGAGTTTCCCTTTGGGTGGGTGGAGAGGAGCAATAGAAATGCCATATCTTGTGTGAGATTCAACAAGGAGATTTATAGTATGTGGCTTGGATGGAGGTGATGGGAGGCAGGGGATGATCAGTTCACTATTTTGAGTGGCCTCTTTCAGGTGCCCCAAAGGCCCGTGCAACATGTTCTCTAGGTAAAATTTGGTATTCTTTCATTCCCCCTTTGAATCACTACCCAAAAGGACCTGTTTTTGCAAGGTCCTGTCCATAGATAATTGTAAGACAATCTACTCTCAAGCATTTGCATTTTAATAAGGGACCCTTAAATATAGAAAAGCCATCAAGTCCCAAAGGAATGAATATCACAATTTTGGCATTTCCAGCTGCTTCTTCTCCACTAATTGGTTTCTAATCCTAACTTGACTACTTGGTAGAAAGTTTTATTAAAAGAAAATCAAATTCCTTTCACTTTTGTCATATGTATATGTGTGTGATTGTATGTGTATGCATATTTATGTATATATACACATATATGTATACACATACATATATATATAGAGAGAGAGTATTTGTTTCAGAATAACATAACATATGTTATGAAACAAATACATTAAAGGAATCCTGGATCCCATGTTGTTGTTTTTGTTATTTTTCACAAGGGCATTCTCACTCCTTGGCTTTCATGACATTGCATTCTTAGGTTCTCCTTCTACCTGACTTCTCCTTATCAACTGCCTCTGTTAAGATGCCCATTTGCAGTGACCTAGCATTATAAGTCCACGCATCCTTCCCCTTGCAAAGCATGATAGGATTATTATATGTTTGGAACTATAAGGGAACGTCAATGTCATCTAATTCAAACCCCTTATTTTACAGATGAAGAAATGGAAACCCATAAAAATAAATTAACTTGGCCAAGGTCACATAGTAGATTTGGCAGAGTCAGCTTAGATGAAGAGGCTCATCACCAAAAAGGTTAACTAACAGGTGAAGTTTTTTTGGTCATGTTAAAACCTAAAGACAGTGGAATAAGGCCTGATGAGGTTGTGATCCTCTGAGGAAATTTCAAGTCCTTGATGGATTGAAGTGCTAATGACATGCCTTCCCTCTGAGAATGTAGAACAGGTTTGAATTGTAATTATCACTTTGCAATTTTCAAGTATTCACAATCACTTGTTTCCCTTCTGTCTTACCTATTATTTCTAATGAGGAATTTGCTTGAATGGCTTTATTGCCAAAATGGCGATCTCAGGATCATATTTAAAAGGAAAATTATTGTTAGTAAAACCATTATCTTCAATCACTTCAACAAGTAATTCCGGCATACTCTATATCTTCCCTGAACATTGTAGCTGGGGAAATTGGACAATATCTGAATAACATCTTTTAGTCTTTAACTGAAATAAGGCAACTTTTCTCCACCTCAATTTTCCAGAACAATATTTGTTCTATTGCATTTAGTTTGGAATTTGCATAACTAGGCTCATTATAGGCACACAAGATTGAGCTCAATTGAGTATAGCACAGATCTCTCCTCACTTATGCTCTTTTTCAAAAATTAAAATGTTATAATGGTCAAAGAATATAAATATGTAGATTTCAGAGGAAGACATTAAAGTTATCAATAGTCATATCAAAAATGTTTCACATCACTAATAGAGACATGCAAATTAAAACAACTGAGGTACCATCACACACTCATAATTTTGACTCAGTACAAAAAAAAAAATGAAAATACAAAGGCTAGAGGGATGTAGGAAAATTGGTAAACTGGTGCATTGTTGATAGCTATGAACTAGTCCAACCATTCTGGAGAACACTTTGGAACAAGGAGGAAAGGGCTAAAAAATTATGTATGCTCCTTGATCAAGTAGTACTACTAGTAGGTCTGTACCTCAAGGAGATCAAAGAAAAAGGAAAACTATCCATATTTTTAAAAATATTATAACTACTCTTTTTTCTGGTGGCAAAGAACTGGAAACTGAGTGGATGCTGGGACAATTAAAATCTAATGTGTGTGTCCTTACCTGCCCTCCAGTGTGGGGGGAAACTAGCTAGGACTTATAAATTAGAAACTTCAGCAACAGTGTTTGGGCATTTACTGAAGTATATTAGAAGTCAGTAAAGATAGAACACATGGAGTTCAGAATGTTAAGAAAAAAACTCTAGGTTTCAAAATGGACTCCTTCTTCTCCTTCCCTCAGTCACCAACCTGAGGTTCTGAAACAAAAAGTAGCAGAGTTAGCTAGCCAGCCTCCCTTCCTAATTCCTGTCTCCCTCCCCAGAAGGGGGAGTGATTTGCCCGGGGTCACACAGCTAATAAGTGTTAAGTGTCTGAGGCCGAATTTGAACCCATGTACTCCTGACTCCAGGGCCAGTGCTCAATCCACTGTACCACCTAGCTGCCCCCAGTTATAATATTTCTTAAGAACAGTCTTAAAAACAAAAATTTTCTCTCTTTAGGATTATTTCCACTTGATCTTCTTTCTCATTCTTAGCTCTTTATCCTCTGCAATCTTTTCATATCCAAAATATATATTTTATTCTCAAATGTACCAAGAGATAAACCTATATCAATCCTAGTATTTGGAGCCCAACTCGGGGTTAGGCAATGCAAAGTATGTCCAATCAGGAATGCCATATCACACAACCCCAATAGCTGTTTTCCTAGCTTCCACTTTAATGGATAAATCAATAAGAACATATTAGGTTCCTATTATGTGTCAGGAATTATTCTAGGTACTGGGGACACAAATATATTTGAAATGATGGAGAGCTCTTTTCACCCTTCTGAAGATGCTGATCCCCTTTTAGATAGGTCTCTGAATCAACTTACATATAATTATATTCTCCCTTACCTTATCCCTCTATTCAAAAGAAGAAGTTGTCCTCCCTTTGTCATTTACAAAGATGCTCTAATCCAGTCCTGCTTTCTAGTCACCTTGTTATTTACAGAGACATGTGGCCTCCTTTGACCCTGTGGATACAATCTCATGCATTCACACATCTTCACTGGACTCAGAGGGCATTAAACATTTACCTTCTGCATCATAATGAAGCACTTAAATGCTATACCTGCCATTGTAGCCAAGCAAACATAAAACTTAGTAGAATTATATGGAATTATATATTCCAGATGGTGATGAATAAGTAATGTAGCTCCCTGGGTCTAATTGCACTCAATTCCTACATACCTGCAAAACATCAATTATACTATACAAGTGTTTCCTCCTAATTGTTCTTACAGATAATATAAGAGAAAATGGAACTGACTTTAAAAAAAGCTTTGTTTGAAGAATTCACAAAATCCCTCTACATCTCAGTTTCTTCATTTTTACTATAGGGCTAATAAAAAATTAGCTACAAAGATGATGTGAGGATCAGATCCGATAATAAATATATAAAGAAACTCTCTAGAGGTCTACTTCCTTCCTGCAAGAGTTTGGGACCAAAGAGATCCTGACTGCTTCAAGACTGTATGTTGGGAGTAGGGGATATGTAAGGTGTATGTGCAGCATAAATACATTTATGAACTGTGAGCTTTAATAGGGAAGCCAGGAAGGGATAGAAGAAAATGATCACAGGAAGCCAGAGGTCCAAGTTTGTCCTCACTTGCTGTTGGACTTTTGACTTGATGTCAGACTTTTGGTGTTTATTAATTTTTCTGGGCAACATCTATTACATGACCTATTTTATCCCAGACACTGCAGCAGTAATGGTGAACAAACTCCTGAAGAATCAGCATTCATGGGTCAAAAAGTAATGGTAATGTATACTTTAGGAAAAAGTACCTTTCCTGGTCATTGGTCATTTTATATTCACACCTAAACCTGCTATCCTAGATTAGGTGCCCAGTTATTGGTAGGAGAATAAGCCTAAGCCTGCCTGCAATAAGCTTAAAATTTTCCAAGACCAGGGGATTGAGATGGATGTGGTCTGGTTCGGGTTACCTATGCTGCACATGTTTGCTGCTGATGGACTTTCCTGATTTTGTCCTGCATTTCTATTTTAATTGTCCTCTGCCCACCCCTACTTTGTGATTAATACAGTAGGTATGCAAGAATTAAGTGCCAAATAATTTTCTACACTTTGGAAATACAGAGATGAAAATGAAAATAAATTTGTGTCTTCAAAAAGCTTACATTCCATTAGTATTTGTGTATATATATCTAACTGTATACAAAATGTATGCAAAATAAATTTAAGGTAGAGGGGAGGAGAAGTAATATAGCATTGTAGATAGAGAGTTGTTCTCAGAATCAAAACGTCCTGGGTTCAAGTTCTACCTTTGATACTAATTGACTATGTGATCATACACAAATCACTTAATGTCTCAGTGCCCTAGGTAAATCTCTAAGACTATACATCACAGAGAAGGTGCCAACCTACATGGGTAGGGGGTTTTTCCTTATCTTGAAGTTCTTTATGCGAACAAAATCATAAGTCCAATTTATATCTTATCTGTTAATAAAAAAATGGAGTTTCAGGAATTAGTCTATTTAATTATAAACCCCAAATCAAGTTTTTTTTTTGTTTTGGGGGGGTTATATATTTTTTTAATTTTTATTTTTTTTAGTGAGGCAATTAGGCATAAGTGACTTGCCTAAGGTCACACAGCTAGTAAGTGTTAAGTGTTTGAGGCTAGATTTGAACTCAGATCCTCCTAACTCCAGGGCCAGTGCTCTATCCACTGTGCCACCTAGCTGTCCCCCAAATCAAGTTTTAAGAAACTGGAAATAGCTAGGTGCTATTACACACATATAAAGTATTTTATTTCTACAACTATCTTCCTGAGAATAAATTTGAGCTTATAAAGTATTGTAGGAAGACTTGTCATTATATTATGAAGAGTGGTCCTGATCTCATTCATTGTTAGGATAATAAGAATAAACTCATGTTTCTAAATAATTTAATATGCAGCTGTTTTTTCTCCTAAAATTCTATATAATACATATAAAAAATTAACCATAAGCTAAAAGAATCCACAGACAATCTCATTGAACTACTGTTGATCTTCTTTTAGGAACTTTGGTAGACCATATATCATTAGCTTGACCAAGCTAAATTGTAAGTAAGACTCATTATTAAGTTCCTGATTTTTGAGATCTGTTGAAGTCCAGGAAATAAATCTGGTTTTATTTTTTTCCCTTCATATTAGTATGTCTCTGTATACCAAACTGTTTATTCCATAGTCATGTCCCTCCCTCATATCCCCTCATCCTCTCATTCTATTCCACCCCTATTCTGAAACTTTCCATATTTAGGGAAGAACATTAAATCTGGAGTCAAATAACATGTATTTGAATATCTCCTTTCCCACATACTACCTATGCAATAGGACAAACCATTTAATTTCTCTGCATCTCAGTTTCCTCATCCATAAAATGACAGAATTAGATTAAATGACTTCAAAGGTTCCTTGAAGTTCCCAATGATTTTATGATTCTAAAACACTTCCACTCTTGAAATTTCTAATTTCAGTGAATGAATCAACAAATATCAATTAAACATCTATTAGGTGTCATGTAGTATAGGAGGCCTTGAGATAACAAACAATAGATTAAACAATTCCTACTAGAAAGGAACTTATATTCTAGTGGTATAGTCAACAAAATCTTATGTAGGAAAAAACACACACATACACATATATGTATATATGTGTTATGTGTGTGTATATATGCATATGTATATTTATGTCTGTATATATACATATATGTGAATTAAACCACATGTAGGTGAAAACATAGATAGATATAGATATATAGGTATACATTAAGGATCATCAACCCACAAGTGTTCATTAAGCAACTACTATGTGACAGACCCTATAATAGACCCTGGAGAAACAAGTACAAAGAATGAAACAATCCTTACTTTAAAGGATCTGACTTTGGAGGGGAAAAAAGAAATAAATATAAAATTATAGCAAGCACAATTATAAAATTAATAAAGACAAATTTCTATAGAATAATTAAAAATAAATTAAATTAGCACAAACACTTAGAGGTTGAATAAGGAAATATTACACAGAAGCAGCACTCAAGATGGTTCTTGATCTTTGTCTTAAAGGAAATGAGGAACTCCATAAAGCAAAATAAAAGAGGGAATGCATTCCAGGTATGGGGAATAGTCAGTGCATAAGCTGGAAAGTAATATGGAGGATTTTATGTGTCACATGGAAAGAAGTCCAATTTGGCTGGATCAAAGATGCAACAAGAGGAAAAATTTCTCATAAGTCATGGTCAGGTTGTTTGGTATTTAAAATCTAAACAAAGAGTTTAGATTTTATAATGCAGGCAAGAGGAAGACTTTGGAGTTGGCTGAGTAGGAGAGTCCTGTGATCTAAACTGTGCTTAAGGAAATTGACTTTGGCAACTGTGTAGGATTGATTGAACTACAGAGAGACTTTAGGCAAGGAGAACAATTAAATTAATAAGTGAAAAAATAACACAATGGAGATAATTATAAACTAGTTTAGTAGGGCCACTAGTGGTAAAAGGAATCAGGACTGTCTTCATATAGAGCCTTGAGTCTTTCCTGACTTTGACCTCAAGAGTGGCAAGCCAAGCAAATTTTTTTATGAATATAACATCTCTTTGCCTCCAAATCAATCTCAAGTGGACTTTATCCTGAGATTGACTGTGACACTCAAATTTACTCTCCAAAGTCAATCAAGTCATTCCTTTAACTTGTTTTTAGTTGATCCATTCTTCCTAAACCAAATGCTGGTGGTGCCTGTTGATCTATCATTCAACTGGAATTGAGATGCATTCCCTTGTTCCAAATGCAATCTTTTAGTGTTAAGAACTAAAGTTAACATCAGTAATATAGCACAGATCAGAAAGCTAGTTTTTGGAGGGGTGGGGTTGGGTTGGAATTGGATTTTTGTTCGAAATCTTGAGCAAAATTACAAGGTAGTTTAGAATTTCCTTTGCATCTTCCTTTCTCCATTTCTGCACTTCTTCCTCCCCAACTCATCTCATTCTTCTGCTTGTCATGTTTCCTCAGTGCACAGTAGATAGAACCCTGGACCCAGAGTCAGGAAGACCTGAGTTAAAATCTGTCTTTAGACACTAGTTGTATGATTTCAGTAAAGTACCTTATCTTCTGTCTTTCTTGGTTTCCTCAACTATAAAATGTAAAATAACAACAACCTATCTCTGAGGGTTCTTGTTATGATCAGATGGATTAATATTTTTAAAGCATTTAGCACATAGTAGATATTTACTTAATAAATGCCTGATTCTTTCCTTCCCTTCTTTACTTCAAGTATTTGACTTTCCAAAGCTTCTAACTTTGACATATTACCTGTTCCTAAACTTTTCAAAAGTTCTTGGTATCCTAAAATGAACTTTTGATTGTCACCCTTTCCTCCAAAACATTCCTTCCCTCAGTGCTGCTCCCAAATATAAAGAAAACTATCAGAGAATTCTTAGAATATTATCATGAATAATCCTGATGAGAAATAAAAGAATGTGACATCTGAATAAGCTAATGTGATTACACAGCAAGCTATGTTAAAAGCTCAGATTTTTTAAAAAAAGGATATGTACCCTTCAATGGAAATGGCACTGGGAGGGGGGAGAATGGGAAAAGCAGCTGGTCTAAACCAATTATACACAGAGGTCAAACATAGAAGAGAACATAATTTTGAAGCTATTGAGGGATCAAGTCTCAAGGCACATGAAAGAAAAGATACTAAGTTCTTAGAAAAATGTCCAGGCTTTATTATTAACTAAACCATTCTCCCAAAAAAGACAACCAAAAGAATGCCAATATCTACTTATCCAAATGCTTATTTCATCTTTAGACAGCTTTTTTTAAAAATTAGAATAGTCTAAATAAAAATACTGCAACTGAGGTGAAGTGATCAGGGTTTTTTCTTATTCAGGGCAATTGGTACTGGAAGGGGAAAGTTAAAGGACTTGTGTATCACAATTTCCAATAAGTCTTAGTAAAGATTTCAGAATTAGTAGCTTGCAAATATGCAATGATTTTTGGGAACCCCTATATATAAAACTAATATATATGTATAACAACATCTATCTATTCATTAATGCATTCATCTATCTATCTATTTATTATATCTATGCATTATAAAATACTATATGTGAATTTATTATACAATGTTCATTTGTAATTACATTTTTCTTCTGAATTTAAACACCAAAATCCAGCATTTCCATATACTGACACAAAGAAGGTCCTAAAGAAGCCATGGATTTCCATTTCAAACAATTTGCCTTTTTAAATAAAAATAAATAATAAATTCTATGTATTAAACCAACAAATTTCTAACGAGTGATTACATTACACTGAGTAGGTAGGGTTCATAGTTGATAGAGCACTAGCCCTGAAGTTGGGAGGGCCTGAGTTCAAATCTTACCTCAGACAATTACTAGCTGTGTAACCCTGGGCAATTCCTTTAACCCTCATTTCCTTAAAAACTTCTGGGGTCATCTTCATATATCCTTATAATACACTGTGCCATTGGACTCAGATGTGTCTGGAGGAGAGAGTGAAGCTGGTAACTTTGTACAACTCTTTCTCATTAAAAAAAAATCTAATTCATGGAAAGTTCATGACATCTGTCATGGTCCTCTTCAAGAATGAAGGACAAACAACAATATTACATCAAGGAAAAAAGGCAAGACCTGGATCTACTGCTATTAACAGGGCAGGAGTAGGGTCTGGTCCTAATAATAGGAAGCTATGGCCAGGCTAATTAGGGGCAGGGTTATTCAGTACATATAAAATGTTTATATCCCTACACAGGATGAAGATGCTTGTAAGTCTTGAGTGCTCTACATCTAATAGGGGTGTGATGACAAAAAAAAAAACCCTAAAGGGGAGACAAAAAGGATTATGCTGGGAGAAGAAGAAAAGGGAGGCAGAATGGGATAAATCACATCACATGAAGTCACAAAAGACCTATTACAATAGAAGGGAAGAAGGAAGGGACAAGCATTATTTCAACCTTACTATCATCTAACACACACACTCAGCTGGGTTTAAACATCTATCTTACCCTGTAGGGAAGTAAGAGGGGAAATGAGAAAGAAAAGGGTGGGGTACTGATATAAGGGAGAGCAGATTGAGAAAGGTCATGGTGAGAAGCAAAAGATTTGTGAGAAGGGACAAGGCAAAAGGAGAGAGAAAAGTATAAACAAGGGGAAAATAGGATAGAGGGAAATACCCAGTTAGTAATCATAACTGTGAGTGTGAATGGGATCTCTCCCATAAAACAGAAGCAAATAGAAGAATGGATTAAAAAACAATCCTACAAATATGTTGTTTATAGGAAACACACTTGAAGCAGAGAAATACAGACAGAGTAAAGGTAAAAGACGGTAACAGCATATATTATGCTTCAGCTAAAGTTAAAAAAATAAGCAGGGGTGGCAATCCTTATCACAGACAAAGCAAGAGAAAAAAATAAATCTAATTAAATTAGATAAAGAAGGAAACAATATCTTTCTAAAAGGTACCTTAAACTGCAGTGGATAGACCACAGGTCTTGGGGTCAGGAGGACGCCTTAGTTCAAATCTCATGTAACACCGGGCAAGTCACTAAACCCTTATTGCCTCAAACATCCAGGACCACCTGTAGTCATCCTGATTTATATCATGCCAGTAAACCCAGATAGCTCTGGAGGAGAGAGTGAGGTTGGTGACCTTGCAGTCTTCCCTCATTTAAATTCAATTCAGTGTAATTTCTGGGGCAGAGCCAAGATGGAGGAAAGGCAGTAAGCTCTCAGAACTCATGAAAAGATCTCTCAAAAAATCATCCAAATAATGTCATAGGACAATTCTTGGAGCAGCAAAACCCATAGAAGAACTTGCTGAGATCATTTTTCAGCCAAAGACAGGTTAGAAGGTCAGCAGGAGAGGGCTGCTGTGTCGGGGCAGGAGTGGAGCCCAATGCCACAGTCATGCTGACACAGATCTAGTCTCAGGCAGGCTGAGCCAGGAAAAGAGATCCCCAGAACCTCTGAATCAGCACCAGTGCCAGTGTCATCTGGAACTAAGCTCATGGTCTAGTGAGAGGGCTGAACAATTGGCAGGGGGTAGATTGCAGGGGTCTCTGCTGGTGCTGAGACAGAAATTGGGATTTTCACCCCTGCTGGGAACTGGGAAATAGGCTGGAGTAGCAGTGACCCATATAGGGGAGGGGCTCATCGGAGCTAACAACCACAGCACACAAAGTTTTGTTGTCTGGTTAATTAGAAAGTTGGCCTGGGATTTTCTACTGACCAGGGAACAGACCAGGCAAGTAAAGAACCTGCCCTTCCTTAAATCATACCACCTGGGATCCCCTGAAGCCTGGGACAGTGCAGCATAGAAATGGTGCCCCACTTTAAGGAGTTAAAAGTCAAGTAAATGAAAGGGAAGATGAATAGACAGAGAAAGGTGAGGACCATAGAAAGTTTCTTTAGTGACAAGGAAGATCGAGGTGCACTCTCAGAAGAAGATGGCAACATCAGAGCTACTACATCCAAAGCTTTCCAAGAAAAATATGAATTGGTCTCAGGCCATGGAAGTGCTCAAGGGGGCAGAGCCAAGATGGTGGAGAGGCTGTGACTCCCACAAGCTCCCAATAAACCCATCCACTCACTCCCAAATAATGCCATAAAAAGAACTCCAAAGAAGCCTAACTCACATAGGAACAGAGTGAGACTATTTTCCAGGCAAAAACACCAATTGACAAAAGACTCATACAAACTGACAGTGAAGTGAGTAGAACCAGGAGAACACTGTGCACAGTTACAGAATTATTGTGCCATGAGCAATTGTAAATGATTTAACTACTTTCAGCCATACAATGATCAAAGACAATCCTACAGGACTAATGATGAAGCACACAATCCACCTCCAGAAAAAGAACTGATATTGACTGAACACAGACTGAAGCCTGCTATTTTGTGCTTTATCTTTTATTTTTTTACTTGAGTATTTTTAGGCAAAATGACTAATATTGAAATGTTTTACATAAATGCACATGTATAACCTTTACCGATTGATTGCAACTCTGGGGAGGTAGAAGGGGAGGAAGGGAGTGAATAAGAAAGGGATAGTATTTGGAACTCAAAACTTTCAATAGGGTCAGCTAGGTGGCGCAGTGGATGAAGCACTGGCCCTGGATTCAGGAGTACCTGAGTTCAGATCCGGCCTCAGACACTTGACACTTCCTAGCTGTGTGACCCTGGGAAAGTCACTTAACCCCCATTGCCCTGCCCCCAAAAAACAAAAACAAAAACAAAAAACCCTTTCAATAAGTTTTTAAAAGGCAAAAATAATCAAATAAATGAACATATAAAGAAATAGATGAATGAATGAATAAATAAATAGATTAAATTCAGTGAAAGTCATGAAATCACCCAGTGTCATCATTCTCTTTGAGAATGAATGATGAGTTCTGGAGGTAGAGTCAAGATAGTGGAGTGAAACCAGGGAAGTTGCATGAGCTCTCCCAAATTTCCCTCAGAAATGTTAAATTAAGCCTCTTGACACATTCTGGATCTATATAACCTGCAAAAAAATTGAGTGAAACAATCTTCCTACTTACAATAATCTAGTAAATGTTCATGAAAGGTGTGTTTTCATCTGGGTAAAAGGGTAGTACATCTTAGGGCAGAAGGTTTCTGGGCAAGCCAGCAAAAGGCTCTGAGTCACAGCACAGATCAGCAGTTGAGAACCTGCAGTCTTAACTCAGCCAGTTAGTGGCATAGCAAGCCAGGTGTGAGGCCTCCAGGCCCAATGCTGCTGATGCCTCGGAGCAAAAAGCTCGTGACTTGACCTCCTGCCCCCAGCAGAAGGAGCTCTGGACAGTGCATGGTGTTCCCCAGAAGCAGAACTCAATGATAAAAGGCAACAAAGATGCTAAAACTAAGAAAAAAATATGAATAAAATAAAAAAAAAAGAACCCTCACCATTGACATTTACTATGGTGACAGGGAGGATCAAAACATAAACTTAGAGGAAGACAACAATGATAAAACTCCTACATATGAATCATTAAAGGGGAAGAAAAATTGGTCTTGAAACAAAAAAAAAAGATTTTATAAACCAAATAAGGGAGATTGAAGAAAAAATGGGAAAAGATATTAGTTATGCAAAAGAAAGTCAATAGCTTCATAAAAGAAAATAATGCCTTAAAAATACAATTGGAAAATTGGAAAAGGAGAATAATTCCCTAAGAATCTGAATTTACCATTTGGAAGCTAATGACTCTATGAGACAATAGGAACTAGTAAAGTAGAAAGAAAAGAATGTAAAAGTAGAAGAAAACATAAAATTCCTCCTCCGAAAAACAACAGACCTGGAAAATAGATCTAGGAGGGAGACTATAGGAATAATTGGACTACTTGGGAACCATGATTTAAAAAATAATAATAATTTAAAAAACCTAGACAGCATATTTCAGGACATTATTAAGAACTGCTGCAATGTATTATAATCAGTGGTAAAATTAGTCAGTGAAAGAATCTACCAATTACTTCTAAAAAAGTGACCTCAAAAAGAAAATGCCAAGGAATATTTCAGCTAAATTCCAGAACTATCAAGTAAAAGAGAAAATACTGCAATTAGACAGAAAGAAACAATTTAAATATCAAGGAACAACAATAAGAATTACACAGGACCTGACAGGTTCAACATTAAAGGATTGGAGTGCTTGGATTGTGATATTCTGGAAGGCAAAGCAACTGGGAATACAATGAAGAATGTACTACCTAGCAAAATTAAGCATAATTTTTTAAAATTTTTATTTTTTATATTTATAATTTTCTTTTCTGAAATTATATGTAAAATACAAATTTTGACATCATTTTAAAAAACTGTGTTCCAAATTCTATTCCTCCCAAGCACCTCCCCCACCTCCTGCAAGAACGCAACCAATTCAATATAAGCTATACATGAGTAGTCCCATTGTGTGAAATATAGGAAGAAACAGACAGTAAAACTATATTAGAAGGGGACCTCAACCTAGATTAATCTAACCACATAATAAATAAGAAAGAAGTTAAGGAGGTGTTTAGAATTTTACAAAAATAAAATACAATAGACCTCTGGAGAAAAGTGAATGGGGATAGAAAGGAAGATAACTTTTTTTTTTTCTCAGCAGTACATGGTGCATATTCACACACACACACACACACACACACGCAAGATATGACTATGTATTATGACATAAAACCCTCAAATGTTCAAAGGCAGAAATATTAAATTCATCTTTTTCAGATCATGATGCAATAAAAATTATATGTAATAAAGGGCCATGGAAAGATAGGCCAAAATTAATTGGAACTGCCTAATCTAATGCTAAAGAATGAGTAGGTCAAACAACAAATCATAGAAATAATCAATAACTTCATTAAATTTATTGTCTCATTGTGAGACAACGTACCAAATCTTATGGGATTCAACTAAAGCACATCTCAGGGGAAACTTTAAATTTATAAATGCCTATATGCATAATATAGAGAAAGAGGAGATCAACAAATTGGGTAAACAACTAAACAAGCTAAGGAAAAAAATAAAAATCCCCAATTAAAGACCAAATTAGAAATTGTAAAAATCAAAGGAGAAATTAATAAAGTTGAAAGTAAAAGCTATAGAATTAATAAATAAGTCTAACAGCTGGTATTATGCAGCAGTTTTCAGACACTTCTAGGAATTTGTAAGTTTTTAGTTCTTCCAAGGTTGTATCTTACATCATATATCAAAGAGAATTCAAAATGTGTACATGATTTAGATATAAAGGGTGATACCATAGACAAATTAGAAGGAACAGTTTACCTATCTGATCTATGGAGAGGGGAAGCATTTATGATGAAAGGTGAGAGAACATTATGAAATACAAAATGGATCATTTTGATTACACTAAATTGAAAAGCTTTTGCCCAAAGAAAACCAATGCACATGGGATTAGAAGAAAAGCAGAAAGCTGGGAAACACTTTTTATAACCAGTGTTTCTGATACAGGCCTCATTTCTAAAATATATAGAGAACTGAATCACATTTATAAAAATACATATCATTCCCCAATTGAGAAATGGTCAAAGGATATGAATATTCAGTTTTCAGATGAATAAATCAAAGCTATCTATTGCCATATGAAGAAAAAAATACCAGTTATTCTGAAAGTGTCAGGTACTACTTCACAGCCCCAATGGTCCCCTTTGGCAAAATTGCAACAATCTGACTTAAAAAGCATTAAGCTGAGGGTCCGGATTTATCATCTTTGTTCTTACAGGAAGTCTGGGTTCCTGTTTCTTTCTCTGTATAATGAGGGAATTGAATTAGATGGTTTCTGGCAAAAGTACCAGATAGAATAATCTGTTCGTCAAGATTTGGAATGTATATGAATTAATCCCACATCAACATCCATTTTAGTAAGCATTGTGATGAATGACCCTTTCTCTGAGTGCTTGAGAAATTCCCTTTACCACTCTGGAGTCCCTCTTTTTACCTCTATAAAACAAAGGAGATAAACTAGAGTAGGTGTTCTTCACTTTTTGTGGTGCCTATCATGTACCCTTTAAGCAGTGTGGTGAAGAGATAAACATTGTTTTAGATGCTCTAATTGTTTATTGGTAATTATTTTATGTTTCCTTCTGCCTTCTTTCCTCCATGTCACCCTCCTGCATTGGAAAAAGAAAAAGAAAATCTTTATAATAGATATGCATGGTCAAGCAAAACAAATTCCTATTCTGGACATGCCCCCAAAAGCCTCTTATTTTTAATGACATGTAGGGTATGAAACATGGAAAACTATATTTGCTAAAGTTATTTATGACTGTCATAGAGAATATTCAGTATGGAATACAAATAAAGGAGAGATTATGTATAGATATGAGGCCCTCTGAGTTCTGCTATTTACAGATGACATTGGAATTTTTGTGTCATGTTACAGTAGACCTGCCTAAATGAGATACATAATCATTCAAGAGAACTTGGCCTAACTGTCTGTACACAAAGAAAAAGACAACTGAAAATAACAAATGTCTCTTGTTCAATTTACACTATGAATTGGACAGATTAGCTACAGAACATATATCTTGGTCACAAGCTACAAATGAACAATAAGCCATATCGAGAATTGATCAGTAAGAGGAGAGGAGACTAGATAGGCTTTGAGAAATTTCAAAATTATTTGAATGATCCCCATCTTCTACCTGAAACAGAAAGCCATCTTCTTTTTTCTTTTTGACTCATTTTTGTCTCCTTAATTTATACGTTACCTTCATTTCTTAACATGGCCCACCCATTCCTCTTTCCTCTGCCATTCAAGCCACTTTCTAGAATGAAGAATAACAAAGGAAAGGGGAAAAGGCAATTGGGCAAAATTAAAGCAATATATACACCTGTATTTGGCTATGCACACACATATATATAATATATGGTACTTCACAACTACAGTCTCTAACCTTCCAGAAAGGAAGAGAAAGACATTTTTCATCTTTTAGCCTAGTCTTTCTTTTAAAAAAAATACTACTATGCTTCTGGCTACAAATCAGTATTGAAAATGAGTATTACTCAGGAAGAAATGGAGTAGCCCAAGGTAAATGTGCACAGACTACAAAATTTTACAAATTAGGTTTTTTGCAGAAGTGGTATAATATATGATGTTCAAGAAATATAAAACTTGGGCAAAAAAGATAGGCAAGTGACAGGGCAAAAGTCAGAAATAATTGATATAACCAGCAAAATCCATAGGTAACCTCACAATCAATAAATCAGTAAGTGCTTCCTAAGAACCTACTATGTTAACAGAAATCGTTCTATATGTTAACATTACAAAAACAATGAGGAAAATGAGGAGTTTACTGCCTAATAGGGGAGAAAACAAAGACATACATAAGTATATAAATAACAATTATAAAAAGAATAAATAGTAATAAATGAAAAGTAATTAAATGCAAGATAATTTGGGAGGAAAGGCACTACTCTATAAGGATCTGGAAAGTTTTCATCTGAGATGAATCCCTTGTGGTAAGTTATGGGAAGATACAGATGAGAGTTAGATGAGATGGGTATTCAAAAATGCATTGTAACCTCATTCTTTGAAGTAAATACCTACAGTAATGAGATCATGAAATCATTGGAGTATTTTAATATTCACAAAAACTGGCAACCAGGACCTACAGCCAAGGATTTATTTCCTAAATGAGTAACACAAGCACTGTAAAGATTAATGTCAGCGAGCCTAATTTGAATGGAAGATTATGAAAATAACTTAAAAAACCACAATTTTTTCCAAAAACAAAAGATATGACTCATTGTGGGAAACAGATAGTCTAATAATAAGGCAACTGAGAAAAAGCAGAATTATTCAATTTCTACTTTATTTCAAAGTTCAAATGGTAGAATAATTATATTTAGAAGGTATTTGATATCCAAAAAAGGTGGGATAGGAAGTGATTATCTAACAAGCTTGCTGGTCAGTTGTGTCAGACTCTTCATGATCCCATGGACCATAAAACATCATGCTCTTCTATCTCCCACTATTTTTTGAAGTCTGTTCATGTTCACATTAATTATTCCCATGATATTATCTATCCATCTCATCATCTGCCACCCATTTTTCTTCAATGTTTCCCAGCATCAGGGTCTTTTCTAATGAGTCTCATCTTCTAATTATGTGGCCAAAGTATTTAAAATTCAGCTTTGGTATTTGACTTTCCAATGAATAACCTAAATTAGCTTAAGTATTGATTGATTTGATCATCTTGTTGTACATTTGATTCTCAAAACTCTTCTCCAGCACCACAACTCAAAAGCATCAATTCTGTTGTACTCAGCTTTCCTTATATTCTGACTCTCACAGCTATGTGTTACTACTTAAATATATATATATATATATATATATATATATATATATATATATATATATATATATATATATATATATATATATATATATATATATATATATATATATATAGCTATAACTATATGGACCTTGGTTGGAAAGCTGTTGTTTCTGCTGTATAGATTTTCCATAATTTTCCTTTCAAGAAGCAAGCATCATTTAATTTCATGGTTTCAGTCATTGTCTAAAGTGATCTTTGAGCCCAAGAATATAAAATCAGATACTGCTTACATTTCTTCTCCCTCTGCCAAAAGTGATGGGGCCATTTGTTAAGGTTTTTTTTTCTTTTTCCTTTTATATTAAATTTCAAACCAGCTTTTACACTCTCCTCTTTTACCCTCATGAAAAGGCTCCTTAATTCTTCTTCACATTCTTCCATCAGAGCGGTATCATCTGTATATCTGGGATTGTTCATATTCCTCCCAGCAACCTTAATTCTGACTTTTGATTCACCCAGCATGGCATTTCACATGGTGTACTCTGTATACAAGTTAAATAAATAAGGTGATAATACACAGTCTTGTACTCTTTTTCCAATCTTAAACCAGTCAGTTTTTCTTTATTTAGTTCTAACTGTTGCTTCTTGGCCCACATACAGGTTATTCACAGGACAAGTAAAATGATCTGGTACTCCTATAACTTTGAGGACTTGCCATATTTTATTGTGTTCCATCCATGCAAAGGTTTTGTTGTAGTGAATGAAGCAGAAGTAGATTTTCTTTCTGGAACTTCCTTGCTTTCTTCATAATACAGAGCCTGGGGGCAGCTGGACGGCCCAGTGGATAGAGCACCAGCCCTGGAGTCAGGAGTACCTGAATTCAAATCCGGCCTCAGACACTTAACACTTACTAGCTGTGTGACCCTAGGCAAGTCACTTAACCCCAATTGCCTCACTAAAAAAACAAAAAAACAAAAAAAACAAACATAATACAGAGCCTGTTGGCAATTTGGTCTCTAGTTCTTTTGCCTCTTTGAAAACTAGACTGTTCTTTTGGTACTTCTCAATTCACATATTGCTGAAATATAGTTTGCAGAATCCAAAGTATAACATTGTGTGTTTGTGAAATGAGCACGACTGTTCCATAATTTGAATATTCTTTGGCATTGCCCTTCCTTGAGAGTGGGAGCTAAACTGATCTTTTCCAATCCAGTGGTGTAAGGATATTTTAAATGACTAGGGTTAATTTTGGGGGGCTAATCTGACTGGGGTACTTAATCTGGGACTCTTGACTGACTGGCTATCTGATTGCTATTAATTTAATGTGTGCTGTTTATAAAGTTCCACCACACTGCTCCACTCCCAAATTGATAAGCAAAAGATTAAGATACCTCTTAACTAAATAAATAATCAAAGCAGAGTTTATTTATGAGATACTATTTAAAATTAAGGATACAGGGAAATAAAATGTACAACCTGACTGCATTGTGGTGCGTCTCTTTCCACTGTGTCTCTTTCCTTTTTTTAATACAATAAGGGCCTTAGCCACTGATTGCCTTAGGGCACTCAGGTACTTTATTCTAACTATGAGCCCCTTTCACCTTGTAAATCTCCCTGCTTCTAACTTTCCTCTCCTTACTACCACTGCTGAACCCCTGTGTTTCTCTCTTACCGACCTTTTGTCTGTCTGCTCCGTCAGTCTGCTCTTCAGCCTCTCTTTTCTCTGCTCCTAGTCCATCTCGTCTTCTCCTGCGTCCTTGTAGCCCCTTCTGTCTTCTCCAACCTTTGCCGTCTCCTCAGCAGCCTCTCAACCTCTTCTTGTCCGTCATCTTGTACGTCCAAACCCCTTGCTGTCAAACTCCCAGGTCTATATATACCTTTTCTTCTCTACACTCAAATCTCGGGGCTTCCTGCACCCCAGCAGACCAAGCTAATCCTCCAGCCAGGGCTGTGGCTGGTGGTGGTGGTGGTGGGTGCACTCCAGCTTCACATGCCTCAGCACAGGTTATCCGGGATCTTTTGGATAGGTCCACTCAGGTGGGAGGGGGCTGGGGGCTTTTTTCCCCCAGCTGTCTGCCCTGGCATCTTGTACAGCCCACGGGGCTTTTGGGCTCAGCTGAAGTGAGGGGGAGGGGCACCAGTCCCTCCCACACAGAAGAGACCCTGAGGGCCTAAGGCTTTCTAATCTCAGCCTAAAGGTAGGGTCCCCAAATCAAAATAAATTTCCACAGTGGCCACGGTTAAATTTTATGATTTCAGATATACCAACCAAGGTGGAGTATAACTTAAGGTACTAAGAGCCTCAGGCCAACGACCTGCTGGATGCTCCCAGCTTTGCTACAGAGATGTGTGCAAGCAAGACTTGAGGGCTCTGGGAATAGACACCGGCAGCTGGGAGGAGATGGCCAAGGACCATGCCCAATGGAGTTCAGTACTCAAGAGCAGCTTGTGTGCAGCTGAGATGGGCCTCCAAGCTCTGGAGGAAGAAAAATGAATGAGACACAGGAACCAACGGGTAACAGAGAGCACAATTTTCCAATGTTCTCAGTGCATCAGGAGCTTCAGCTCCCATATCTGTCTGCACAGCCACACTGTGGCCTGTGGCTCTTCAAGGCGCTGAGCCATGGTCGTCCTCGACTGACAGAAGCCTACTTACTAAAATAAATTGTAGATGTACTTACTGAAAACTGTGGGTAATCTTTTTTTATCATAAGAGTATTTTATTATTTTCCAGTTTCATATAAAGATAGCTTTCAACATTTGTTTTCATAGGATTTTTAGTTCCAAATATTTCTCCCACCCTCCCTTCCCTCTTCCTTTCCCAAGATGGAAAGCAATCTGATATAGGTTATATATATGCAATCACATTAAACATATTTCTGCATTAGTCACATTGTGAAAGAAGAATAAGAACACAAAGGGAAAAACTAAAAAAAAAATGAATGAATGAATTGAATAGAAAAAAGCAGCTAAAACATAGAAGCAGTATGATTCAATCTTCACTCAGAACACAGTTCTTTTTTCTGGATGTGGGGAACATTTTCTATCAAGTGTTCTTTGAAATAGTTTTGGATCATTGCACTGCTGAGAAGAGCCAAGTCTATCACACTTGATCATCACACAATGTTGCTGTTACTGTGTACAATGTTCTCCTGGTTCTTCTCATCTCACTCAGCATCAGTTCATGTAAATCCTTCCAGGTTTTTCTGAAATCTGTCTGCTTATCATTTCTTATAGTAAAATAGCATTCCATTGCATTCATATATCACAACTTGTTTAGACATGTCCCAATTAATGGGCATTCCCTCAATTTCCAGTTCTTTGCCACCACAAAGAGAAATGCTACAAGTATTTTTGTACATGTGGGTCCTTTTTGCTCTTCTATGGTCTCTTTGGGATACAGACCTAGTAGTAGTATTACTGGGTCAAAGGGTATACACAGTTGTGGGTAATCTTTAAAGAATTGTGGGTGACCCAGACATGATGACTTTGACCTTGGGACTCAGCCAAATACTAGAATGGAATATTAAACAGTTGGTGTATAAAAAGTTAAAATGGAAACTAATTATTTTTGCAATGCCACCTCCATAGCCAACTACTTAATTACCATATTCTTCTTTCCCAAATTTATAACCCTCAGTGGAAAAGTAGATGAAAATACCACTCACATAATCAATACAGCTATAAGAAAGAACAGTACATGAGGTTCCAGTACTGTGAATTTGACTACATAACTGCTGTTAACCAGGGTCAGAAGCAAAATATATCTTCCTGGCTTCAGTCTCTTCCCCTCCAGTCTATCCTAACCACACAAACACTTGTTCACCTTTATTCACAATAAAATGTACCTCTTAGCTGGGTATTCAAGACCTTCTGTCTGGCTCTTACCTACCATTCCAGCCTTTCATTCCATACTTCTTTACAGTAAATCTCCACCACAGGCTGAGCTACTCATTTTCTTCTGAATAGATAGCTTATATTCCTTACTTTTGTGATTTTGCTTAAATCAGTCTCCATTAGTTTCAGTCCATTTTTCGAAGTCCATATTAAGGCCGCTCTCCTCCATGAACACGTCCTCAAATTTTCCAGCCATTAATGATTCTTTTATTTGAATTCTTATCATTTGTTGTCTATCCCCTAAATTGGCAGTTACACACTGACTTGGGACATCTATAACATTCATATACAATTATTTAATATTTTCTGTATGGTTTCTGACATTTTTCTTTTCTTTTTTAAATTTTATTTTATTTGTTACATATAATATGTAAAGATAATTTTGAACATCTATTTTTATAATTTTTTATTTTATTTTTCCAATTTATATGTAAAGATTTTGAATATCCATTTTTACAAAATTTTCAGTTCCTCAAATTTTTCTCCCTCCCTTTCCTCCCCTCCCTTCTTCCTAAAAGAGTAAGCAATTTGATATGTTATATATTGCAATCATGTAAAACATATTTCTGTATTTGTCATGTTATGAAAGAAGAAACAGGCTGAAAAGAAAAAAAATGGGGAAATAAAGAACTTAGTATGCTTTGATCTGCATTCATAGTACATCAGCTCTTTCTCTGGATGTAGATAGCATTTTCCATCATGGGACCTTTGCAATTGTCTTGCTGAAAAGAGCCAATACATTCATAGCTGATCATCACAGAATGCTGTTGTTACTATATATAGTGTTCTACTGGTTCTTCTTATTACACTTAGCATCAGTTCATATCTTTATACTTTTTTTCTAAAATCTGCCTGCTCAGCAATCCTTATTGAATTGCATTCCATTACATTCGTATACTAGAATTTGTTCAGCCATTCCCCAACTGATGGGCATCCCTTCAATTTCCAATTTTTTGTCCCCACAAAATGAATGGATATAAATATTTTTGTGCATGTAGGTTCTTTTCCCCTTTCAATTACTTAACTTTTGCCACCATTATTTAACTTAACATGTCTTTCCTCCTCAACTATATGGTCCTCCTCACTGATGAGGGGGACCATTTCTTATACTTTTTTTTGGTATCTCTACACGGAACTTATTGTTCTGTATATAGAATACTATGTAATACTTATTGTTTGATGAATCACTCAGCAATACCCTCTGCTTCATGAAAAAAGTTTTGTCAAAATACTATTATTTACTTTTTTTAACAGATATACATTGAGACAATGCCACAGACAGTATAGGTAAATTTAAATACAACATTTGACAAACTGTCATATGACATCACTGTGAAAAAAATCTGTGCAGAATGATAGTAGAATGACAAAATAATTTAAAATAAAATCATCTGTGGTTCATTAAGAGAGAATTCAATTTAGAATCAGAAGAGCATCACACTGGTTGGGATATCAGCTCTATTTCTTAATGCCTGTGTGGCCCAAGGCAAGTTATCATGCAACTCTGGGCTTTGATTCCCCTTTTGTAAAATGAGATGATGTTCCTTATGATTCTATGAAATCAAGTTATATAGATATTTACTCTGCTCTTCTATGTCCAATTAGAGGTCTTGGCAGCTTTGGGAAGGAAAAGGGGAGAAAAGAGAATATATGAGATCAGAAGAGAAATAAGAGACAGAGGAAATAGAAGTCAGAGGGGAAGAGGTTTTTTCTGTTATATTTTTCCATTAAGAAGCAAGCGTTATTGGCAACAAAAGTTTGTAGACTTATAAAAACTTGCTATGCTTGAAAAATAGGAACAATATCAAATTAGAAGGAAAATAGGAAAAGGTGCTAATACTTTATTGGATCTGAGTCAATCTGTTTTTTTTTTTAAAGTAAGGCAATTGGGGTTAAGTGACTTGTCCAGGGTCACACAGCTAGTAAGTGTTAAGTGTCTGAGGCCGGATTTGAACTCAGGTACTCCTGACTCCAGGGCCGGTGCTCTATCCACTGCACCACCTAGCTGCCCCTGATCTGAGTCAATCTGAAGGGACATTTCCAGGGGTTTGCTTCAGGGCTCTGTCCTGGGTACTGACTGCTCTTTTCAAACATTTTATTAAAGAACATGGGGACAATATCATTAAAGGAATACACATCAATTTGTGGAGGACCCAAAACTGTGAGTGAAAGTTATTGTATAAATTGAAATAATCAGGATTCAAAATAAATTGAAGAGGCTAAATGTTCAGCAGCATATAACAAAATTAGATATAAATGGATAAGGAAAAAGTATTGAATGTGTTTTTAAAGTTTAAGCACAAATATGAGACTGAATAAATCCAGTCAGATAATTCCTCAGAAATGTCTTAAGGGGGGGAAGTTGGTGGTGCAGTGGATAAAGCACTGGCCCTGGATTCAGGAGCACCTGAGTTCAAATTCAGCCTCAGACACTTGACACTTACTGGACTTCAAGCTTGATGTAAATCAATATTGTAATGTGATTGGAAAAATAAATAATTAAATGAATGAATGAACAAATTGAATTGAATAGATAAATAAATAAATGAATGTATGAATGAATGAATAAGTTAATTCTTCTTTCTCCTCCTCTTCCTATTCCTTCTTCTTCTCTCCTCCTCCTCCTTGTTTTGTCTAAAATTATAATTGGGTGCCCTATCTCTCTCCCAAGTTTTGGGGAATTTAGCTGGGGTTTCTAATTTATTGTTACTTAGAAATGAGAGGTCATAGCCCCAGTTTGGGGTATTAACCATTTATTAAAGCACATTAAGTATTAGTAAAGAGATACCATGTGGCTCAGAAAGTTCAGAAAGGAGAGATAGAGCTCAGCGTGGCCACCTCCTCTGAGTCCCTGGCCAAGAGGGAGCATGTGCAAGCATAAGCTTCCTGTGGTCCAGAGGAGAGGTGGCCCTTTCACATTGCACAAAGCTGATTGGCTAGCATCATTCAAATCTTTTGGTTTACTGGACTTGATGGTGGCCCATGAGCAGTACATGCTGAGGTCAGAGTCCAGAGGACAGACCCTCTGGAGGGAAAAGCTGTCAGGTATGTGTGGTTTTAATCGCTATTGTCTCTATTCACAGTCCAAGTTCCAACTTGACTGACTCTGGGTGGGCTCTAAGACAGATCAGACAAGGCTCTGGAGTTAGGCCCTCTAGTGGGGGCCTCTGAGAGTCCCAAAAGCCCATCTCACATCCTCCTTTTACCAGTGTCTTCATTATCCTAAATATAAGGAGGACATTTATTTTTTTGCCCTGAATCCACTTAATGTATTATATGTGTACATATATACATGCATGTGTAAGTGCATATATGAATAAAGAGATGATAGATAGATGTACACACACACACACACACACACACACACACATATATATATATATATATATATTTGTATGTGTGTGTGTGTCTGTTTATGCCAAGGTCTTAAAGAAACAAAACTGACGTCTCTCACAAGAAATGGTATCTCAACTTGACTAAAAGGTATTTCTACTTTCATGTCCCAGCAGCACCTCAAACACAGAATGTGCCAAAACAAAATTATCTTTCCCCAGGTTTGTTTCCTATTTTGATTTCACTTCATCTACCTTTGACATTACAATTCATCTTATGTCATGGTTTAAACCTTAGTGTCACATCCCTAATCCTTCACCTCTCACATGCAATTACCAATGTATTAGGGACATTTTGGCCATTATATATTATGGGTTACTGCAGTCTAATCTCTTTTCTTATAATGGCTATTTCAAGGTATTTAGAATACACTGGAGAAAATCCTGAGCTATCAGAATTTTTTGAGCATTGTACCTAGACCCAGTAGTAGGTTCAAGAGAAGGTGAAAGATCAGTTGAAGGAGATGAGAAATTTAGTAAGAAAACATGGATGGCCCTGCCTCTTAACCAGAAAAAGGTATAACATCATAGATTTAGTGTTTTTATGAGAATATGATTTTACAGATTAGATCATGGAAGCTAAAGTTTTTTTAATCATCACGGTTTAGCACAAATGCTTAATAAATGTGTTTATATTCATTCATTGGCTTGTTGAAAGTGCCACAGGTAATAATTGGTAGAGCTAGATCTGAGTCCTCAGACATTAAAAAACCAACACTCTATCCATTAGTCATGGAGAGAATGCTTACAATGACAAAGGACTGGAGCAGCTTGTCAATAGGGGGTTTGGTTTGCTGATCAGAGTGTTGGAATTATAAAATAATATTTTTTGAGTTCAGGATCCAAAGATAATCTTTAATTTTTTTCAGTTCTAAATTCTAAAGTCCATGAATATTATTTAAGACCCATTGGTTGAACATTCTAATTATATGACATTTAAGACTCTTCATGTTATATTTGAGGAATCTGAGACCCAAAGAGGTTAAGTGTCTTGGAGAGGAAATGTAATTTAGTGGGAAGATACTTTATTGGATGCTGAATCAAAGGATTCACTGTCTTTCAACTGAAACTCCAGATCTGCTATTCACCAATATTGTGATCATGAGCAAATCAATTAACTTCTTTAAGCTTCAGTTTCATTCTGTGTAAAATAATAGTTGGTCTAGATCAACTCTGAGATCCTTTCTACTTCTAAGCCTATAATCTCAGCATTCTTCCCAAAGTCAAGCTATTAAAACAAAAACAAAACCACTACAATTCCTCCCGGAAATTTACACATATAAAATGTACTTGGAATGTTCTTTTCAACAAGTAATAAAAATAATAATGGGGATGATGATAACCAACATTAATATAACATTTTAATATTTCCAAAATATATTACATATGTTATTTTTTTGATTGCTACAGTAAACCTCTTAGGCAGATGCTATTATTATTCCCATTTTATAGATGAGGAAACTAGGACTAAGAGAGGCTATCTGACTTGACCAGAGTCATGTAGATAGTAAGTGTATCTAAGGCAGGTTATATACTCAGGTCTTCATGAATCAAAGTCCAGAACATGAAAAATATTATACTACTTTAGGAGGTTCTTCCAAACTCTCCTATGAGAGTAACATCCTCTTACATCCCTCCAACACTTGTAGTAGCCATGGCAACCATCAGTTCCCAGTTCCCAATGGAATTTAGAGTCTTAGAAGGGGAACTTGGTGCATTGGGCCATAGCTTCTGCCTGTTCCATAGAGAGAGAACTTGCTGAATTTGGGCAAGGTCTAGAGGCATAGAGTACTTTATCTGTCTCCAGAGATTGGTGGAGGTCACCATCTGCAATTTTCTCATGCTCCTTGGGGAATCTCCCACAGCTGCTCTCCCACTCTCTTCTCAATTGGAAGATAGCTTGGGGAGATACAGTATTAGAATGAAGAATTGGTTGAATAGATTCTGGGTATTATTTTAATTATTTCTTGATTATTTTCTTGCCCTCAAGTGAATTTGCTCCATAGAATTTGGATCAGGGATGTTTTCCTATTCTGAGGTAAATTTCTAATATTCTTAGAGAATACACAATATTGTGGAATCAGACACTAATGACAGGTATGAAAACTCCTGATTAAGGGATTACATATTTTTCCATTTCTTACTCATGCAATAATTTTCCTAAAAGTGGAACATTCAATTGATTATGTATTGAAAAGGTTTCTTTCACTTCCTTTTTCAGCCCTCCTTTTATATAGGGTAAATATATATTGGAAAATTCACAAAATTCAGGATTTGGTATTTTGCTTAAAGGTCACTGTAAGTAGAGTATGATGCTATGTACACAAATAACTAAACTCCTTTTAATGCTCTGGGGAAATGCCAAGGTAAACAAGCAAGGTACAACAAAATGCAATTTTTAAAAATCTACTTATTGGTTATAGAGAAGGTGGTAGTGATGCGGTCTAGTAGCAATTCTTATTGGAGATGAAAGTTCCCCTAATAGTTTACATTTATTTGTTTTTTTAGGCTTTTCTTAATATTTTATATGCATTGTCTTCATCAAGTCTTGTGACAGCTCTGTGAGGTAAGTTCTTTGAATAACTTCATTTAACAGATGAAGAAACTGATTATCAAATTAATTCAGTTACTTTCCCAAGTTCAGACAAGTGTCACAGGTAGGATTTGAACTCAGGTTTTCCTGGCTCCAAGTCTGATGCACTATAATCCCTCTCCACATATTCTCCCTCATACAATGTCAGAGTGAAAATGGAAAGCAGAATAATAGTACCTTCATGTAATGTAGTATATCAAAAATTCAAACATGTCATTGATTAAAAGGATCTTAAAGCTTATCGAGTTTCATCTTCTCCCCTCTACTGCATCTCTCAAAGAAGACAACAAGATATAGTAGAGTATGGATCAGGTTAAAAATCAAAAGGTCTGTGTTTTTGTTGTGGGGCTCTACCAGTTCATTGCATGAGCTAAGAGAAACAACTTGAGAGCATAAATATAAAGTTAAAAGGAACCTCAAAGGCCATCTAGTACCGTCCTTTCATTTTATAGATGAGGAAACCATGGCTCAAAAAAAAAAGGCATGTGATTTAGGCTAGGATAGGACTAGAACAGGGACTCAAACTTTTCTGTGTCATGGACGCCCAAGAAAGTGTAGTGAATCTTATGAACCCCTTCTCATAATGATCTTTTAAATGTACAAATAAAATACATAGGATTAAAAAGGAAATCAATGAGATTAGTGGAAAATTATCAATTTTTAAAAGTTCACATACCCCACTTTAAGAATGCTTGAAATAAATAATCCATAGTCCCTTCCAGCCCCAAATTCTGTAATAGCCATCTGAACTTTTATTTAAAAAATTCCTTACACTACTTCTTGAAACAGTCCCATTGTCAAAAGCCCAAGTTTTAAGAAACCTTCTTTTCACATTACCATATAGTTCTTCCTAATTTCTGCTGTTTACTAAACATTATTATCTACTAACTCAAATATATTGGTTTTAATTCCAATGCAATCTGATCCCTGGTATCTAATCTCAGTGTACCTGCTGTAGTTACTCAACAAATGCTGTTTTCTGTTTGTTCTGTACTGGCCAGAACAAAATTATCTAGTGAGTGTAGGTATCATTTGGTACATACTCACCTTCTTTCCTTCCTTCCCTCCTTTCTTTATTCTTTCCTTTCTTCATCCCTCCCTTCTTTCCTTCCATCATTTCCTTTTCCTTTTCCCTCCTTTCTTCTTTTCTCCTATCCGCTTTTTCTTCCTCCCTCCTTCCATTCCTTCCTTCCTTCCTTCTCTCCATTTTCCTTTTTCTTTTCCCTTCTTCCCTCATTTTCCCTCCATTCTTCCTTCCCTCCTCCTTTCCTTCTTTCCCCTTCTTTCCCATTTTTCTTTCTGCCCTCCTTTCCATGTTTCTTCTCTCCTCTCTTCCTTTCTCTTTTTGTTCTTCATGTCTCATATCCCCCATTGACTGAAAACTCTCTAAGGACAAATACAATAACATTTTTCATGTTTGTATTCCCAGCCTCTAGCATGTAGTTTCCTGCACAGAATGCCTATTAAAAGCATGTTGAATTTTGAATTGTCTTGAAAAACAGTGACCATGAAGTGAGGGGCGGGGGGGAAATGAAGCAATAATATCTTAAGAAATGAGTTTCCAACATTGGGGTGACAAGCCCTGGGTATGAAATTTGATGAACAATACCCCCACTTGGTCACATTCCTTGAAATTATACTTTGTTGGGTTCACGTATTAAGCCCTCTTGCTGTGATATACTTTTTGCATATTTAAAATGGAGGCAAAAACAATATAATTCTAGAAATCATGAGTCTCTGTTCCAATCTTTGTTGCTATACTTAGCAAATGGATAATTCAATGTCACAACAACTTTACTATTATTATTTACTATTGCTAGAATTTACTTACAGTCTTTAACATTGATATTTCATCACCAGAAGATCAGCAAATAAGTGATGATGGTGACAGTTGTTGTTCTTGATGGTGGTGGTGGTAGTGTTTATGAAGCTGATAAAGAATCAGCTATTACAGGAGTTGTGTCATCTTCATCAATGGAAAGGACACACCCATCAATTAAATCAAGAATCTCAGGGTCATGGGATCAATAATTTAGAAAAAAAAAGTGACTTCAGAGGTTGTCTAATATAACCCTGCCACTTTACCTTTTGGGAAGAGAGACTCAAAAAGGTTATGTAATTTGGGTGGCATAATCAGAATTTGAACTTAGGTCATAGAGTCTTACATTTAGAAATGTAAGGGATTGGGGCAGCTAGATGGCACAGTGGATAGAGTACTAGCCCTGGATTCAGGAGGACCAGAGTTCAAACACTTACTAGCTGTGTGACCCTGGGCAAGTCACTTAACCCCAATTGCCTCACCAAAAAAGAAAGAAAGAAATGTAAGGGATTTATAATAACCATTTAATTCATTCTTCTTATTTTACAGATGTGGAAACTGAGGCTGAGACTGTTTATTTGACTTGTCAAGATTCACACTATTAATAACTTCTGTAATGATTGGAATGATGCCACCTACTGGAGACTTGATGTGGGAAAGCTCCACCATGAGGAAAATGCCTCAGAGGCATTGTGGCTTTTCCTTGGCATCAGGAAATGACGTTTGCTCATGGGTGCTGTCTATCAAGGCTACCAGCCAATCAACTTGAGGAGCCTCCTATTTTCTGGGAGGAGACAGGAAGGAGGAGAGGGAGGCTACGCGGAGAGTGCTTGCGCTTTTGGGTTCCTGACTTGGTGGTGGTGGCAGCAGAGGACTTCACAGGAAATTTGAGGAAAGATAGGAATGCCAGGCTGTTGGAATTCTGTTCTCAATCTTTTTCTTTCTATTTTTCAATAAACCCTTAAAAACCTAAACTCATTTTATCAGTGATTTTAGTCAGTTTCCCCCAAAACTGGGGGAACAGATTAGAATCCACATTTAGAATCTTAAATTACACACTTCCTGAAGTAGGATTCCACCTCAGATTATAGTAATTAAATTCCTAAAGTAATTTGGGAGCTCTCATTAGATATAAGCCTTAGGAAAAAGCAAAGGTATGACTAATATTGGGGGCTATTTTGAGGACTTAAAAGGGCTGTGCTGTAGAATTACATAAGCCAGTCAATGCTGAAAGCAACAGGCCTATTTATTCACCTTGCTTAAAGGAAAGTCATCTGGTTTAACAAGAAACACCAAAGATGGGGCAGCTAGGTGGCGCAGTGTATAGAGCACCAACCCTGGATTCAGGAGTACCTGAGTTCAAATCTGGCCTCAGACACTTAACACTTACTAGCTGTGTGACCCTGGGCAAGTCACTTAACCCCAATTGCCCCACAAAAAAAGAAAAAAGAAAAAAGAAACACCAAAGATAACATGCATTTGCCCACTCTTCTTTCCCAAACTGGAGCAGTAGCTGAAACCTCCAAAACGAGGACACCCTGATGATGCCCCAGGATAGGACCAAGATTAACCCATTGAAAGTGGGATGAAGAACTGAATGTAAGAATGTCAATTTGACTTACTAGCTGTGTGATCCTGGGCAAGTTACTTAACCCTCATTGCCCTGCAAACAAAACAAAACAAAACAAAAGAAAAACAAAACAGTCCATTTGATCATTAATCGATCCTTCACAAAATATTACCTAAATGCTTACTATATATTAGGCCCCATGTCAAGTGCTGGGGGGGTACAAAAACTGAAGTAAAACAGTTTGTAGCCCCAAGATAAAATATATCAGGTGACAAACAAGGAACATATGAAGAAAAATGGAAACTAAGCATTTTTAAAAGTCTAAAGGAGGAAAGGGTGCGTTCCAAGAATGGGGAATATCCAGTACAAAGCCTTGGTGACTGATAACAGTTTCATTTAGGAAAAATACTAAGTATTCCAATTAAAGTGAACCATGGAAACCAGGCTTTAGAACTTCAGATCACTGTGGGAAGAAAGAATCTAAAATGGTTTCACAAAAGTTGCTCACAGGACTTAACACATGATAGCACTAGCTCTAACAGGGCCTCCTAAATCCATCTTCATTCTATGCATAATGTCATCCCAAAGGTGTTTTGTTTTTTTTTTTGGTGAGGCAATTGAGGTTAAGTGACTTGCCCAGGGTCAGATAGCTAGTAAACATCAAGCGTCTGAGGCTAGATTTGAACTCAGGTCCTCCTGAATCCAGGGCCATTGTTCTCTCTACTGCTCCACCTAAGTGCCCCACAACCCAAGTTTTAAAGCAGCTCAAGTGATTTGCTAGAAGGGGGAGGATCCATTTTTGATGAGCCTAATTGGTTTTCATCCCAAAGGTGAGAAACAGGAAAAAGAAAATTAATAAGGAATTTGGAAGTGTCTAGTTTGGATCCAGACACAGAAGGTTCCATCTATCAGATATACCATGAGGCAGGTTTACAGAAAAAGAGAAAAAAAGTGAAAGTAAGGCATAGCAGCTGTAATGAGAAGACTGGTTCACAAGGACCTATTCCTGAGAACACATTCAGATTTGTTCTTCCAGATGGGTTACACTAAGTCTTTGCAACATAACCTTTCTGATTCCAATTCAATGTGTAGAAGCTCAATGAGCCCACTTCTAAACATGAAGAGCTGGTACTGGTGGAGTGACAAAGAGTCTTCTGGTTGGATGAACATCTGAATAGGACTGGTGACTCAGGAGGCACTGAATCAGAAAATAATTTGCATACAAACGAATCCATATGTTCTTTCTTCAGCCTCTTTTGGCTCCTTTTCATTCTCTAAAAGGAAGAATAGCTGTAAGTTTGTATGTGAACAACAATCCCCTATTCAGGTAACATGTGCCTGTTTTGTTTGTATGGTGTGTTTTTTTGTGACTGTTATTTCCTAATCTTAAGTGAATAAGTACCTTGAGAGTCCCTAAGTCTAAGTGAATCTATTAAAGTCATCAAATACTCCACAGACAACTAGAGTCCACTAGAATAAGTAGTAGCAGCAGCTGGAACCTGTGAGGAACAAGAACAGCAGTCAATGAATTTGCCTGTGTCAGTTCCTTAGTCTCTTATGATGGAAATAGGCTCATTATATCACCACATGTTATATGGGAAACAGGTAGAGACTATTACACATACTCTATATAAACCATCAAAAAGGGCAAACTCAAGCACATTTTAAGGACTAGGCTCTTCTTGGTCAGTCTTTCCTTCCCCCACAATTACCCAGGGATGAGGATGGGTAGTGGCTAGCCCTTAGATAGCTAACTGAATGGAAAACTATTAGACCCAAAATATTGGAGATTTTCCATATTATTACAGCTAAAGAAAACTAAAAGGGATAGGGGAACAAATTATCCCATGAGTTATTGTCAGGTCCTCCAATATCCCTTCCATTTCTAAATCATTGATCTTGTGGTCATTTTAGGAAAATTAGACATTGTATTCATAGGTTAGTTGGCCTAACTGGGACAGTGGATAAAGCACTGGCTCTGACATTGGGAGGACCTGAGTTCAAATTTGACCTTAGGGAACTAATAGCTGTGCAACACTGGGCAAGTCACTTAATCCCAATTGCCTTAAATATCCAGGGTCATCTCCAGTTGTCCTGATAATGTATCTCACCACTGGGCCCAGATGACTCTGGAGTAGAAAATGAGGCTGGTGACCTTATACAACCCTTCCTCACTTACATCCAATTTTTTGTAAGTCATGACATCACCTTCCAACATCATGGCCTTCTTTGAGAAAACAGGACTAAAAACAACAACGACAACAACAACAACAGCAGCAGCAACAGCAACAACAACAAATAACAAACAACAGCCTAACTGAACTTGGAATCATAATGATCCAAGTTTGAATGTTGTCTCTCAGATACTCACTAGCTGTATGACCCTAAAAAAATCACTTACTCTCTCTCAGTTTCAGTTTCCTCATATATAAAATTAGAGGATTAAATTAAGTGGCTGCTGAGGTCTCTTCCTGTTCTAAATCTACTATCCTATGTGGTAAAAAGTGAAAGCTTTTAACTAAGATTTAAGAGTTGGTTAGCGATAACTGAAGGATGCCAGTTTTTGAAGGAATTACTGAGCACAGCCCAGTTTTCATCCTCTCTCCCTCCTAATAACCTAACTTAACTGAACTTATTTTTCTTTTTGTCTCACTCAGTTGAACTCACCTGTGGCCTAGCACAATCACTGGCTGTCTCGGAACCATGAGATATGGTATGATTATCTTTCGACAACATTTCCAGGTGTCATGAACACATACTAAATTTGGCTTTGATCCAGACACATGGTGGTAAAAAGTGTTATAGATTGATTGCATAACTCCCTCAACCCTCTATTAGAAGTCCAAGGATATAAAGGAGGGAATGTAATGGAATTTATTAATTTGATCATTGACAATGCTATGCTAAGGTTTGGTAAAAATGCAGCAATTCAAACAGTTAAAGAAGAGAATCCAGCTCTTTCCAGACCAGATTCCAGAATCCAGCTTCCTCCTGATGACATCTTACCACTTCAAGAAGACAAGAGAACTCAGAGACTTTATATGAACAGTTTTGTTTTTTTCGTTTTTACTATCTCCTTTCTGTTATTATGTGCCATCTATAACATGTACTCTCTGCAGAGGGCCTCACTTTGCAAGACCAATGTCAAAGCTTTGATTCATGAGGAAAAAAAACATTGCCCCTCTGGACAAAACTTTCCTCTCTTCCTTTTCTATATTGTTATTAACATATTATTAGTTATCATAGGTTATTATATTCTGTTATTTTTGACTGTTTCATCAAGGAAACGTCCCATTTCTTGAGGAAGCAAAGGGGGGAAATGTGGTTAAAAAGTGAAAGCTTTTAACTAAGATTTAAGAGTTGGTTAGCGATAACTGAAGGATGCCAGTGTTTGAAGGACCGCCCTTTTGAGGAGGAGACCATGACAAACAGTCATGTGTCTGCTAAGCACTCCACTTCTGGGGTGCAAGCTTAAAAACGAGGAGAGAACAGAAGTGGTCTCTCTTGCTCTGCACACACACACTGACTCAGGTTTGATGGCATGGTCCCTGGTGATCGGCCTGGTCCTCTGTAACAGCACATGCTTGACTCAGTTCTCAGCCTCAGAGGTGGCCTTGGGATTTGGTGAGTTCTATACGGAATATAGACTAAGCTTTGATCTAAGACTATTTATTTGTATTTCTATTTTCCTATTTCTCTGATCAGCATCACCTTGTTTGTTGGCTAATTAATTCCCAAACAATAAAAGCTAAGTAATCCATCTCTAACTAAAGCTCAGAGGTTTCTTTCTCTTACTGGTCTGGGAGATATTTAAGGGAAAGGTTAAAGGGGAGTTTAATACTCTTGTATCCAATTTTAAATCTCACACCTATTACTTACTTTTTTTCCACCTAAATAGGACTCTGGTGACCTGATCTGATTAGCATGGTTTTCTCAGGTCCACCTTTTTAACTCCTAGGACCTAGTTATCTCCTATGAAAGCCACACTATGTACAAGAACTTTATTTGTGTATCTCTGGTCTTTTGCTGTTCATTTAATTCTCATTCTCCCTCCTTTTCTCCATCCCAGTGACTGGTTAGTGTTTAATCATTTGTTACACAGGCAAATAGTTTATGCAGGGGTTATTTACTGTCTTAATTTAAATGCAAATTAGTTGAACTCATGACCAGATTCAAGGAAGCTCATCTATAAAATCCATAGATGTTCATGCCAGTTCTTAAAATTTTGATAGAAAAACATAACTTGAACTAATTGAAATTCACATTAAGTATATATTCTCAAGTACTCTTTTTGTTTGTTTATTTTTTTTGTTTGTTTTTGTAGGGCAATGGGGTTTAAGTGGCCTGCTCAGGGTCACACAGCTAGTAAGTGTCAAGTGTCTGAGGGCAGATTTGAACTCAGGCCATCTGGAATCCAGGGCCAGTGTTTTATCCACTGCTCTACCTAATGGGCCCCTCAAGTATTCTTAAGATGTGTTTTTAAAATGGGATCTTCCTTAGTGACATGGAAGTTTGGGAAAATTGGAGGACTTGTTTCCTTTTACTTCTGATAGCTTCAACCTGGAATTTAAATTTAGTTCATTTTCAACAAATAGTTATGGAGTTACTATTATGCACAAAAACTTTTTCCTTATTAATAACATAAATTCCTAAAATTTCTGTCCAAAAAGGGCCATAAATGTCATGGACTTCGCCTTCTCTGTTCCATAGATGAAGAACCTGTGGCCCAAAAATTACATACCTAAATTCACCAATATGTTTGTAGACCTAGAATATAAAATTAAATATTATTTTCACTGTTATCATGCCATGGATTAGAAATATTCTTATCTTCATGGAAACTGGACACCCAAGGGTCATGTTCAATTTTTGTTAGTAATAGTAATAGTAGTAATAATAATAATAATAATAATAATAATAATCATTTATATAGCACTCTTAGTTTTGCAAAGGACTTCTCATATGTTATGTCATTTTATCTCATTTTCTCTTCCTAACCACCATGGCAGATAGGTGTTACTGTTATCCCCATTTTACAGATGTGAAAACTGAGGCTAAGTGAGGTCAAGTGACTTGCGCAAGGTCGTATAATTAGTAGATGCCTGAGACAGGTTTTGAACTCATGGTCTGCCAACCCCAAGTCCAACACCCTACCCACTATGCTTCAGACACTATTCCATTGAGCCTTGATTCAAGATAGAAACTGAAAAATAAATTTAAAAACTTATTGTGCTTAGAAAGCATCCATTTATTTTGCCTTTTATGTTTCAAAGATAGCTATTGTATCTTAGGTATCTTTTAATCTCCCTGAGCCTCATTTATTTAATTTGTAAAATAGGAGGGGGTAAATGTACCAGAAGTCCTCTAAAGTAATTTTGGCTCTATATCTATTAGCCTACCTATGACCTTTAGTTCATATCTATGACTGTGTCAACAACGAAATAGATAGATTAAAAAGTGAACATTTAAACTGGGGCTATTTTTTCATGTAACACAAGCATCATTTTTGATTTCTTAACTTCTGGTTTTCTCACTAAGTTGAAAGTTGTTTGCATGTTATATACACATAACTGAAAAGATTGAGAATAGCTAACATTTAGATATCCCATTGAAGTTTGAAGTGATTTGTACATATTCTCTCATTTGATCCTCACAATTCTTATATTATTTACATTTTACAAATAATGGAATGAAGGCTTATGTTAAGTGATTTTCCCAAGTGCATGTAGATAATAATTGTCTGAAGAACTATGTTCTTCCTGACTCCAAATGCAGCAATTGAGGCACTATACTATTTTACCTCAGAAATTCAAGAGACTGGAAGTCCAATCAAACTCTATTCGAGTCTCCAATCAGAAACCATAAATTTCCCTATGTAGGGGCCAAATTTAATATGTGAAGGGTTAATTGAGTGGCTCGCTGTAATATTGGGGTTCAGACAATAATGAAGGACCTCTAGGTCCAAAACTTCCTCCCTCCAAACTGCCTTTTTAGTTATTTCTCCCAAGCCAATAAGAAAGGAGCTTAACAGCCTCTTTTCCACAAATGAATCAGGTTTTATTAATGGGAATAAAATACACACAAAGGTAAAATTAATAAAGTTAAGGACAAGGGAATAGGGAAAAAGAAAAAAAATGGATAATCCCCCTAATTCTAACAAAAGCCTCTACAATCCCAAAACTCACTTCCAGCTCAGCTGATTCAAAGAGCCGGGCTCATTTTTTTTAACTCACCACCTGGGGTCCATAGCTTCAATGGGAAACAGTTATGAAGCCAGGGCCCACAGGACAAACTTCCAGGAAAAAACTCTTTCTTGTCCACTCTCAGCAGCTCACCGATTAGAAAGGGAAAGAGCTTCCCTCAGGGAGCACTACTCTCCCTCCCCCCAAAAGGAGATCTTTCAAACTGCCTGTGGAGAGTGGTTCCTCTGCTGACATCAGCAGCATACATCACTCAGGGCTGGCCTGCTGTGGCCCATCTCCAATAATTCTGCCAAATTCCATTATTTTACTACACCTAGATCCTTCAGTCAATTCACATAATTTTAGCTGGGAAGAACCTCAGGAATCATCTAGTTGTAAGATCTCAAATCAGAACCAATTTGCTTCAAACCTCCAAAAGTGTAAACGTATCCTTTTGAACAGACAAATACATAATCCAATTAACAAGCCCAGGAGGATACTTAGGTTACCCAAGTCATAATTCATCTCCAGGCTGCCCTCTTTACTATCCTAGACTTTTTCCCTCAATGTTTCTGATAAGGCTTTCCTCTCCTCCACTGTCTATCATCTTCCCTGTTAACCCCTACCCACCAAACTTTTCAGCTTCCTTTTATGTTTTCTTTCCCCCTTAGAATGTTAACTCCTTGAGAGCAAGGACTGTCATTTTCTTTCTTTGTATCTCTAACACTTAGCATAATGCCTAATTAGTAAGTCCTCATTGATTTGATTTTACTGTGAAGACAAAGGAGATGAAAGAGTTATATTGGTGTAGTGAAAAATTTATTGGATATAAAATCAAATAATCTGTATTTGATTCTCTACCATGGAGTACCACAAAGCATGGTAGATTTGGAGTAAGTAGGTGTAGGTTCAAATCCTGGTCTTGCTACTTACTACTCACACATCTTTACGCAAGGCATTTTACCATTCAGGTCAGACTCTAGATCATAAAATTTGGAATTGGAAGTATTAGCACAATATCCTAGTTTTCTAGATTAGGAAACAAAGGGCCAGACAGAGGAAGTGATGTACTCATACAGGTAATTAGATACTAGAGTGACATTCAAATGTAGGTATTCAGACACTAAAAATTAGTGCCCCTTTTCTGGTTCACATGCTCCTTCAATTTCCTCATCTATAAAATAAGAGGATCAGATTATAGTGGATGATTTCTGATGTCCCTTCAGCTCTAGATCTTGGTTCATGAGGTCTAAAGCCCTTTGTGGCTCAAGAGATTATGATTCTGAGAAAGATTTAGGACAAGCAAAAAAGGAAGACCTGGATTGAAGTCCAGCTGCTGACATGTATCTATTGTGTAATCTGTTTTGTCATGTTATCTTACTGTTTCACATGTATCTTTTTAGGATTTTAATTTAAAGCCGAGTTGTTTTTCTATATGACACAGTGGCCACAACCAGGATTTCCCTTTGCTTATGAAATGGCAGCATCAGAAAAGAAAAAAATATATAGAAATAAAGGAAAGGAAGAAAATAAAGATGGAAGGAAGGAAGGAAGGAAGAGAGGGAGAGAAAGAAAAAGAAGAAAGAATAAAAAGGAAAGAAGGAAGGAAGGAGAGAAGGAGGAAAGGAAGGAAAGGAAGAGAAAAATACAAAAAAGAAAAGAAATATATAGTATATCCTAAAAATCTTATTGTAGTTTTAAGTTATTAAAGCTTAAAACTTCACTAGGACTTTTGTTACACTCAGTAGACATAGAATGCAACAGAAGGGTTTTATACACATAAAACAATTGTAAAACACATCTTTAAGACCTTGATCTGGGTGAACCTTTTAACTTTACAAATAAAGAAACAGAAACCCAGAGAATGAAAGCAACTTCTGTTAGTCCCCTCATTTAGTGACAGCCAGAACAGAAACCAAGATGTTTTGAATCCATGTCCAATGCTATTGTGACTAATATGGGAAATGAGAAATTTGTATCCATGAAAATGGTCAAGATCCTCCCCTTCCCCCCAAGAACAGGTATCAATGGAGTCTCAACTTTAAGCCTTTTGGCATAATGGACAGGATTTATAGGCAGCAGTTATTATTCATAAAGTACATTAAAATTGTAGTCAGAGTGCTCAGACTTTCATTTATATGGAAGACATTGTGTTTCAATACTGACTTATTAATAGTTATTGCAAATAATCCAAGACATATTATAACTTTTAGCCTGACAAAAAGAATGAATTTGTCATACAACATTACACTCCAATGGATGTAAAGAAATCATAGGAATATGAATTTTTTGCAAAATATACCCAGAGGGACAGAAAGATAGATGATTGCAAGTTTGATAATGAAAAGTAAATAGATCCATTTATTTCCCTTTTTCATCATGAGAGAGGTTGAAGATTTTCATTTTACAAGAGGGCATATCGAGGCATAGGGTATATGACTTTTTCAAAGTTATACCCAAAAGGATCCACATTTTCACCAATTTGGAAGTTCCCTCCAATAATGCAGATCATGTCTTCTAGTACTGTTTATCCTATGTGACTCTTGACAATGTCCTTGAATAAATTCACCACTGAGAAGGTATCTAACATGCTGGGAGCTTTCCTTATCTTTTCTTCCTATGAAAAGGTACCAGTGGAACACTCGACTGATCTACCTGTCAGTCCCTTCCATCACTACAAGTCACTGATTTTTTCTTGAGCTATCATAGGATTTCTTGATATCTCTTATTCCTTTTCCTCTCTGAATTTCCTCATTGATTATATATGTTGCATCAACAGAAAGGGTAATTGTATAGTTTATAAAATACAAGTCAAGGTAATGAAACCTATAAACTCAGGAATGTCCACTGGTAAACTTGAGAATTAGGTGAAGACTGTTAGCCTCCTCAAAGGCTAAACCTTCATTAACCATTGTACTCTTGGTTTTCTTCCTCCTGCTACATATCCTGTCCAGTACTCTTTACCTTTTCTACCTTTCCCCCATCATTGCTCTTAAAAATTGTTTCAGACTCATTTTCATCATTAAGCCTAGTATATGACTTTGACCATAGATATTTGCATCTTAACAAATCGAATCCAAAGAATTAAAGTATAATGATAAACTTTCAGGCATCTGTGAACAAGATGGAACATATATTTTGGGTGGATATACTGTCCAATCTCTACTGAAATCAACTTCTTCCCATTCTGCCTCATTATGACTACCTCTGTCAGTTGTCTAACCATATAAACCAGTATCTTTGTGGAATATAATGTCTTGAGAAAACACTTTTTTATGGGTAGGTGATCAGTGAATAAAGAATCACTATGTCTCTAAAAGGAACAATAAATCCTCCCTTAAAAACTTGAGGAATATTTAATCACATTATACCAAGGGGAGAATTAACATGGGTTTATCAGACTCTGTGTTTAATTTGTAAAAGGGATCATAAAGGTATGCATTTTGACTTACTTTCCCATTTGAACTGGATATCTACAAGAGGTCCGATTTCTAATTGTGACTCTGCCAGCATTATGCTCTGTGACTTTGGGCAAGTCACTTCATCTCTATAGACCTCAGCTTTTTCATCTACAAACTGAAAATGTTAGAATAGCTATACTGCAAAGTCTTATTCAGTACTAACATTCAGTGCTTGAGAAATCACACCAGAAGCCATGAGGCATAATGTAAGAATGTTGAATATAGATAGTGAGGATGGAGGAGGTAAACCTCAGTCAGATAGTGGCTGGTTCTTTCTTCAGGGTTATTGGTTGCTTAGATCTGACCTGACCCTGCCTTCCTTCCCCCACTGTTCAACTGTCCAGCTACCTTTACTATGATAACAGTTAGGACTTCATGACCAGTTGGATTGGGCAGAACAGAAAAAATATCTACAGGCTTAACATCTGCTCTTCCAATATCCCTTCCAGACCCCTGGATATTGCCTTTTCACCCAAGAGCTACCATGTTTTGTCATACATACTGATTTGATAGATTATCTGGGAAAGAGTTGTGGGTCAGATAGAGGGTGGCGGGCAATATTGCCTCTAAGATGCATTCAGCCTCTAAGCCTCTATGATTCTATGACTCCATATCTTCCCTACTGCTACTCTGAGAGTACTGCCAAGTCTGCTATTTATTCCACTTTAGCTGCTGCTGTTGTATCTCTTCCTAGTGCTAACACTCACTGTACCCTGCTGATCAACTGTTTTTCTTTTGGCTGTCAGCTCTTTACACCGAATCAAATACGGTACTTTGCCCTTTGCTGGAAGGCATATCCAAGTATATAACAGCAGTGTTGCATATAGTACTGAGCATGAGGCAACCCAGAGCTACACAGCCTGTCTAGACAGTCAGCTATGTATGCTCTGCTGAGGAACTTGGGAGCCCTGTCATTTCATTCTGAAGCCTCTGTCAAGGATATTTCCCAAATCTCTAGAAAGGGCTCTAGCTAAATGACTGCCTGACACAAATCTAGACCTCTAAACAATGTTTGTGGCCGTATGTGTCTATATAGTTACTCGGGGTAAAAGGAGGGTACCTAGAAAACTGGAAAATTGCCATCAAGTGTGCAGGTGCCATAGCCAGCAAAAATTTGTTGAATAAGTAAAAGATGCTGTATCCTAGAGCAAAGAAATCCCTGTCATTCATAGGGAATCAACTCCTAAAAGCATATGAAATGGAATGGAAAGGAGAATAGAAGAAGAGGAGAGGAGAGGCAAAACAGAGGAGAGGGTAAGCATTTATAGTGTTTACTATATGCCAAAAACTTTGGAATTTGATGACATGAGAGGAAGCAGAATTATAACAGCTCTATATGCTTTCCACTGCTCTCTGTAGGATCTTCCATAAAGGAGGCTTAATGAATTTATCATATTCCATTAATCAAACCTAAAAACTAAACTTTCTCAGTTTTGGTGGTGGGAATGTGGAAAGAAAGATGGAGATGGAGATGGGAGTAAGAAAGGATCTTAAAGCTTCTCCCCATGCTGAAGTTTTCTCATTGTACAAAAATTTTCTTAGACTACAAAATTTCAGACCGGAAAATCACAGGATCTTTTTCTATTTGCTTTCTCATTTATTAAAGGTTGTCTTCTATGATCCCTTCTGGTTCTCAATCCATGCTACTCTGATCCTATAAAGATAAGACAAAGGTTTCAAATATGGAAGCAGGCAATTAGAGACTTATAGACTCATGAATTTGTCTCTGACTGTGTTCTTACTCCCTCCTTTCATCATCTTTATGTGCTCCTCCTACCATTTGTGCTCCCCTCACCCCCAGGCTTCTCTCCTGTGTTCCATTCCCACAAGGCCTGTCTTTCGGTTGGCTAGTACCTGATAAAATCATCCCTAGATTAGGGTCTGAGTTTCTTTGTATTTTCAGTGAAACTTTAAAAGTTAAATTCCAAAGGATCAATTTTTGTCCAAATTCAGGCACTTTTGTGGGCCTCTGGAGAAGGTATTTTGGGGGCCAGGAAGGTTTGTGTGGAGGGGCTTCATGGTTCGAGTGAGAAATAAGTTGATATTATTTCTCAGGTCTCTTCCCATTTTAAGCATTCCTCAAAAATAGTAGACATCTCATTTAATGATTGTTAAAGCCAATCTATCCTTTATAAAGTTCTGTCATGTAATATTATAAACTCACATGTATATAATACACTAAGATTTTCAAAGTGCTTTCATATATTTGTTCTTCAGAACAACCCTATGGGGGCAGCTAGATGGTGCAGTGGATACAGCACCAGCCCTGGGTTCAGGAGGACCTGAGTTCAAATCCAGCTTCTGACACTTGACATTTACTTGCTATGTGACCCTGAGCAAGTCACTTAACCCTCATTGCCCTGTGCAAAAACAAAACAAAACAAAACAAACAAAAAACATGAGGTAGGTGCTATTATAATCCCTATTTTATAAATGAGGACACTGAGGTTTAGAAAAGTTAAGTGATTTCTCCAACATTACACACCTGGGTACTATGATGTTTACAACAACAACAACTTTGAATTCATGTTTGGCTCTTAACTAGCTATGATATTCCTTAGGTTGTAAGTTCTTCCATATTTGTGGAATCACAATTTCTTCTTAATTTTAATCTTCCCCAATCAAATGGGTTAAGAATGAATTGGGGAATGGAATACAGGGAGGGAAAGGAAACATTTCCACTATCCACAGTGTATAATTTCTTGATATGCCATCCTGCCATTCTCTCTCTCTCTCTGTCTGTCTCTTTCTCTGTGACTCTCTCTGTCTCTCTCTGTGTCTCTCTGTCTCTCTCTCTCTCCTTTCTCTTTACTTTGCAGGTCAACATCTCCTAGTGTTTTTGAACCCCACCCACTTTCCTGAGTTGCAATTAACCACCCAGCTACCCAGGAAACAATTTAGTTGACAATTGATTCAGTCTAGAATTATATCAACTGCTCCCTTCTAAGTCAGGCTGCTTTATCTCCCTCCCAGTCCTGAAAAACTATTCTGACACCTGCCAGCTGCCACCTTAATGCTTTTATTTCTATGGAGTCCAATTGCTTTAAACCCCTGGGGCCCAGGCACCCTGAATTCCCTATACGATTACCTCCTGAGTCCCTTCTATTCTTTCTAACCGTGAGCTGTCAAATACACCTCATAGCCCACAGTAGAGGCAGCTAAGTGGCACAGTGGATAGAGAGTTGAGCCTGAAGTCAGGAAAACTCATCTTTGTGAGTTTAATCTGGCCTCAGACACTTACTTGTTGTGTGACCCTAGTTGTCCCTTAACCCTATTTGCCTGTTTCTCATCTACGAAATGATCTGGAAAAGGAAATGGCAAGTATCGTTTCCAAGAAAATTCCAAATGGAGTCACAAAGAGTAAGACACAACTGAAATAAGTCAAAAATAACAAAAACAACAGCAGTAGCAACAGCAGCATAGCAACAACAATCACCACCACCTTCAGGAGAGAAGGGGATGAAAAAGGGGCAAACTATCACTGAGTTGAGGCACCTAGAGGAATGAACTTGATAGCTCATGGTTAAGCAAACAGACCCCACTATAACACCTAGTTGCCTGGTATAAATAGGTTGCTAAAGTCACAGGTTCTATTTCTTTGCATTTATAGATTAATCCAATTTTCTCAATACTGAAATAGTCCTCCCTCCCTAAACTATATTTATTTATTTATTTTTGTTAATTTCAATGTTACATATTGTCTCCTTTCTTCAAATTTAAAATCTTCGAGAGTAGGGACTCTTTTGTTCTTATCTTTGTATGTTTATTACCTAGCACAATACCTGACAAAAATATGATATATATGTGGATGTATGTATGATGTATGTATGTATATGTATGTACATACACCCACATGAAATAATATAATCTTCTAATTATAGTTATATAATTATAATTGAAAATAATTTAATTATATAATTGAAAACATAATTATACATCTAATGTTTAAAATGAATATATCATATATAGTATATACATATGATTATAGCATGTAATTATAATATATTATAGTACTGTAAATTATTTTTAAAGTATAATCTCTACAGTATACATTATATAGTCATGTAATTATGTGTAAATATATTATATAAATAACATGTTTTTACATATGTAAATATTTTTACAATTCTTAGATATACATATATATGTATGGATGGTATATATATATATATATATATATATATATATATATATATATATATATATATATATATATATATATATATATATATATATATATATATAAAGAGATGCCTAGAGATGGGAATTTAAAAGCAGAGATGTATACAATTACTAAACATTGTCTCCCTTTGCAAACATTTTCTCCAATGAAAATAGCTAATATTCTCTTGGAGCTATGTAACTTATGTAACGATTGGAATGATGCCACTTGTTGGAGACTAACTGTAGCAAAGCTCCGCCATGAGGAGAAGGTGTCTGAGGGCAAGACATGTGGCTCTTTGGCATCAGGAAGTGATGTTTGCTTGTGGGAGGAAGAGGGGGCAAGGCTGGTGATCTCGTGCTCTTTCTCCAGGCCTCTCCTTGAGAGCAGAGCAGGAGAACTATAGTTCCCTGATATAGAGAGATGAATCTAGGCCTTTCTCTCTTCACCAAATTCTTATTCTACTTAATAAATGCTTTAAAGTCTAACTCTGGCTAAAGCTTATAATTTATTGGTGACTACTCATTAGATATTTTAGACAGACTAGCTAGAATTTTAGCCTCTTACACTTACCTACAAAGGTAAATTGGAGAAGGAAATGGCAAACCACTTTGGTATCGTTGCCAAGAAAACTCCAAAAGGCATCAAGAAAAGCAGGACACAACTGAAACAAGTTAACAATAACACAGTGCTTGATAAGTACTTGATAAAGTAAAATGAATGTATGGCTTCTATAATTAATTGATTCCAGGGGTAAGGCTTGGAAATGGCAATCCAGGATGTGTAATGCACATGTAAGTATGAGTATGTGTGTGCTCTTTCAATATAATTCACTTCCTTTGAAATCCTACATACTTTTACTATATTCATCAAAAAACTTTATTTTGAGAAGGGGTATATAGGCTTCACTAGACTGCCATAGGTCACTATAACACACAAAAAGGAGAGGGAGAAGGGAATAAACATTTCTATAATGACCACTATATGCTAGGCATTGTGCTAAGCACTTTACAGATTTGATCTGCACAACAACCCTTCACAGTAATTGCTCTTATGATGCTTATTTTACAGTTGAAGAAATTGAGCAAACAGGGGTTAAATAACTTGCCCCGAATCTCACATCTAGTAAGTGTTGGAGGTCAGATTTTAATTCAGGTCTGATTCCAGGCTGTGCTATCTATCCAATGAGTCACCTACATATTTATTTATTTTTCTTTTCTTTTCTTTTCTTTTCTTTTCTTTTCTTTTCTTTTCTTTTCTTTTCTTTTCTTTTCTTATCTTTTCTTTTTTTTGGGGGGGGGGGATGAGGGTTAAGTGACTTGCCCAGGGTCACACAGCTAGTAAATGTCAAATGTCTGAGGTAGGATTTGAACTCAGGTCCTCCTGAATACAGGGCTGGTGCTTTATCCACTGCATTATCTAGCTGCCCCCATCTACCTATTTATGATGCACCCCTCCCCCCAAAATGGTAACAACCTATATTGTTGGGCTTCCTGGCCAATTTCCAAGCCTTTGATTTTGTCCTTGATTTCTCCTGCTCTGGGGTTTTTCCTCAAATTCCTCTTTCAGCCTTACACAGACTCTTTGGAAAGAGAATAAGGTACTCCCAAATTTGTCCCTTGCCTTACTACCTTAGATATTCAATACCTTCCCTTATTATTCCCCAGAATACCTTGTTCATTTTCCAGAACAAATTTTTTCTTTAGCTTCAGTGCATTCTTTACTCCAATCAGACTATTTACTTCACTGTCTCCTGAATGGGCCTTGTTCATTCCCAGTTCCATTGACATTTTTTGCTGAAGCCATCAAGCTTGCTTGTATTGACTTTTCTGATTCTTTTTTTAATATTTGAATTCTATGGAGGAATCCCCCAGGCCTCAGTTCATGTACTATGTCCCTCCTAAGGCCTTTTGCCAGACTATAGTCTATAATAATCTTTCCATTCTCAGAGTGCCTACAGTATGTACTTTCCCCACTACTCATTTTGGCACTTATACTACATCTTAGCCTTCTTATATGCATTTCTTGTTTCCTTGAAATACTCTACCTCCTGTCGCCATGACTGCATTGGATATCCCCCATGCCTGCAATGCACTCCCTTATTTCAACCTCTTAGAATTCCTCATTTCCTTCAAAGCTCAGTTGTTTCTATCTTCTAAATGAAGCTTTTCCTAATCCATCCTTCAATATCTAGTACCTATCCCCCATCCCCAGATGAAATTGTAATACATTTTGTATATATTTTGTTCAGAGAGTCAGGAAGATTGGCCTCAAGCCTAATCTCTGACACAAACACTTGTTTGACATTTAACAAGTCACTCAAACTTTCATGCCTAAAGCAAATTTGTAAGATTATACATTATAAGAAGCTGCTAAGTTGCATTGGTAGGAGTTTTCTCATCTAAAAGATCCTTACTCTGAAGAAATCACAGGTCCAATCAGAAACAAAAATATATAGTTTGTATGTATGCATCTATCTCTATCTCTACCTCTACCTCTATCTCTATCTTTCTACCTGTCTCTCTATCATCTACATCTACAAAATCCATATCTGTCTCTATCTCTACCTGTATCTCTATCTCTATCTATTTCTATCATCTACATCATCTCTGCATCTCTATTTAAATATTACATATTCTCGCTAAATAGAATGCCAGCTCATTGAGAATGTAGGCTGCTTTATATTTATATTTGCATCCCTAGTTTGTACTACTGTGCCTAGCATTTAGCAGGTAATTAAATACGTGTTAAATGATTTATTAATTGATTCATCAAGACTGACAATTCTCATTTGGCAAAAACTATACTGTATTTCTTGGTACCTCCATAAGTTACTGTGATGATAAGGAGGATGAGCATGAGGATGATGATGGTGGTGGTGGTGGTAGTGGTGATGAAAATAATACTTTGCATTTATAAAGCAATTTAGGATTTGCAAAGCACATTACATAGAATATCTTCTTTGATCCTAAAAACCCAGTGAGGTCCATCATATTTTATCTATCTCCATTTTGCAGATGAGGAAACTAGGCTGAGAAAGGTTAAGTGACTTTCCTAAGGACTAACAGATAATATGGATCTAAGGCAGTTTTTGAACTCGGGTCTTTTTCTTCTGTCTTTTTTTTTTGTGGGCTATGATGGTTAAGTAACTTGCCCAGGTTCACACAGCTAGTAAGTGTCAAGTGTCTGAGGCCAGACCTGAACTCAGGTCCTACTGAATCCAAGGCCAGTGCTTTATCCACTGTGCCACCTAGTTGCCTCAGGTCTTTTTCATTCTTGGTTTTTCATTCATACCCTTACTTAGACAACCACCTAGTTACCACCAAAATTGTACATAGCAGTTATTCTATAAATGTTTGTTTTTAGGAGAAGGAATGACTAAATACATGAAGAAAACACAAATGAATAATCTGCTTTATATTCTCTTGATTTATTTTTTTCCCTTTCTCAGCCTACCTTATTGGTTTATTCTTTTTTTGTGTGTGTGAGGCAATTAGGGTTAAGTGACTTTCCCAGGGTTACCCAGCTAGTAAGCATTATGTGTCTGAGGCTGGATTTGAATTCAAGTCCTCCTGAGTCCAGGGCCAGTGCTCTATCTATTGCACCACCTAGCTGCCCCTTATTGGTTTATTCTTAATTATGATTTCTACCTTACTCATATCTCAAAGCTAATGTCATCACTAACCAGAGGAATCTGTGCAATAGTAAAATCTAAATGAAAGCTAGTTAGTCACTTTTAGCCAATATAGAAGGTATCTTCCCAATAAATACTTTAGAGATTCTTAAGAGGAATTCATAACACTAAACTGTAAAATGAATTTCATTCAAGATGGAGGATCAGGAGATATTTTCATGAAAATATGAGTAGACAGGAAAGCCTAAAGGGTCACAGGTACATTTAGGGAAGGAGACAAGCTGGGGTAAGATGAACAGATATGTGCTTAATTGTCCCATTCTGCATTTTTCAGATCTGAATGTTCCTCTGAACCATAAGAAGTAATTTTCCTTTCTCTTTCTGGTTGACAGCCAACACAAGAGTGAAAGAAGCAGCTAGAATGTCATTTAATATTTGGCAACCAAGTTTCTGTCCTTTATAATCTGAAATGCCTCCTCTCTGGATTCCTGGGTACCAGTGATCATGTGAGATTGGAAAAACTGCCCCTGGAATGGGCCATAATCAAAAGAGAGAAAGGGAGTGGGAAAAGGGGGAAGTGGTAGGAATGGTGGGCATAAAGAGAAGGAAAGAGCAAGACAGAAAATGGCAGTTGGGTAAGGCAGAAGAAGAAAGGTAGTCTATGAATCATGGAAACTGCTGGGTTCATTTTCTTTTTTTTTCTTTTTTTCCTTTCTTTTCTTTTCTTTTTTCTTTTTCTTTTTTGTTTGGCAGGGCAATGAGGGTTAAGTGACTTGCCCAGGGTCACACAGCTAGTAAGTGTCAAGTGTCTGAGGCCAGATTTGAACTTAGGTCCTCCTGAATCCAGGGCTAGTGCTTTATCCACTGTGCCACCTAGCTTTCCCCTGGGTTTATTTTCTCTGGTGCCTAAGAGTCATAGGAAACTAATATTATTGCTCCAGGGTTTTCCTCTCCCATGAATGTAGTCAGCCAAGTTTGTGGCTGCTTTTTGAGGGATATTCAAATACAGATACCTTGTTAACAACTTACTGATTGTTAATTTGTGGTTAAACTTTGGAAACCTAGGTACACAGGGCAGTAAACATTCATCACTGGTCCATATAGTTCTCATGTGTCTGAATTCCCTGTAAATAACATGATCATTTCATTGCATCTTCCTGGCCAATACTATCAGCAATGGCTTCCATCTGGCAAGTAGGCCCCCATATCCTGGGAGTATCCTCACACCATCACTACTGGTCCTGCTTCAAGTCCAGCCTCTACAACCATCACCAATGGAAGCAACTCCCACCATCCCTTATGGAGGTGTGGCATGAAGAATCAGAAAAGTTCTTACCATCTAAATCCTTGATGCTCTCATTTAATTCAGATGATTTTTATTGTTGGGAATTGCATTTAAGAAAAGAAACATTGCCCCTGTACCCTAAGGACCATGGAACCTTTCCATCTGACTTGCATTTGAAACATCCTCTATGCATTGTCTTTTGTATTCTTGCCTTGGAAACAGGTTCTTCCTTTTTTCTTTAAATCCTCAGCACTTAGCATAATGGTTTGTACACAATAAATGCCTAGATGTTTTCATTCATTAATTTATTCACTCATTCATTCATTTGTGGTTGCTAAGCAGAAATTTTTTTGCCATTTAGGCCCTCACCAAGCCTTTTACAAAGTGGATCCTATGTGCAAATCACCATTCTAGTCACTGTATTAGGCAACTGAGAGAAAACAAAGGAAAAAATTAGTCCTTTTTCTCAAGGAGTACACTTTTTTCTAAAAGTGTTTTTTCAATTAACAAAAAAATTATATTTTCTCAATATCTCCTCATTCACCTTGAAAAAGAAAAACAAAATCCTTGTAGCAAATATGCATAATCAAATACAGCAAATTCCAGCATTGGATAGATGTCCACAAATACATACATATCAAATGGCAGCCTGAGTCTATCACCTATGTGAAGAAGTGGGTAGCATGGTACATCATGAGGGTTAAGGAGTTTTCATACTAATAGGTGGGGTGGGGGTGGGGGGGTCATGTAATATAACACCTTTTCAGATAATTAAATACAAGGCAATCTGTGGTAAGAAGAAGGGAGAACATTAACAGCTGAGCACAAGTTAAGGCCATGTGGAAAAACTGGATCCTCAAATAACCCTTAATTAAAGAAAAAAGATTTTCAGGTGGTAGTTTACTGGTATGTTTGGGGGCTAATTAAATATAGGAATTGGAAATCAAAGGAGAGGGACATTGATTATTTTCACAGGATAAATTTCTTTATCTTTTGCTTGATTAGCTCTCTTCATAGGTAATCTATTTCCAAGCATACAGGAAACCTTATATAAGTTATATATGATATGTATCACAATGACACTGTGTAGGTATATCTATAACTCTTTCCTCATATGTTAAATAGGTATAAATGAGGTAATTCATGTAAGGTTCTATGAAAGATAGAGACTTTCTTTTTCTTTTTTTTTTCAAAAATAACTGAACTATAACAAAGGTTTTATTATTATGATTTTAAGTGTAAAAAAAAAGACAAAGGACTTTATTTCTGTTAAGGATACTGTGATTATTGTAGTCACTCAGGCTTGTTACCTCAGTCATCCTTCATATCCCAGTTCTTACCCTTCATATCTAATCATTTGCCAAGTCTTGTCAAATATACCCCTACAATTTCTCTCCAATTTTATTCCCCTTTCTCCACTTCTCTCACAGTCCCTATTTATTTTTAGGCCTAATCTCTTGTTAGAACTAGTATTAAAGCCATCTAATTCATATAATTGTCATTTTCTCTATCACCTCCAATTTGTCCTTTTTCTTTTTTGTATAATAATAATAAATTTACTTATTTAGAATTTTCCCCAAGTTACATGTAAAGACAAATTCTCACATTGATTTTTTATGCCTTTGTGTTCCTAATTCTCTTCCTCCTTCCCTTCCCACACTCACTAAAAAATTAAGCAATTCTATATGTTATACATGTGCAGCCATATAAAACATCTCACACTAGTCAGGTTGTGAAAGAAAACAGACACACCATCAGACAAACCATCAGTTCTTTCTCTGTAGATAGATTGTATTTTTCATAAGTCCTTCTGATAGCGTCCTGCTCATCATTTCTTTCAGTTACTTTTGCTAACTGTATTACACTTCATCCTGTTCTCTCCCCTTGATATTTACTCTGTTTTCTATCTTCTTTCGTCCTATCCCTCCTCAAAAGTGCTTTGTTTTTTACTGTCCCCTCCCCCAATTTGCCCTCCCTTGCTTCACCTCTCCCCCCTTATCCCCTTCCCCTCCCACTTTCCCTCAGGGCAAGATATATTATTATACCCACTTGAGTGTGTATGTTTTTCCCTCTTTGAGCCAATTCTGATGAAAGTAAGGCTCACTTCCCTGTTCCTTCCCCATTTCCCCTCTACTCCATAAACTTTTTCTTGTTTCTTTTATGTGAACTATTTTACCCCTTTTCACCTCTCCCTTTCCCTTTCTTAAACTGCATTCCTTTCACTCCTTAATTTTATCTTAATGATGTCATCATGATACAACTAGGTGACACAATGACAAATCACCAGCCCTGCACCCAGTAGGCCCCAAACCCACATCCAACCCCTGACTCAAGCCACCCCATCCTCCCTGCACCACAACAAAAAAGGATAAACAAAGAAAATTAATACTTTACAGGTATCATCTCTTCATATTGAATTCACATCTATGCCCTCTGTCTAACCATATTCCTTTCAGTTGCCCTAATACTGGGAAAGTGTTTATGAGTTAGAAGAATCATCTTCCCATGTAGGAATGTAAGCAGTTTGACCTTTTAATATCCCTGATAATTTCCTTTTCCTTTTTACCTTTTTATGTTTCTCTAGGGCCTTATATTTGAAAGTCAAAAAATTTAATCAGTTCAGATCTTTTCATTACAAATGCCTGAAAGTCCTCTTTTTCACTGAAGTCCCATTTTTCCCATGAAAGATTATAGTCAGTTTTGCTGGGTAGGTGATTCTTGGTTGTAATCCCAGTTCCTTTGCCATCTGGAATATCATATTCCATGTCCCCTGGTCCTTTAATGTAGAAGCTGTTAGATCTTGTATTATTCTAACTAGCTCCATAGTACTTGAATTGTTTCTTTCAAGCTACTTGCAATTTTTCATCCTTTACCTGGGAGCTCTGGAATTTGGCTATAATATTCCTGGAAGTTTTCATTTTGGGTTCACTTTCTGGAGGTGATTGGTGGATTCATTCACTTTCTATTTTACTTTCTGCTTCTAGAATATTGGGGCAATTTTCCCTGACAATTTTTTGGGAGATGATGTCTAAGCTCTCTCTCTTTTTTTTTTTTAATGTATGAGGTATTTTATTTTTTCCATTACATGTAAAGATAGTTCTCAACTTTTGTTTATACATGCTTTATAATTTCAGATTTTTCTCCCTCCCACCCCTCCCTCCCCCCTCCCGTAGACAGCAGGTAATCTGATATAGGTTATATATATATATATATATATATATATATATATATATATATATATATATATATATATATATATATATATATATATATATACATATACATATATATCTCTATACACACACACATATATATACACATAATAACATTAATCCTATTTCTGCATTAATACTGTTACAAGAGAAAGAATCAGAGCAGTGATGCAAAACCTCAAAATAGAAAGAAAAAAAAAACCAACAGCACCCAAAACAAAAGAAATAATATGGTTCAATCAGCATCTATACTCCACAGTTCTTTCTTTCTTTTTTTTTCTTGGATTTGGAGATCCTCTTCTATCATGAGTTCCCTGGAACTCTTCTGTACCATTGCATTGGTGAGAAGAATATAGTCCATCACAGTAGGTCAACACTCAATGTTGATGATACTGTGTACAATGTTCTTCTGGTTCTGCTCATCTCACTCATCATCAGCTCACGTAAGACCCTCCAGGTTTCTCTGAACTCTTCCTGCTCATCATTTCTTACAGCACAATAGTATTCCATTGTATTCATATACCACAACTTGTCCAGCCATTCCCCAATTGATGGGCACCCCCTCAACTTCCAATTACTTGCTACCACGTAAAGAGCAGCTATAAATATTTTTGTACATGTGGGTCCCTTTCCCCCTTCCATGATTTCTTTGGGCAAAAGACCTAAAAGTGGAATTGCTGGGTCAAAGGGTATGCACAGCTTTATCGCCCTTTGGGCATAATTCCAAATTGCTCTCCAGAATGGTTGGATCAGCTCACAGCTCCACCAACAATGCATTAGTGTTCCGATTTTCCCACAGCCTCTCCAACATTTATTATCTTCCTTTTTTGTCATTTTAGCCAATCTGATAGGTGTCAGGTGGTACCTCAGAGTTGTTTTAATTTGCATCTCTCTAATCATTAGAGATTTAGAGCATTTTTTCATATGGGAATAGATAGCTTTGGTTTCTTCATCAGAAAACTGCCTGTTCATATCCTTTGACCATTTCTCAATTGGGGAATGACTTGGATTCTTATAAATTTGATTTAATTCCCTATATATTTTAGAAATGAGGCCTTTATCAGAAGCACTGGCCTCAAAAATTGTTTCCCAGCTTTCTGCCTCCCTTCTAATTTTGGATGCATTGCTTCTGTTTGTACAAAAATTTTTTAATTTAATATAATCAAAATCATCCATTTTGCCTTTTATAATATACTCTATCTCTTGTTTGGTCAAAAACTGTTTTCCTTTCCAAAGATCTGATAGGTACACTATTCCTTTCTCTCCTAATTTACCTGTGGTATCACCTCTTAGGTCTAAATCATGTATCCATTTTGACCTTATTTTAGTATAATGTATAAGATGTTGGTCTATGCCTAATTTCTGCCATACTATCTTCGAGTTTTCCCAGCAGTTTTTGTCAAATACTGAGTTCCTATTCCAGACGCTGGAGTCTTTGGGTTTATCAAACACTACATTACTAGTGTCATTTACTACTGTATTTCCTGAGCCTAGCCTATTCCATTGATCTACCACTCTATTTTTTAGCCAGTACCAGATAGTTTTGATGACTGCCGCTTTATAGTAAAGCTCCAGATTTGGTACCACTAACCCACCTTCCTGTGAATTTTTTTTCATTATTTCCCTGGATATTCTTGATTTTTTGTTTTTCCAGATGAATTTTGTTATTATTTTTTCTAGCTGTATAAAATAATTTTTAGGTAGTCTGATTGGTATGGCACTGAATAAGTAAATTAATTTAGGCAGTATTGTCATTTTTACTATATTAGCTCTGCCTATCCATGAGCAATTGATATCTTTCCAATTACTTAGATATGATTTGATTTGTGTGAAGAGTGTTTGGTAATTGTGTTCATAGAGTTCCTGGGTTTGTCTTGGCAAGTAGACTCCCAAGTATTTTATATTATCTACCGTTACTTTAAATGGAATTTCTCTTTCTATCTCTTGCTGCTGGACTTTGTTGGTCATGTATAGAAATGCTGATGATTTATGTGGATTTATTTTATATCCTGCTACTTTGCTAAAGTTGTTAATTGTTTCAAGTAATTTTTGACTTGATTCTCTAGGATTCCTTAAGTATACCATCATATCATCTGCAAAGAGTGATAGTTTTGTTTCCTCCTTGCCTATTCTAATTCCTTTAATTCCCTTCTCTTCTCTGATTGCTAAAGCTAACATTTCTAGAACAATATTAAATAATAGGGGTGATAATGGACATCCCTGTTTCACCCCTGATCTTATTGGGAAGGCCTCTAATTTATCTCCATTGCATATAATACTTGCTGATGGCTTTAGGTAGATATTGTTTATTATTCTAAGGAAAGCTCCCCCTATTCCTAAATTCTCTAGTGTTTTTATTAGGAATGGGTGCTGTACTTTGTCAAAAGCTTTCTCTGCATCTATTGAGATAATCATATGATTTTGGTTGGTATTCTTATTGATGTGGTTGATTATGTGAATAGTTTTCCTAATGTTGAACCAGCCCTGCATTCCTGGTATAAATCCCACCTGGTCATAGTGTATTATCCTGGTGATCACTTGCTGTAATCTCCTTGCTAATATCTTATTTAAGATTTTAGCATCAATATTCATTAGGGAGATTGGTCTATAATTTTCTTTCTCTGTTTTTGCTTTGCCTGGTTTTGGTATCACCACCATATTTGTGTCATAAAACGAATTTGGTAGAACTCCTTCTTCACCTATTTTTCCAAATAATTTGTATAATATTGGAATTAATTGTTCTTTAAATGTTTGGTAAAATTCACCCATAAACCCATCTGGCCCTGGGGATTTTTTCTTAGGGAGTTCATTAATAGCTTGTTCAATTTCTTTTTCTAATATGGGTTTATTTAAGGATTTTATTTCCTCTTCAGTTAACCTGGGCAGTTTGTATCTTTGTAAATATTCATCCATTTCATTTAGATTGTCAAATTTATTGGCATACAGTTGGGCAAAATATTTCCTAATTATTGCTTTAATTTCCACTTCATTGGTGGTAACATCACCCTTTTCGTTTTTGATACTGGTAATTTGGTTTTCTTCTCTTTTTTTTTTTAATCAAATTAACCAATATTTTATCTATTTTATTGTTTTTTTCATAAAACCAGCTCTTAGTTTTATTGATTAATTCTATAGTTTTTTTGCTTTCAATCTTATTAATTTCTCCTTTAATTTTCAGGATCTCTAATTTAGTGTCTAATTGGGGATTTCTAATTTGTTCTTTTTCTAACTTTTTAAGTTGCATGCCCAATTCATTAATCTCCTCTTTCTCTTTTTTATTCATGTAAGCATTTAGAGCTATAAATTTTCCCCTAAGCACTGCTTTGGCTGCATCCCATAGATTTTGGTATGTTGTCTCATTATTGTCATTCTCTTGGATAAAGTTATTGATTGTTTCTATGATTTCTTGTTTGGCCCATTCATTCTTTAGAATGAAATTATTTAGTTTCCAATTGATTTTCATTCTACTTTTCCCTGGCTCTTTCTTACATGTAATTTTTATTGCATCATGATCTGAGAAGGATGCATTTACTATTTCTGCCTTTCTACATTTGACTATGATGTTTTTGTGCCCTAATACATGGTCAATTTTTGAAAATGTGCCATGTACTGCTGAGAAAAAGGTATATTCCTTTCTATCCCCATTCAATTTTCTCCAGACATCTATCATGTCTAACTTTTCTAGTAATCTATTCACCTCTTTCACTTCTTTCTTATTTATTTTTTGGCTAGATTTATCTAATTCTGAGAGGGGGAGATTCAGATCCCCCACTACTATAGTATTACTATCTAATTCCTCTTGTAACTCATTTAACTTCTCCTCTAAGAACTTGGATGCTATACCACTTGGCGCATACATATTTAATATTGATATTACTTCATTATCTATAGTACCTTTAAGTAAGATGTAATTTCCTTCCTTATCTCTTTTAATGAGATCTATTTTTGCCTGCACTTTGTCTGAGATAAGGATTGCTAACCTGCCTTTTTTACTTTAGCTGAGGCATAATATATTCTGCTCCAGCCTTTTACCTTTACTCTGTGTGTATCTCTCTGCTTCAAATGTGTTTCTTGTAAACAGCATATTGTAGGGTTCTGTTTTTTAATCCACTCTGCAATTCGCTTCCGTTTTATAGCAGAGTTCATCCCATTCACATTCACAGTTATTATTACTGACTGTCTATTCCCCTCCATTCTATTTACCCCCTTTGTACTTTTCCCCCCTTCTTTCACCCTATTCCTCCTCAGCGACGTTTTACT